>NC_090737.1:49604282-49606782 GCF_036898095.1 Palaemon carinicauda
GAACAGGCTGACACAAATCTCCTTTTATAGTTTATTTATGAAATATCTATTTTCACGTTGTTACTGTTTTAAAAATGTAATCTTAATTATTCTTTACTTCGCTTATAGAATTTTTATTTCCTTATATCCTATCCCACTGAACGAACTTTCTCGATTATGCTCAGAAAATAACGTTCCAATGGTAAATTTTCAATTGATCCTTAATATAATATATTTTCATTAGGATACGGTTTATAATCTTAGATATCACAAGAAAAGGCTATTTTGTGATATTTTGGAAGTAATTTTCAATGTATTATATCAAAACAAGAAATCAATAACCTTCTGAACTTTTCGTATATTTCTATTTACAGGCTGAATAAGTTTTTAGGTTTTTAAAACTCTCACTAGTTACCCTGAAAAAAACGCAGGACAACAGGTCATACACGAAATTTTTCCCATTAACCTTGTCAAAATTTATTCAAATCTATCAATGATGACAAACCATTGAACCATTCTGCATTAAACTGAAGAACGAACATGAAAAAAAAATAGTCAAGTTACCGTGCAAAGTTCCAAAGTTCTTGAAAGCTTCTGCTGCTCAAGAAGGAATCTCTCAAGATGATCGAGTGTTTCTTGATGCCACTTCTGAGAGACGCGATGAAGCCAAAGTTGCTGAAGACCGTGAAGTTAAATTTTAGAGAAAAGAAAACAGTCCCGTCATGGTCGCATAGATTTTTTAACTTTGAAGCGAAATTCTATAAACAATTAGATTGTAAAGAATACATTACAAATAATGATATATAGCTATAATGGGTGGTAATGCCCTCCTCCCCCCGCCCCCCCCCCCCAAAAAAAAAATAAAAAACAGTAAAATTAACAAACCAAAAGTTGAGAATTTGCTGATGATGAAGACTTCAATGAAAGTAAAAATAATGAGTAAGGTGGATAAACTCGAACCTCAAAATAATTTTGAAGGAATTTCAGTATCCTATGAAACGTGAGGTTAGGTCATGAATACTGATCTAATCAATATCACATGCAAATTACTATTGGTTATACTGATGACATTTACTTACTACTCATTTGGGGGAAATAATTTTAATTGACGTAAATGGTCGCAAGAATGTTTAGATATTCATTGCTGGTCTTTAGGTAAAAAATTTAAATGAGGATTATAACAATGGTGATGATATTTATTATTATTATTATTAATATTATTATTATTATTATTATTATTATTATTATTATTATTATTATTATTATTATTATTATTATTATTAACCTGAAATTTTATCCTTATAGCGTTTTTCATACCAGGCTGAAAGAACTTATTTATCATTTTTTATAAAGTTAGGGAAGGGAATGTGTTGTATATGAATGGATAGAGAGATTTTAGATGTCCATGTATATACTTATGGATAGTAAAGTAGTTTTCAAAGTATATTATTCCACACTTTAAACCGTAAGTATGATTATCTTGGAAAGTATATGAACAACAGCACAGACACAAACAGTAAATCTACCTGTCTATCTATCTATTTACTTATATATATATATATATATATATATATATATATATATATATATATATATATATATATATATACATATATATATATATATATATATATATATATATATATATATATATATATATATATATAGTGGTACCTCTACATACGAATTCAATCCATTCCAAAACCAACTTCGGATGTAGAAAATGTTCGGATGTAGAAACGAATTTTCCCATAAGAATACATTGAAATAGGATTAATCCGTGGTTGAGCCCAAAAACCTATGATAACTTCTTAATAAACTACTACACATAATTTCCCATGAGAATAATGCACACTAAATTAGATAATAGACATGTAAATAAGAAGAATTAGCAAAAAATGATAAATAAGAAACGGGGTTTTAGCGTCACTTTACCTTAGAAACTCCAGCGCAGGTGTTGTTGGTCTTGCTACGCAGAGAGGAGATGGACGGGCGGCGAGGAGGTAGAGAGGTTAACTACGATAAACATACACTACCGTAACTTATTCTAACTTACACTAAGTGAACTTTAACATAACTTATTTAATTTTCTTTTTATTTTTATATATTATATTTTTTTTCATTCTCTTTTTTTCTTTTTGATGATTAATTTTAATCACTTTCTCTCTACATTTAAAATTGATTGAATTTCTTTCGCTTCACTCTTTGCCGTTTTCTTTGTTTCACTTTCTTCCACTTCACTCTTTGCCGTTTTCTTCGAATCACTTACATCCTCTTCATCACGAGTTCGCTTCGTAGTTTTTTTTAAAGGAATTATTGATAGATAGTTGCTTGCTACGGCTTTTCACAATGTTTCAAAAGTGAGTTAGGCAAATATCATGGAACTGCGAAACTACACGACAAACCTGCAATTTTTTTGGGTGGTATTTGTCGATGAAGTCGACCACGTCTTGATATTTTCCTAACACCTCTTTTATATGCGCCGAACCTAACACATGTTCTACCTCTTCGCTCCCTTCCT
>NC_090737.1:49611782-49626782 GCF_036898095.1 Palaemon carinicauda
CAATTATTATTTGTTATTATTACTAGCCAAGGTGGAAGAGCAGGATGCTATAAGTTCAAGAGATCCAACAGAGAAAATATCTTAGTAAAGAAAGGAAATAAAGAAAGAGATAGAATAGTGTTCCTGAGTGTACTCTCAAGCAAACTACAACATTCATCTTTTGACGTCATAATATTTCACGAACTATTGAGTAGGGAAATATATCATTTACCATTGCATTCACCAAAATAGGAAGCTTATCGAGGGGCATCGACGCCTTAACCCTTCTATGGCATCTTTCGGTTCCTGAACATTTTCTCTATTCTGTTCCATGACTTCCTGAGCCTTACTTACCTCTTACCTCTTACTAATATTTTACTTCCCTGTACGTCTCTTTTCCCAAACTTTAAACCCTCTTACCTTGCCTAATCTATGCAATCAGATTATAGAATTAGTAATGTAACAAATGCTGATATCAGGATCCATAGATGAAGGGGTCTGCTAACGTGGTGACCAAAATAAGACCTTTCCCATGTAGGTAGTCACTTGAGCCCTTCTTCACTAGTGATTCCTTTGGCCGGTATCAGGCATTTTTTTTTCTTTACTTTAATCGATTTGCTTTCTTAAGACTAATATTCTTTTAAAACTTTTCCAACTTTCACCTTAATGCATAAGTTCACCCACAAAGACCCTGTGTCATCGAAGGTCCGAGAGCATGAAGGTATATAGTAATATACAGTAGATAAAAACAAAATAAATTTCATCTTATTTATTGTTGTTTGGATTCATTTAAGAAAACCAGGACAAATAACTTCTCGATATCATTTCAGTATAAATTTTTTTTATTTTTTTTCATGCTTCAACACAGTTTTTTTACTTTTTATCAATTACCGACATTTTATTTATATATTATATTCTGAAATACAAAGAAATTTTAGCAAAGAAACTACTTTTATCTTAGGGAACATCAAACTCAGAAAATTCTAATTCCTAAACTAGCTACTTGATGCAATCTTTACATATGAGCTGCAATAAATATCTCTCTCACAATAGCCATCTGAGACATAAAAGCATCAGAAAAAATGCATATAGTCCGTCTTTGTTGATGGGTCTCGGGCAAAAACCTTTAGATTCATTCCATTTTGATGCATTAGCTCGTAAATGAGACATTTCTATAAATATTCCCTGACAATATAAGGTATCCAGCAACGTAACGAAGAGACTCAGAAATAGACTATTCAAGTTTGACTACCTTTTTCTCAGTCAGATGCTGTTTTCTCCCATATCATCCAATATATCTTCATTTTCAATTTCAAGTTAATTGATGATATTTTTCTACAAAATGCTAGGCAAGCAAAATGCTGGTCAAGCACATATCTACTGACAGTTCTTGCTCAGTGATCTGTTTTGCATTAACAAATGACAACTGCCCGTTTAAAATATAATATTCTTCTTTAAACTTTGTTGGAGCTTTTTCACTTAACCGTGTAATTTCTTTACACAATACTTTCTTGAACAAAACTTGAAACTTACTGAGTTTTGATTGTCATGTGGGCCATTCATTTGGCGTACGCAACCAGAAAAGTGTTCCAAGAGATTTGATTTAATCACCTTGTAAGTATGAAAATGACACTAGAATTTATTAGGCATTTCATAAAGTCTATAAGAGACTTACATGACAGAATTACTCTTTTCTTTTGAAATTCATACAGGCATTTAAATCTTGAATTTACAACTCGCATGGTTTTCATGGTATCAACTATGTTTCGTTAGAATTATTTTCTGCTCCTCATAATTTTTCCTAAAAGCATTTCATGAGACTTTTTTCACCAAACATTGAACGAAAATAATAACAAACCATATATCGACAAGATGAACAAATTTAGCATTCTCTATTCTGTCTTTCCCTGACTGTACATTTCACGAATGGCAGAGCCAGAAACAAGACTTGTTTTGCAACTTGAAACACAAATTGTGGTCGGCAATACCATCCTTGCTAAAATGCACAGAGCAAATCACAACATGATCTATGTTAAGTTCATTAAGACATCTCTTAAACTCCCATTTCTCGGAAAATGAGAGAAACTCATGTCTAAACCTATAGACTTGGCTTCTCCTTTTACATTAAAGCATCCAAACTGGGCAATTGTTCAGTATTTAAGCAAAGGGTTTAAACAGGGAAATTCTTTATCAAAGTATCGTTTACCACAAGAAATGTTTGCGATTGAGACAGTAAAACAGAACTAGTATTTATATGCTAGATTCCAAAGCATATTATATTTTATACATATATATATATATATATATATATATATATATATATATATATATATATATATATATATATATATATATATATATATATATCTATATATACGTATATTTATATATATATATATATATATATATATATATATATATATATATATACATATATATATATATATATATATATATATATATATATATATATATATATATATATTTATATATTTATATATATATGAATATATATTTATATATATAATATATATATATAGATATATATTTATATATTTATATATTTATATATATATATATATATATATATATATATATATATATATATATATATATAAAAGAAGTCACTAGGGACCGGATATATGATACAAAGAAAGCAAAGGACATATATTGGGTTGCCTTTAAAGCCCTTTTACCCCCAGGCTATTCGGAACTTTCCAACCCTTTACCCGCAGGGGTTATTTTTTTTTCAAGCACATTTTGCAATATAATTTATTTAAATTGCTCTAACAGCCTTAAATTTCATCATAGAGAGGTCAGGTTAGTCTCATTCTCTTGGAAAAGGCCTGAAGTTTTTGAAAAAATTATCAAAAATATGCCAAAAAAAAAAATAAAAATAGCAGTTTTTTGCAAGGACGTAAAGGTACGTCCATGGGGGTAAAGGGATGGGTTTTTTGAAACGTACCAGTACGTCCTTTGGGGGTAAAAGGGCTTTAGATCTTTAACCTGGGTTGCTTGCTACCTATGAGCTGGGCTGTGGTTAGGGGCTCACGTGAGCGCACTATCCTACCCGTGCAAGTTCCGACCTGCGCGTTAGCAGTCCTGTTCTTCCCTGGATCCTGGCTGATATATCTCATTCCCTTTCGTTCACTGTAAATTAAATAAGTGATATTTTTCAATAGAGAGTTACGTGAAATCAAGCGTAAGTAACAGTGTATGTTTCAAATTTCACGTGGATAGAAGGTTAAACTATACACAAAAGAAATGTGTTTGTTTATTTTTCCATTAATAGTTGCAGTGAGTCATAGGATATATCATCTAATAATCATTCACATAACTATATACTCCAAAGTGTCGACACAACAAAATATTTGCGATAATGCTTCGATCGGTATTTCAAACTATGTATAGAATAAACCAAGAGTAGATAACACAGTCATGAAATTAATGATGCATACAAAGATATTGATGTTATAAGAACAATGAAAATAAAATAAGATTTAAGTTTATTGTAAAAAGCGGTTTTTTTTCTGGTTTAATGATTAATAATATTTGGGCAAAGAAAGATTTTCAACTTTTATAGTCTCTTGCAATGGCTTAATTACAGAAATATATTTTATCGCGGAAAAACTATAAATCCACAAAGGGGGCCATTACCAATGCCTAATACATCTGATTATTACTTTACTGACTTTAACAGACCCGATGATGGCACATTAATAATGTCAAACCAGCGAGGACTGCTAATGTTTACTTTAGAACAGAGAAAATGATGTAATAAAAGAGGACGGAATTGTTTTACAAATGAAGTCACTAAGAGAAAATATTAAAATTTTTGTGAAATAGTATATTTTGTTACTCGTATAGCAGTGTTGCTTGAAAACTTATGATGATATTCATTTCACTTTAGAATTTGTTATGGTTAATACTGATGATAAAAGTTAATTAAACTCTACAACTCAGCTTACATGAAGAAAGGTGCACTATCTTTAATTATTGAATTTATTGACACGAGTTAATAGGAAAAAATAACCTGTTTTTCGATATGTTCAGAAGATAACAAACTTTATTCACCGAATCATCGAGTAAAATCTCTTTATACTTTGACAGGAATTAGACGGTTTAACACTACTTTAGGAAAATCATTTTCTCGCTGTTATTACAAACGAATAACCATTTATATGAACATATCTTTGGAAACAGGGTTCCTACAATTGCCTTATGATACCAACGGTTGAAATTTTGAATAATTATTCAAAAGAAAAGAATACATTTAACGTACATGACATAATAGTCACATTTTTAGAGGTATCTTAAAGAAGGAAACCAGTTACAAAAGAGAGAGAGAGAGAGAGAGAGAGAGAGAGAGAGAGAGAGAGAGAGAGAGAGAGAGAGAGAGAGAGAGAGAGAGAGTATTTCGGCTGTAACAAAATCTGTTTGTTGTTCCCTATTTTTCTCGCAATTATCCAGAACCGTAATTGAGGTCACTTCCGGGCCACGATTAAACCAAAGGTTGATAATTACAAACACACACTAAAACGAAACTTGCTCCGTGACTTATTCTGTTATTCTTTCAGAGGCTGTCATTGTTTTCCTTCTATTGAGCCAACTAAATAGTTTCTCGTAAAGATGATGAATTATGAAGGAGAAAAGAATATGTTTACCGTGGTATATAAAAGAAAGACTTTCAATTTATTAAACTCTTTCACTTCATTTTAGGCAAGTGTATATGTGGGTGATTATATATATACTCTATATATATATATATATATATATATATATATATATATATATATATATATATATATATATATATATATATATATATAAAGATACCCAGTTCGTTTACCGGGTATGAACATCAAAAGTATATTATGCTCCCGGGTCTAGGAATAAAAAATATAATTTATTGCATATTACAGCTGGCAAGTTACCCAACTTCTCGAGTTCCAAACTCAACTGTTTGTTTTTACATAAATCTATTATACTTGAGGAGAAGATTAATACCAGTCTTAGGAAATTATTTAACTCCCGGACGGCAATCAGTAAAAACATTGAATATCCAAAGGTCCCTTAAGTGCACTAAAATATGAACTGGGTAATTATTATTAAGAACTCTTCCAAACAGCCTCTTAATTCGATTTTTAAAAAGGGATACGAGAGTTCTATAACAAAAACAGTAGTGATCGAAATAATATACACTTTACAGAAAAGATGTGTATACACACACACATATATATATATATATATATATATATATATATATATATATATATATATATATATATATATATTTATATATATATATATATATACATATATAAATCTATATATATATATATATATATATATATATATATATATATATATATATATATATGTATATACTGTATATATATATATATACATATATATATATATATATATATATATATATATATATATTTATATATGTGTGATATATATACATATACATACACACACACACACACATATATATATATATATATATATATATATATATATATATATATATATATATATATTCCATAAAATATAAGAACACATTGAAAGAATTTACATAAAAATAAATCACTTGAAATAATAAATCTGAACAAAAATTTAGATTAAGAAAAGAGAATAATACTAATGAAAATTATACAATCACTTGACTCGAAATATTAAATCTGAAAAAAACCTTATAATAAGATAAGAAAATAGTACTTATTAAAATTATACAATCACTTGTTTTCTGGAAATAAAATTTTACAAAAATATTTAATTTTATAAATAGTTAACATTTAATACTCTACTGACTAAACTCTTTTAGAAATTTCATAAAGTAACAGAAAACCTATGAGTTTTTAGCTCACACGAAGTTTCAACCAGTTAGCAGTACAAATATACTTCACGTTTTCACATACGTTTCATAATGCCAGTTACAAAATTTACACAATACTACCACAACAAAATAAATTCAAAATCCCTTTCAAAGTTTCAGTAACGTTTTAACACCTTACACACGCCATAGGTTGGGCAAAAAATTAATCGCTTTGAAGAAGACACACAATCGAGGTACTTGAGAGAGAGGGTGTTGGTTGGCTCTTACAAAAGGAAAGGCTGGATATCTTCTACTCAAATGCATCCCTGGGGCCCATATAAATTGACTTAACTATTCTAGATTCTTCTAGGCTAGGGTTCTAAAACCTTTGGACTGCACCTAAGGGCATAAGATTGCCAACGATCTCTATCAGACGCCTGCCAAGGCACTAGCAAGACAACTCTCTCCCAGCTAGCTCCGCCCACTTTTCTCCTCAAATATGAAAGAAAAACACTAACGCTGAGGTTTTTGAAAACCTTCCAAAATACGTGGCAAAAATAAGAATGGCATAATTTCTCACAAACATGACGCAATACCTGATGAAAATATAAAAAAAAATCACAAAAGCTATAGAATGGTTTGTATAGCACACTTAATCAAGCTTACATTGGACTTCGTAACAAAATATGTGGAATAAAAAGTTAATTCATGAAAATAATTTACATATGCTTACTTGAATGAAAGCATACAATGAAATGAACGACGAAAGTCTTACGCAATTTACATACAATTACCTAAATCTACATGAGAGAAACTCACTTTATGAGCTGGCTATTCACCTCTAAGATACACATATGTAATCCATGAATAGAATATTTACTTTACACTAGACTAGCTTTGTAAGTATATATAATATATATATATATATATATATATATGTATATATATATATATATATATATATATATATATATATATACATATATATATATATATATATATATATATATATATATATATATATATATATTTATATATATATATATATATATATATATATATATATATATATTTATATATATATATATAACATCGGCTATCGGTTTATTCCATGGATTACGGAGTTTCAATACAAATAATAGTGCCAGATTTATGATATACATTTATATTGCTCAGCTTTCAGCTTTCAGAAAATCTATTTAAATCATTATAGCCTAAAATAGATATACTGTATCAATGTAAGTTAGAACATAATTTGATAAATATTTAAACCAAATATATAGTTTCATAGAGTTTTAGAATTTTAAATATTTATCAAAGTATGTTTCAACCTACATTTATACAGTTTATGTATTATTTAGGTTTTGAAGAGGGAAATATATGTTCCCAAAGCTAATCAATAAAGATGTATAACATAACTCTGGTACTATTATTTGCATATATATATATATATATATATATATATATATATATGAGACATCGGAACATGGGTTTTTTTAACGTTATTATGAAAGGATCGTGAATACCCTGTGTACAGCCGACTCTCTCTGGTGAGCGCCTTGTCTAAATGAACACACAAAAGCTACTGACTATCCTCGCAAGCAAGATGCAATCTTGTTACAACAACATACTGAATTGTTAGGTTTTGAGGAATTCTCATGATTATAGGGTTCATTTACCTGGACGTGTAACACATATTTTCATACAAGAATTAGGGCATTACTCCCCCCACCCCAAGCTCCTCACTCCTGGAGGAGGTGCGTACTCAGCCTCTCTAGTCTATGATATATGGAGGACACTCCAACCCAGAATAGGCTTGGCATGTACTAGACAGAAATCCAACACAAAATATATTTATGGAAATCTCCCCCAAAAAATAACACATTATCTACAGTAAAAAAAAAAAATATATTGCATGTAAAAATTTATACAGCACAATATGAATCATTTCACTCATTTCTTCTTATGACTTCTGCAACTAGAATACAGAATTCCCAAAGTAAAAAAAAGATCATAAAAAAATCAGTATTACACAACCTTATCCATATATTTATGTTAGCGTGGTACTGCTATAAACAAACACATATTAGGTTTCCAGTCAAATGTCTCTTCAATGTGGTGTAATGTTACACTTGGTAGGTTCCTTCTTCTTCTGAATAAGGCTAAGTTAACATTAAAACAGTTTATTTCTTTAAAAACAGTTATTAACATCTCCATCACAGGGGTATAGATGGTTTGGTCGGATGACCGTTCCGAATGACATCTAGACCAGAAAGTGACTGAAATATCCATATTGTTGTTAAAGTCTAATTAGTTATCTCAGCACTTGATGATTTCTTGTAAACACAACATTAATACCGGAAGGTACTTACATCCGTTTGAGAGACAACTCTTTCTCACGGCTTGGTTGTGCTTACTCTTCATGAAAAATGTTACATTGTAATTGAATAGCAGTGTCTTGAGTTTCGCATCCTGCTTATGACAGACTATGGCATTTCACACACTCGCTCCTAACTTTCATATTGACCCCTTAGGTCATGGATTTAAATATGTAATTTTACATATATTACATTAGCTCGGTCAGCTACTTTCAATTAATTGAACTTTAATGACACGTTCAAAGTATGTTTACTAGGAGTATGACTGGATATATACATATATATATATATATATATATATATATATATATATATATATATATATATATATATATATATATATATATATATAGTTTTAAACTTTAGCCATAAGCAAATGATTAACGATGACTGTTCAAATGGATACATTTAAAAGAAAATTACATACCCAACAGATATTGTCAAACCAAAAAGAAAAAATGAATGGTAAATACAGATCATATATATGGTATATTGCTAGCAAACGATTATATGGTACCAATAAAAAAAATACTGACATACATATGATTCGGTAACTTGTTATAGAATAGTTGTTACCTTTGTCAAAAATATAGATTATTATAATACGGTAACCAATGAAGAATATTTGTTACCTTGGTAAAGATATAATTTTAATGCAAAAACACGAATTCCTGGTACATACACGCACCACGGTTTCGTAACACACACACACACACACACACACACATATATATATATATATATATATATATATATATATATATATATATATATATATATATTTATATATATATATATATATATATATATATATATATATATATATATATATATATATATATATATATATATATATATATATATATATATATATATATATATATACATTATTTTCATATGTAGGGCTTATATATTTTATTAGATGCCCATAGATTCCTTATTTTAACATTTAGGGCTTATATATTATATCAAATGTCCAAAAAATTATTTATATTTTAAATGTTTTTAAAATGTTTTTAAAATGTTTTTTTTTAATGCAAATATTCAAGAGTCTCTTCAACTACATATTACTAACGTACTAACTGCTTTTCGTGCACAACACTTTTCCGAGACAATTGTACTCATTTGAGCGAATGAAGGGGTCAGTTTCAAACAGCTTTAAATTGAAATAAAATAGGAGTTTTGTCTAGACATGGCAAAACGTTTTTTTTTTTTATCTCCAACTTGTTTGTTCTTAACCTATGCCAAACAAAGATGTTAACGACGATAAATATCATCACCGTAACGCTGATTGCTGCTAGTAACACGTAGAAACGAAGGTCTGCATAAGTCGGTGTCGGGTGGTTCATCTCGGTTAATTTCATCAACCGCTTAGCCACTCGTGCATTGTATGGGAGAGGTAAAGATGGAATTGTAGTCGACCACGTATAGTTCGCGAAGTAGGCCCGTTCTCTGATGATAGTCTTGATTCCTCAGACCATGTAATTCGGGGACGTACCGATACAACCATCTGCTGCAACAAAGATTTGGGAATAGGACGTGGATACGTCTGGGCATGATACATTGAAGGCGGCCTTGTCGTATCGTATCCACAAGCCGTTGTTCAGTCTGCAATTGAACTTATTATCGTCAAAGGGATAAAGTTTTTTCAAACAACTTTCATGTGTATGGGAGAGAGCACCGTTTAGCACTATACCTAACTCGCATAAATCTATTGAGTTTTTATGGAATTCAAAGGGGTCAGCTGTACATATCTTTTAATCATTGCGTCTGAACAGTGAGTTAATTAATTTGAGTCTTTAATGACCATATATGTTTCCTTGTCTGGGGAAATCAATACGTGTCCTGTCAAACTGGATATTACTGGATTTAAGTGATTCGTCATGAAAGTCGGAAATGGTGATATCCTGTAAGATTGCCAGGCATCGGAAGAATCAAAAGGAATTATAATCATAATCCTGTGATTTTCAACACACTGTAATTAGGCTGCAATAAAATTCTAACCTACGTGCGTCTAACAAAGGAATATAACTTAATTTCTCCCGTCAGTTCTCCACAATTAACGTTGAGTCTCTTATCGGCAACAAATGCGGTGACAGTACACCTTTAGTCGCTAAGGTGATAGCTTCCACATAGTGTTTTGATTTCTCAATGAAATGTGCAATTCTATCATTGATATGATCTATTTTTGAATCATAATACGTTAACGTTGCCAACAAATCTTGTACTTCCATAATCTGACTGATATTACTAGAATGTTCGTTCACCAAACTCATAATTGGATTGATTGAAGATAACTGATTTCTTACTTCTGATAAAATCAATTAATTTTCATGAGTCAAAAACTCAATTTTCTTATTTTGATTACCAATCTTAAGACGATTGGAAATCCCTAAGCCTAAACTTGCAATAGAACCAAAGATGTTTAGTGCAGCAAAAATAAACAGGTTACGTTTTTCAAGGTTATCGTGTCTTACTGTCCACATCAAAAGGTCACGAGCCAAAGATTCTGCCTCGTAAGTCTTATTTTGCAAGTCGTCGGATAGCATCTCTGCAACTTTTAGTGTCAATGCAAGCGAACTCTCTGTATTAAAAGGAAAGTGTCTTCTATGCATTTTATTTACTGAAACAGCAAACCTTAAAATGGCGCTCTTTAAGCTAGTGACGTCATTCTATGAGAGAAAAATTGCTTGCATGCGTACTTCAACAACTACGTTACTTGATGTAATAAAAACGTCTTCTTGTGTCTCTACTATAGTGCCATATTTAAAATCTATACTTTTAGTTTTAGAGCTCTTTCCACACGAGAAAAATGTCTGAGTGAACAATATCACTCCTAACAATAAAAACTTCATCTTGGAAACCTATAATGAGAAAAATATATGTAATTACTCCTGTATTAAGCAAAAAAAGTTAACATATAAATTTCATAGATAAAGAATAAAGAAAAATTCCCTCACTTCCTTCTCTCTTATTTTAATTTCTTATGTGAGCCAATGATACAATTCTTTCATCAGTGGGCTAGGATACGTTTTGAGCTCTAAATCTATTGGCCGTTAATGTTTCCAAAATGATAAATTGGCTTTCAAACTTAGGTGTTAGTATATAATTGAGTCCTTTACGTACATTTACCTGTATGTAAACATTATCACCCATGGTATATGTTTTAGTAGGCTTTGCTATTTTATCATGATTCCTTTTCATTTTGATTTGTGATTCTTTTAAATTCTTTCGAAGGATATCAAAACGACTTTTGCTTTCATTTATACATTCTTTTAAACAATTTGATAAATTAGTTGTAGACGTTAATACATGGAAAGGCGTTCTAACTGGGGTACCATACAATGCCTCATGTGGCGACATTTTAATTGATATATGATATGAGTGATTCAGAGTACTTAGTACCTCAGGTATTGCAATATCCCAGTTGGGGTCTGATCCCCCTAGTGTTAATCTTAATATGTTTAAAAGCTTCCTATTCGCTCTTTCCACTAGCCCATTCGACTCTGGGTGATAGATCATGGTATTGATTTTCTTTATGCTAAGGAATTCACACAATGAGGTAAGAAAGTGATTATTAAATTCTCCACCCAAGTCTAAGATTATCATGTGTGGAATTCCATGTTTACAAATGTAACCCTCGTAAAACTTCCTAGCGCATTTAATCGCAATTTTAGTTTTAAGCGCTATTAGTTCCATAAATCGAGTCAAAGCATCTACAATTACTAAGAGGTGCTTATTTCCTCTGTCTGACTCGTAAAATCCTGTTAATAAATCTAAATGTATCCTTTCAAATGGTTGATTGGGCACGGGATAAGCCCCTAGGCTGACAGGTATTTTCGTGTGCCCTTTGTTTTCCTGACAAGTGCGACAATTAGCTATGTGGTTTTTTTTTTTATATCTGTAAGCATCGTATGCCAATAAAACAATGATTTGGCTTTCTGTGACATTATGGAGAACACCGGGTGTCCATGCAATGGGTTTGCATGCAACCAATTTAGAAAAGTGGATATAAGTGAGATTGGTACCACTACCTGGTCGTTAGTCACATGTGGTGTATTGCGGGTTTTCCTTGTCACGGATCTACACAGAATATTGTCTTTGATTATATAATTCTGCTGCGTATACTTTATATATTCCTTTTCCTTACGATTTCTTTCCAAAGCACTTATAATTTTTTCTAATTTCTGATCTTTTCTTTGCTCAGTCTGTAAAAATTCAGCACTCGAGCCCAGATCTTCTTTTTCATATATAGTTTTAACAATAGGCATGGATGTTGATATATCTATTAATTCAGCTAAAGGCTCCGTACAAGATGACACGGGGTTGCGTGATAATGCATCAGCAATGATATTTGCTTTCCCTGGTAAATACTCTTGAATGATCAAATGCTACCGAGTTCGTTTGGGGCTGTGACTGAAGCCTTTAAAGAAATCGGTTAGTGATTTATGATCAGTTAGAACCCTAACGGGATAACCGTATATTATGAACTTAAAATGCACTAGTGAATTAACAATAGCTAGCCCTTCCTTGTCTATTACTGCATACTTACTTTGGGAAGTTCTCAGTTTACGTGAATAAAAAGCTATCGGGAAAAATTGTTTTTCATATTGCTGAAGCAATACCCCACCTACTCCTAAGTCTGAGGCATCTGTTGCAATGAAGAATTCCTTACCGAAGTCAGGAAATTTTAAGATAGGAGAACTACACAGTTCATCTTTCAAGGTATTAAACACCTGTTAAATGCTGCTCAGACCATATGAAATCTACGCCCTTCTTCGTAAGATCAGTTAGGGGAGCGGCTATTATTGAATAATTGCCTATAAAACGCCTGTAATATCCACTACATCCCAGAAATTGATGTATTCCCTTGACATTAGTAGGTATGGGAAAGTTACGGATAGCCGACACCTTATCATGGACTAATTCTGTTTTGAAAAATTCACACTTACTAATCTTTACCCTTAAGTTATGTTGTCTTAGTCTCTGTAGTACTAGTTCTAATTTACGTAGATGTTTTTCTAAGGTACTGGTAAAGATTAGAAGGTCCTCCATATAGGCATGCAATATATCCCCTACTAAGTCTCCAAACACAATGTTAATCATTCTTGTAAATGTTATGGGAGCACAACGTAAACCAAAGGGCATACGTAAAAATCCATAATGTCCCCTGGCTGTGCTGAAGGTTGTGTATGGGATACTATTTTCTTCTAATGATATCTGGTGAAAGCCTTTAAGTAAGTCCAAACTGGTAAAATATTTATTTTGACCTAACAAAGATAAAATATCGTCAGTACATGGCACTGGGAATCGATCAGGGATCGTTTCCTCATTCAAGCGACAGAAATCTACGCAGATACGCCATGTTCGATATTTTTTCGGTACAACTATTAATGGAAAATTATAAGGGCTGTTCGATTTCCTAATGACTCCTTCTTCTAGCATTTTACCTACTTCATCACTTATCTCATTCTGGAGTTTCATAGGGAGTCTGTACTAGGGTACATAGATAATTTTCTGCTTATCCTTTAACCTTATTTGATGTTCTATGACATCTGTCTTTCCTAAGGATCCATCCTTAGTGGAAAAAACCTGATGATATTTAGTTAAAAGTCCAAATAATTTCTGCTGAATTTCTTCTTCTTGAATGTCTTTACTAATCTTATTTTTAATAGATTGCAAAAGGGATTCATCCGCAACTGATTGAGCGTGATTCATTTCAGCAACGGTAAGAATACGATGTTTATAAACTTCTACATCCAAGATATGTTGATTTTTGTGAATTACTAAAGTGATATTCAAATAATTACAGACTTCAATATTACATAGTTGATGCGAGCCTACTGTATGAATAGCTTGTGTGACAGCCAATCCGTTATTTTTCAAAGTGTCGGAAAGGATTAATATTTCAGATCCCAGTATCGTTTTCTTTATTTGCACTATTAAATTCGAAGGTACGTTCGGCTCGATAGATTGCGTGTAAGATGATATTACGGGGTGAACGAGAATTCTGTTGGGTCGCGTATATTATTTCTTTATTAGTGAGACAAGATATTGGTTTTTCAACGTACGTCACTGTTTTATTTGTCGTCTCCTTTTTATCCAAAACTGATTTTAAGGTATTAGAAGACTTATAGAATTTTCCTTTGTTATACACGCCGTGCTTGGCAGGGGCTAATATAATGTTTTGATTACCCATAAACGGATATCCTATAATTACAGCTGGATACATATCAATCTTTTGTACAACAACAAAGGTATCGGGAAACATGCGCTTACCGACCTTGTACTGAACATGAGTTACGCCTATCACTTTTAATTCGTTATTTCCTATACCCGAGAGCCTTACTCCGGACTTCTCAATAGAGAAGTTCGAAAACAACAAATGATGTGTCATCAAATCCATGATATTACGTGGACTACCAGAGTCAAAAAATAATGTAAAGGATCGGTGTTCTAAATTTACAGCATATAATGTTGGTCGTAACTCATTTTGACTTATTATTGTGTGAATTTGCTGCAAATCTACGGGAGCATGCACTAATTTTTTTGATTCGGTCGAGTGTTTCGTACGAAAATCTATTGCCTCACAATGATCTGATAAAACATTAAATGGATTATCTAACACTACTGATGTTGATTTAAATGACCCAACATCACTCTCTTCCCTACTGGAGTTAATTAAGTGGTATTTGCTTTGCTTTGCACATTCTGAAAATTAGTCTGACCTTGTGAGTTCTGGGTAGACGGTCCAGGATCAGAGTTATTCAAAGAACTGTTTGTTCGTTTCTGAAATACATTGACGTTTGGCTCTTTCTTCTT
>NC_090737.1:49639282-49641782 GCF_036898095.1 Palaemon carinicauda
GGTTCTCAGCTTTAAACTCAATACAAGAATATCACCGATAATATATATATATATATATATATATATACATATATATATATATATATATGTATGTATATATATACACACATATATATATATATATATATATCAATGAACTTATTCGTAATGTCATATTCTGGTTCACTTTGATTTTATCGTTATAATTATTTAATGATTTCATTATTTATAATTTTCAGACTAGGGTTGTAGGTACATTATTTCTGTAAATTATTAAATCATTATTTTAGAATAGAATTTGGTAAAAAGTGAAATGCTTTCAAAACAATATAGGTACATACATATTATAAACGTAAACGTAAAATAAAATAGTTATATTAACTTTAATCTAAAGTCATATGCATGAAATATAGAATATAAAATGCGCATTCTTATAAATAGCTAAAACTCTTACAAACCCGAAACGGCGATTTTGCCTGATTTTGAAAGGTTGAAAGTGGGATTGTTCGGAGGTTGAGGAGACGGCCGATAACATGTTGTCAAATTGCATAGATTTTACTTCTCAATAAAACGCGATTCAGTTCCGTTGAAAGTCTTTCGGGACCTGAGAAAATGATCAGAAGGCTCTCTTTTGTTAGACGACAGGACTCTAAGGATTTACTAAGTATTCCATTGTAGATGAAGTAATGGCAAATTTGAAATCTCTCTCTCACTTTTACCAAAAGGCACTTAAATGTTACTTATCCATGTAAGCTTTCATCGGCTGTATGATATCGTAATACAATATTATTTTATGGTAACTTCATATTTTCTTAATGTAATTTTACTATAACGAAGTAGCTGAATATGTGTGTGTATATATATGTAAACATATAGTTTATATATATATATATATATATATATATATATATATACATATATATATATATATATATACTATAAAGTGAATTGTATATTTTACCCTTAAAGAAACATTGTGTTCAAATGGAATACCGCTTCTATAAACCATTCTCTTCACAAAAAAAAAAAAAAAATTGGTGTTTGACGCAAATGTTTATACCAAATGCAAATCCATTCCAGTAACTTATCAATTCATATCTATAAATACAAGCTGTTTTTGATACCATAAAACAAGTTCCGAAAAAAGAGATGAAATGAATAATTTCCTTGACTACAGTATATGTTTTTATGAGTCAACAATCAAAGCAAGACTTGTAAACACATGAAATTGAACAATTGTTCCAAAATAAGAACTGACCTCTGACTTTCCTCTTTATTTCCTTCGGTTAATCTTTTGTTTACAATAGTTTCTTTTGACTTTTCATTGAAGGAAAGATGTGGATATGATCGGAATCTGTTCACGGGATCTTCTCTTATCAACCATATCATGGCTAATCTTTAGTAACAAGGATTCACACAAAAATTTAATCCTATTAAAATCTATTAATGGTTTTTAGTCTGTTTCACAAACAGCTCACTTCAAACGTTCGTCAAAATTGAAGTCTTTTCCTGTCGCTGTAGGCCCAATATACTGGTAATACTGAGCCTCATTTAATGAATGCTTGATTCAAATAAATTTCAAATATTTTCTAGAAAAATTCTGGAATTAATGCATTTGATACACTTTGGTATATTTTTTATGGTTGGTTGATAAAACTAACTAAATAATTAAAAATATCCTTATCATATGACATTCATACGAATCTACAATTTTGAAGAAGTTCATGTATATATATATATATATATATATTTATATATATACATGTATATGCATTTATGCATACATATATATACTGTATATATATATATATATATATATATTTATATATATGTATACATACATATATATAGGTATATATATATATATATATATACATATATATATATATATATATACATATGTGTGTAAACATATATATTTATATATATATATATATATGTATACACATATATTATTATTATTATTATTATTATTATTATTATTATTTGCTAAGCTGCAAACCTAGTTGGAAAAGCAAGCTGCTATAAGCCCAAGGGCTCCCACAGGAAAAAATAGCCCAGTGAGGGAAGGAAATAAGGAAATAAATAAACTTTATAAGAAGTAATGAAAATTAAAATAAAGTATTTTAAAAACATTAACAACATTAAAACAGGTATTTGCTTTATAAACTATAAAAGGACTTATACAAGCCTGTTCAACTTTTGAAGTTCTATTGATTCAACTACCCGATTAGGATGATCATTCCACAACTTCGTCAAAGCTGGAATAAAACTTCTAGACTACTATGTAGTATTGAGCCTCATGATGGAGAAGGACTGACCATTAGAATTCACTGCACACATAGTATTACGAATAGGATGGGAAGATCTAAATCTAACAGGTGGTTAGAATTATGAAAAATCTTATCCAACATGCATAACGAACTAATTGAACGGTGGTGCCAGAGATTAATATCTCGGACATGAATAAGAAATTTAATAGACTGTAAGTTATTGTCCAACAAATTAAGCTGAGAATCAG
>NC_090737.1:49646782-49649282 GCF_036898095.1 Palaemon carinicauda
TTCTTTAGAGTTCAGAAAAACATTAAATAAACCTGGAACCTCATTTTATGATTAAAGCCATTACTTTATAGCTCAGTTCTTGGCCGGCACCCTGTTTGTATAATAATAAAGCTTGATAGCAGCTCAGTCAATGACGTATGGTGATAAATGTATGCGCTTTTGTCTTTATTATTTTAATGAAAGCTAACAAAATACTGATGTTAATGTTGGTGATTTATAAAGATATTTATGAAATAATATTTCTTTACATGTGAAAACATACCCAAAAAATATTTGGGGGTGTAGTGCAAAGTCATGCAAAAGCCTTTCACCCGATATTTTCTTAAATCAATTCATTTATTGATTTCATAGAAATAAAACACGAGTGGAGTTTTAACGTTGAGAACAAAATACGCAGTAAACCAATATATCAGTATAAGATGTTGAAGTGAACTAAGAAAATATTATTATTACCTTATTCAGTTAATATCTCTAACTCTTTCAGACATAAAAATATTACATATTTGAAACTAAGTATTTCTCTGCAAATGAAATAGCATTTTAAATATTTACTTCCAATGAAGTCAGTTAAATCCTAATACGACGAAACATGAATTATTGGATGCTACCGGGCTGAGCTGAGTTTACTATTCCCGAAGTAATATGTCTAAATCTGCAATTCAAATCCTGGGAAGCTAAAACCAGCATTTTCAGGTGGGCAACAACGAGGATCTTAATTGGAGTTGGGATGTATTCGACTAATATGAATTTTGGTGGAGGCAATATGAATTCTATTTTTATTTTCTATTTTTATTTTTATAATTTGTTCCCCATCTTTTCTGATAATAGAGCAATATTTTCATTACTACGGGCGGAATAAATCCCGTATTAAACCATTCCGGAAGAATTTTTATGGAAAAATTTCGAACAGAAATTAAAGATTTAACGCGAATTGTGTAAGCAGCTCTGAAAGGTTACAAGGATACAGAACTCCCTTAGTGTAAATGGTTGATATCGATGTATAGAATTACAGTCAGGTTAAATATTCGGAAGAATGTTGGGTTTGGTAAAACATGTATACAATGTCGTAGACAATTAACAAAGGTACTTTTCGAAGATATTTGCCAATCGGGCCATTCCATTTCATGAGCTTACAAAAGGCTGCTTTGTGCACTTTTATGTTTTCCCTCTACTTTTTTCTCTCTAGTTTTTTTTTTCCTACACTAGTGACATATGCAATCGTTTTGTGTACAATTAGATGTCATGAGATAAATAGAATAAAATAAACTGTTTAATAATATTTGGAGCCAGAAGGCTCACATGATGTCTTGTGATGTCTTAGATTCAGGAATCCAGGTTTTTGTTACACTGAGGGGTTGATATACAGTAGACTCAGCTAATTTAGTCATGAAGTAGGGTGCAAGAAAATTGCTGAACTTCTTGAAAGTTTTGACAGGATTGTCTGTTTTCACATGAATCAGTCTTTCAAGGCTTGATGATGGGAATGGCACTGAAGAAACACTACAATGGCACAAGGCCAAGTGGCACGACTCACGTAAGCTCCTCTACAATAGAACAAGACTACAATGTACAGAGAAGCATAAGAGACCCCTAGAAGATGCTGCTGATAACTCTGCCAATAGCTCAAAGTTCATATAAAGAGTGATGATGAGAAAAGGGCTTCTTCAGTAACATGCTTTTTCTTCGACAAACTTGCACCAAAAGAGGAAGGAGACTTTGACTTAAAAAACATGAACATTTGGGTTTGATATCAATGTAAGGAAGTCTGCATTGAAATTGCATAACAAGTACCTACTGACTAAACTGAGTGCAAAAGACTTGATTGCACAATATGCACGACACCATCTGCCATACTTGCTCTCTTTGTACAACAGAGCTAGAGAAACAAAATCTTCTGAAGAGTAGGGTGTGGACAAAATGAATCCTAGACTTGCATTTACTGAGCGGGTATCTTATATTGAAAGGCCTGGCACGGAGAGTCTAGGTGTGCCCATATTCAGATTCAACAACATGGTCAATCTGTTAACAACAAGGCTTGAACAACTAGGAACTGTTGTTCCAGTATGTGTCCATTTCAGTGACCCCAAAAAGACAGTACTAGCCTTCTTTGCAGACATTGAAGTTCACAAGCAAGGCTGTGATGTAGTTCTCAATTCCAACGAAGATGTTGGACAAGCACAGAGGAAAGTATGTGAACATGATACTGATAGTGATGCTGTCCATCTTACCATGGCTGTGAATATAGTGAGGAGAGCTATGTTCAAGATGAAAACCTAGTTTGGTGGTTCTTCTGAACCCAACAGACTCAGTACTTTAATAACATGTTAACCTTATCGGCAGAGGGCCAATTAATATAGCCAAAAGATTATTTTTCACTGTCTCTGATAATGTTAGCTGCTATGGTGTTGAAAGGCCCAAACATCAAGGCCCAGTCAAGCTTTTCAACAATTGCCTTGCCAGTGCTCTTGATTTCCCAGCTAACGATGTTCAATAGGAGGGT
>NC_090737.1:49666782-49684282 GCF_036898095.1 Palaemon carinicauda
TCCGTAACTTTCCGATACCTACTAATGTCAAGGGAATACAATAATAGCCGCTCCCCTAACTGATCTTACGAAGAAGGGGCGTAGATTTCATATGATTTGAGCAGCATCAACAGGCGTTTAATACCTTAAAAGATGAACTGTGTAGTTCTATCTTAAAATTTCCTGACTTCGGTAAGGAATTCTTCATTGCAACAGACGCCTCAGACTTAGGAGTAGGAGGGGTATTGCTTCAGCAATATGAAAAACAATTTTTCCCGATAGCTTTTTATTCTCGAAAACTGAGAACTTCCGAAAGTAAGTATGCAGTAATAGACAAGGAAGGACTAGCTATTATTAATTCGCTAGTGCATTTTAAGTTCATAATATACGGTTATCCCGTCAAGGTTCTTACTGATCATAAACCCCTAACCGACTTCTTTAAAGGCTTTAGTCACAGCCCCAAACGAACTCGGTGGCATTTGATCATTCAAGACTTTGGCGCGAGAATCGGGTATTTACCAGGGAAAGCAAATATCATTGCTGATGCATTATCACGCAACCCCGTGTCATCTTGTACGGAGCCATTAGCTGAATTAATAGATTTATCAACATCCATGCCTATTGTTAAAAACTGTATCTGAACAAGAAGATCTGGGCTGGAGCGCTGAATTATTACAGACTGAGCAAAGAAAAGATCAGAAATTAGAAAAAATTATAAATGCTTTGGAAGGAAATCGTAAGGAAAGGGAATATATAAAGTATACGCAGCAGAATTATATAATCAAAGACTGTGTAGATCAGTGACAAGGAAAACCCGCAATACACCACATGTGACTAACGACCAGGTAGTGGTACCAATCTCACTTATATCCACTGTCCTAAATTGGTTGCATGCAAATCCATTGCATGGACACCCGGGGTTCTCCATAATGTCACAGAAAGGCAAATCATTGTTTTATTGGCATACGATGCTTACAAATATAAAAAAAACACATAGCTAATTGTCGCACTTGTCAGGAAAACAAAGGGCACACATAAACACCTGTCAGCCTAGGGGCTTATCCCATGCCCAATCAACCCTTTTAAAGGATACATTTAGATTTATTAACAGGATTTTACGAGTCAGACAGAGGAAATATGCACCTCTTAGTAATTGTAGATGCTTTGACTCAATATACAGAACTGATAGCGCTTAAGACTAAAACTGCGATTGAATGCACTAGGAAGTTTTACGAGTGTTACATTTGTAAACATGGAATTCCACACATGATAATCTCAGATACGGGTGGAGAATTTAATAATCATTTCCTTACCTCATTGTGTGAATTCCTTAGCATAAAGAAAATCAATACCATGATCTATCACCCAGAGTCGAATGGGCTATTGGAAAGAGCGAATAGGAAGGTTTTAAACATATCAAGATTAACACTAGGGGGATCAGACCCCAACTGGGATATTGCAATACCTGCGGTACTAAGTACTCTGAATCACTCATATCATATATCAATTAAAATGTGGCCGCACGAGGCATTGTATGGTACCCCAGTTAGAACGCCTTTCCATGTATTAACGCCTACAACTAATTTATCAAATCCTTTTAAATAATGTATAAATGCAAGCAAAAGTCGTTTTGATATCCTTCGAAAGAATTTAGAAGAATCACAAATCATAATGAAAAGGAATCATGATAAAATAGCGAAGCCAACTAAAACATATACCGTGGGTGATAATGTATACTAACACCTAAGTTTGAAGGCCCATTTAGCATTTTGGAAACATTAACTGCCAATAGATTTAGAGTTCAAAACGTATCCCAACCCACTGATGAGAGAATTGTACCATTGGCTCACATAAGAAATTAAAATAAGAGAAAAGGAAGTGAGGGAATTTTTTTTTTATTTTTTATCTATGAAATTTATGTTAACATTGTTTTCTTCTTAATACAGGAGTAATTAAATATATTTTTCTCATTACAGGTTTCCAAGATGAATTTTTTATTGTTAGGAGTCATATTGTTCGCTCAGACATTTTTCTCGTGTGGGAAGAGCTCTAAAACTAAAAGTATAGATTTTAAATATGGCACTATGGTAGAGAGACAAGAAGACGTTTTTAATACAACAAATAACATAGTTATAGAAGTTCGCATGCAAGCAATTTTTCTCCCAGAGAATGACGTCACTAGCTTAAAGAGTGCCATTTCAAGGTTTGCTGCTTCATTAAAAGAAATGCATAGAAGACACTTTCCTTTTAATACAGAGAGTTCGCTTGCACCGACACTAAAAGTTGCAGAGATGCTATCCCACGACTTGCAAAATAAGACTTACGAGGCAGAATCTTTGGCTCGTGACCTTTTGATGTGGACAGTAAGACACACTAACCTTGAAAAACGTAACCCGTTTAATTTTCTGCACTAAACATCTTTGGATCTGTTGCAAGTTTAGGCTTAGGGATTTCCAATCGTCTTAAGATTAGTAATCAAAATAAGAAAATTGAGTTTTTGACTCATGAAAATGAATTGATTTTATCAGAACTAAGGAATCAGTTAGCTTTAATCAATCAAATTATGAGTTTGGTGAACGAACATTCTAGTAATATCAGTCAGATTATGGAAGTACAAGATTTGTTGGCAACGTTAAGGTATTATAATTCAAAAATAGATCATATCCATAATAGAATTGCACATTTCATTGAGAAATCAAAAGACTATGTGGAAGCTATTACGTTAGCGACTAAAGGTGTACTGTCACCACATTTGTTGTGGAGAACGGATGGGAGAAATTAGGTTATATTCCTTTGTTAGACGCACGTAGGTTAGAATTTTATTACAGCCTAATTACAGTAAGCGTTGAAAATTACAGGATTATGATTACAATTCCCTTTGATTCTTCCGATGCTTGGCAATCTTACAGGATATCACCATTTCCGACTTTCATGACGAATAACTCAAACCCAGTAATATCCAGTTTGACAGGACACGTATTGATTTCCCCAGACAAGGAAACATATACAGTCATTGAAGACTTAAATCAATTAACTCACTGTTCAGACGCAATGAATAAAAAAATATGTACAGCTGACTCCTTTGAATTCCATAAAAACTCAATGGATTCATGCGAGTTAAGTATAGTGCTAAACGGTGCTCTCTCCCATACACAGGAAAATTGTCTGAAAAAACTTTATCCCTTTGACGATAATAAGTTCAATTGCAGACTGAACAACGGATCGTGGATACGATACGACAAGGCCAGCTTCAATGTATCATGCCCGGACGGATATACGTCCTATTCTCAAATCTTTGTTGCAGCAGATGGTTGCATCGGTACGTCCACGAATTACACGATCCGAGGAATAAACACTACCATCAGAGAACGGGCCATACTTCGCGAATTTCACGTGGTCGACTACAATCCCATCTTTACCTCTCCCATACAACGCACGAGTGGCTAAGCGGTTGATGAAATTAACCAAGATGGACCACCCGTCACCGACTTATGCAGATCTTCGTTTCTACGTGTTAATAGCAGCAATCAGCGTTACGGTGATGATATTTATCGCCATTAACATCTTTATTTGGCGTAGGTTAAGGAAAAATAAAATGGAGATCAAACAGAACGTTTTGCAATGTCCAGACAAAACTCCTTATTTATTTCAATTTAAAGCTGTTTGAAATTGGCCCCTTCATTCGCTCAAAGGAGTACAATTGTCTTGGAAAAGTGTTGTGCACGAAAAACAGTTAGTACGCTAGTAATATGTAGTTGAAGAGACTCTAGAACATTTGCATTTTAAAAACATTTTAAAAACATATGAAATATAAATCATTTTTTGGGCATCTAATAAAATATATAAGCCTAAATGTTAAAATAAAGAATCTATGGGCATCTAGTAAAATATATAAGCCCTATATATAAAAATAATATATATATATATATATATATATATATATATATATATATATATATATATTATATATATATATATATATACGAAACCGTGGTGCGTGTACGTACCAGGAATTCGTGTTTGTGCACTAAAATTATATCTTTACCAAGGTAACAAATATTCTTTATTAATTACCGTATTATAATAATCTGTATATTTGACAAATGTGACAACTATTCTTTATAAGTTACCGAATCATATGTACATCAGTATTTTCTATTTTTTGGTACCATATAATCATTTGCTAGCAATGTACCATATATATGATCTGTATTTTCCATGCATTTTTCTTTGTTTTTGGCAATATCTGTTAGGTATGTATTTTTCTTTAAATGTACCCATTTGAACATTCATCCTTAATCGTTTGTTTATGGCTAAAGTTAAAAAAACAAAAATAATATATATATATATATATATATATATATATATATATATATATATATATATATATATATCCAGTCACACATATTTTGAACGTGTCATTAGAGTTCAATTAATTGAAGGCAGCTGACCGAGCTAATGTAATGTATGTAAAATTACATGTTTAAATCCATGACTCAAGAGGTCAATGTAGAAGTTAGGAGCGAGTGTGAGAACGCCAAATCAGTCATAAGCAGGATGCGAAAGTCAAAACACTGCTAACCATTTGCAATGTAACATTTTTCATGAAGAGTAAACACAATACAAGCCGTGAGAAAGAGTTGTCTCTCACCGGATCCAAGTACCTTCCGGTATTAATGTTGTGTTTACAATTTGTCATTAAATGCTGAGATAACTAACTAGACGTTATCATCAACATTTATATTTTAGTTAGTTCTGAACAAGCCGTCATACGGAATGGTCATCCGACCAAACCATCTATACTCCTGTGATGGAGATGTTAATAACTGTTTTTAAAGTAATAAACTGTTTTAAAGTTAACTTACTTAGACCAATTGAGAAGTAACCTACCAAGTCTAAACATTATAACACATTGAAGAGACATTTTATTGGAAAACTAATGTGTGTTTATAACAGTACCACACCAACATATATATATATATATATATATATATATATATATATATATATATATATATATATATATATATATATATATATATATATACAGTATATATATATATATATATATATATATATATATATATATATATATATATATATATATATATATATATATTCCTTTTGAGGAGACTAATAATCTTATCAATACTTATAAGTCTGAGCCATAACACGCCTTTGATAACCATTTAAACTTTGAATTAAAAATGGTGCTCAAAGTCCAAAAGTCCCTAATATACATACACGTAATGTTTTAAACATGTATGTATATAATTATATGAATGTATGTAGATTTGAATGCAAAATATTAAATTCTCTTGTTCTCTAGCAGCCAGTATCTGAGGCTCAGTGGGTAAAACCCTGAAGATACCCCGTGTGATTTTCTTTTGAAGGCAACTCAGCAGTACTCCTCTAACGATAAAGAAAAAAAACATTAACACTTACATATTTCTTTATTATGGAGCTGTTGGTTGCCACGTTTATTCTTATATTTTTCAAACACTTTGTTGACAATAGATGGCTTTATTGCGCTTTTGAACGTTTTATGAAATCATACATGATATCAAAATATCACTAAGCATATGAAACTACGATGATTATTTTCCATCATGTTGGCCTCACTAATTTCTGGAGTAAGATTTCAAGCTTGTTCATATTTTTTTCTAAAAAATGTGGAAGCCATTAAAAAAAATAACTGTTTAACCTAATGATTATACTCATTTATAATTCATTCAATTTGTCATTAATAATATCATTTACTGATTTTTTTTCCTCTTTTTATATAAGATAAAGCCTTTTTTTCATAATCTTAAGCCTAAATAAGGTTATTGGGAGTTTGTGTTTTAATCGACTCATTCCAATAATGCCACCCATTATGAATTATAATAATGGGAATACATGAACTACCACTTGTTGACTAGAAATTAGAAAAAAAAATGACAAACAACAGTGTTCCCAAGCAATGGGGGAAAAATTACTTACAGATGAATAATTCTAAAGCTAAAGTTACATCCTGACCGACATAATTCCGCCCTTGATATAATTTACTGAGTCTAATATTTCTAAAACACTTTCCCTTATGCCTTATCCTATGATTCATGAATCTTGAGATAAAGCAAATTGCATCATAGGATTACTATACTTAAGGAAACTTATGTCTTGATTTACGGCATTGTTTTTTTAATCTGATTAGATATAGTGGTGTGGGTGAAAGGATGGCTTGAATGAATGTAATCAGACAAAAGGATAAAGAATGTGAATGATAACGAAGGGAAGTAAGCATTAAAAGAGAGATTAGGATAAAGTGAAACAGGAGGAGAAAAATGACATGAAATCAATATAGGAATGAAATAATGATCTCCAAGAAATGTCTGAAAGAGAGATACACAAGATGCTCTAAAACAAAAGCTCAAAGCTCCTGATGTTATGTTAAGATCTTAAAAGAATCAGAAAGCCTTATTATGGATGGTAGTCATTAGTAACGTTAGTCTATAAAAGCTCTCTCTCTCTCTCTCTCTCTCTCTCTCTCTCTCTCTCTCTCTCTCTCTCTCTCTCTCTCGTAAGCATAAAAATATTTTGTCTGATAATTACTGGTTAAACTCAGTGAAATAAACTAAATCTAAAAACGATATGCTAATGCACCAGAAAAAAAATCTTTAAAATTAAAGCTATTGGTTTTTTATGAAGATCTCTTTATCTATAAGCTTAACATAAATTCTATATTGTCATGCACATGGATATGAGCGCCAGTTTTATATTAATACCTCTTTTGCCCTCCGATACCAGGTCAGGTTGTTTTTTAATTGCTAGGAAAGCTACAACCCTAGTTGGATAAGCATGATGCCTTAAGCCACAACGGGAAAATACTCCAGTGAGGAAAAGAGATTAAGAAACATAAAATATTGTACGTTAGTGTACCCTCAAGCAAGAGAACTCCAACCTAAGACAGTGGAAGACATTCCTAGGTTACAGAGGATATGGCACTACCAAAGACTAGAGAACAATGGTTTGATTTTGGAGTGTCCTTCCCCTAGACAAGCTGCTTACCATTGAACAATTACGGTGCAGTAGTTAACCGCTTGAATGGAGAATGTTTCTGGTACCTTAATGTTGTCATACTCATGAGAAAATAAGAGAATGCGTAAAGAATAGGCCAGACTATTTGGTGTATGTGTAGGCAAGGGAAAAATGAGCAGTAATCAGAGAGAGATCCAACGTAGTACTATCTGGCCAGCCAAAGTACATAATAACGGTTAGCTGGTTGAAAATTGAAAAGCGACATGGATACACTGCTGCTGGCGATTTTATCCTTATCTTAAGTGTCCAAAACTACTTTTCCTATAAAACTTAAACAAAATACCAAACCTTGCAATTGATACAGTCTCTATAAACTCTTTGGGGCTCAAATATTTTAAAGTCTCTGGAGATTGGATTCGTAAGTTGATAGACCCTTATTAATGATAGTATTTTTTTTTTAATCATAATGATAAAATTGAATGTAAGATAAGCAGTAATTTCCCAAATCGGCAACGGAAAACATTTTATCAAATCCGAGCTTCTCTGTTCTAATAAATATATTGAAAATAATTATGATAGCAATGATAATGATGATAATGGATATTTTAGAATTAATGAAAGTACAGCCAGTAATATCTTATATGATGAAAAACTACTGATTTGTTATTATTCAGGAGTCATATTTTGATAAATTTGCGATGTGAAAAAGAAATGATCTTTTTTTAATACACTACCTGCCGCCACCAAATAATGCTTCAGTTCATGGACCTGCTTAGCATAGTGTTTGTAAAACACTGGGTGATTTCCATCCGGTGAATGAACGAAGAAGCTCAAAGTCCATATACTGAAAGAAGTTCAGTGATGAAGCAATTTTTCTCGGATCATGACCTGCGCGACTACTGTCAGGATCTGCTCTACGAATAAAGTAGGTGAGCTTCGCCCTCAGTTGTTTTAGGGATAAGTTTGATCCGGAGGTTTCTCCTTTAAAGAGCTGTCCTCCCTTGAAGTCTGAAGTTCTACAAAGATAGACCTTTAGACACTCTACAGGACATAGAGAGACATCTTCCTTCAGAGGGCAGATTCTCCAGGGACCCCACCTCTTAGTGGGTAGCTCGTTCTTAGCAAAAAAGGTTGGATCAGGGAAGAGATTCAGTTCTCCCGCTTCTCTGAACTGAATGTGGCCCGCATCTCAAGATAGGGCCACTATTTCACTAACTCTAGCCCCGGAGGCTATAGCGAACAGAAAAATAACCTTTTGGGTTAGATCCATAAGGGAACAATCTTCATTGTTCGCCGATGAGGCATAATGTAGGACCTTGTCCAAAGACCAAGAGATGGGCTTTGGTGGTGCTGCAGGCCTAAGCCTTGCACATGCCTTATGAGTCTCTCAGTTTTTCATCTCTCTCTCTGCCTAAGTTTTTCATCTCTCTCTCTCTCTCTCTCTCTCTCTCTCTCTCTCTCTCTCTCTCTCTCTTCTCTCTCTCTCTCTCTCTCTCTCTCTCTCTCTCTCTCTCTCTCTCTCTCTCTCTCTCTCTCTCTCTCTCTCTCTTAAACTGGGTACAATCAATCATATTTACGAGATACTCATTTCACTGTCACATTACATCTTCCTTTCCTTTTTATTTTTCTTATTTTCGCTTTTCTCTTTTCGGTTCTCTTTTTTTTTGAGCATGATCTTTAAAAAGTCATCACTTTGCTTATGAGTTAGAACGTGTACAATATCTGGGATTTTACTCGTTTCCCTTGCATTGTCGTTATATTTTCAACAGGTAATTAATATATCTTTTAATGACGCCATTCTCGTAAGAAAATAATTTTGTGAAAGTTTGCTCTTATCTTTAGAGACGAGAGTTTTGCTGCAGAGCCCAGCTGATGACCGAGATAATAGATCTCACTTGTACCAGATGCGAGAAGTTACTAACTCTTATCTTTGTTTCCACAAATATATTACTTTCTTCATAACAGATTAGCTCCTCTTTCCAGTAGGGAGAACCGTATGTTTTTGGGAATCATTTTAAAAGAGTTTAATCCCCTATTCTTGAGGCGAGAGTCGTCAGATAAAGTTTTAAAGTAAATGTAAAAAAGTGAGAGGGATAAGCCTAAGGATTCGCCCATTTATTATGCTAATCATAATGTATAATTCTGAAGTACTTTTAAACATTGTGGTCAGAAACTATAACCGATGCTGAAGGGGATTTACTTAAATCTCTGTAAGATATGATATTTTACTGCACATGTTTCATACACGCACTTACACTGTAATTGTATTGTTTTTTTGTCTTATCGTTAGCTCTTCTCTACACTGATAATAACACCAGCTTGTGTAAGGTTCATACCTCATGTTTTATTTTGTTCGATTTTTTGTGATGTCCTGGCTCGCAAGTCCTTGTATATAATCTCGATGTTTGTTTGAAAAAGTTTAGTTGTATTCCTCTCACCTCTCTGTTACAACCTAACAGAACTGTACCAACCGTGTGTTACACGATCGTACATAGTAACGACTTTTTTTTTTTTGTATATATTATGCTTTGTATCGTCGGTCTCCCCTTGCACTGATAGGGACCTAAAATAACATGTCTGTTTTTCTCACCGTTAACTGTTAACAGCACCGGTTGTCAGTTGAACATGAAATTGCCTGTTATGTTTTTATGTCCTTTTTGGCTGGAGTTTATGTACATATAAATGGATGTTCTGTAATAAAGTTACTCAGTTGCGCTCATCCTGCCTTCTTAGTCATAGCCTCTCTCGGCCTGTCACATTGGTGACCCCGGAGTGAAACTTTTGATTCTCTCAAAACTCCAGAAGTAATGAACCATTTCAAAGTAAAGTAATTGAGGAATCTTATGTTAGAGCACTTGAAGTTATTTCTACCGGAATTACAGTAATCATAAAACTGCATAAAGATATTAGGAAAATTCCGATTGAGAAAGGAGTTAGACAGGGAGACTCCTTCTCTCTTAAGTTGATCACAGCGTACCTAGAAGTTTTGTTTTCAGAATTTAGATTAGGAAAATGTCGGAATTAATAGGAATGGGTGATACCTTAACCATACAAGAATTGAAGATGACATCGTTCTAGTTAGTGAATCAATGGAGGAATTTCAAATGAGGATAAAAGAATTAAATAAAAAAGCAGAAAAGTAAAACTGAAAATGAATATGAGTAAAACTAAGACAGTGTTCAATGAAAATGCAGAGGGACAATAAATTAGGGTTATGGATGAATTTTTAGAGATTGCACAATAATATAGGTATTTAAAACATACATTAAGTTTTCCCCTATGACATGAATAGCTTTTGGTAAATAAAATGCAATTTAAAAAGTAAAATGCTGCCTTCTCCAAAAATAAAAGTATTCAATCAGATGTTCTTACCAGTAATAACTTATGCATTAGAAATTTGGATCCTTACTAAATCTTTCAAACATAAGGCAGTTACAGCTCGAAGAATTATGGGAAGAATAATGTTGGGAATAATACTAAGAGATAGAAAAAAGAACAGCAAGGATACGAGATTCTAACAACATGTAAAAAAAAAATGGACATACCTAAGACATGTTATAGGAATGAGAAATAATAGATGGATATTAAGAACAGTAGAAAGGGTTCCTATAGAAGGTAAGAAAGTTTTGTGGGTATTGACTGGCATAGAATACCCAAAAACAGACGCCATTGGAAGGCCTTCGTTCTGCAGTGGACTAGTAAAGGCAGTGGCCTAGTATATATATATATATATATATATATATATATATATATATATATATATATATATATATATATATATATATACATATATATATATATATATATATATATATATATATATATATATATATATCCATCCATCCATATACCAAGGCACTTCCCCCAATTTTGGGGGGTAGCCGACATCAACAAGAAACAAAACAAAAAAGGGGACCTCTACTCTCTACATTCCTCCAGCCTAACCAGGGACTCAGCCGAGTTCGGCTGGTACTGCTAGGGTGCCACAGCCCAACCTCCCACATTTTCCACCACAGATGAAGCTTCATACTGCTGAGTCCCCTACTGCTGCTACCTCCGCGGTCATCTAAGGCACCGGAGGAAGCAGCAGGGCCTACCGGAACTGCGTCACAATCGTTCGCCATTCATTCCTATTTTTAGCACGCTCTCTTGCCTCTCTCACATCTATCCTCCTGTCACCCAGAGCTTTCTTCACACCATCCATCCACCCAAACCTTGGCCTTCGTCTTGTACTTCTCCCATCAACTCTTGCATGCATCACCTTCTTTAGCAGACAGCCACTTTCCATTCTCTCAACATGGCCAAACCACCTCAACACATTCATATCCACTCTAGCCGCTAACTCATTTCTTACACCCGTTCTCACCCTAACCAATTCGTTCCTAACCCTATCTACTCGAGATACACCAGCCATACTCCTCAGACACTTCATCTCAAACACATTCAATTTCTGTCTCTCCATCACTTTCATTCCCCACAACTCCGATCCATACATCACAGTTGGTACAATCACTTTCTCATATAGAACTCTCTTTACATTCATGCCCAACCCTCTATTTCTTACTACTTCCTTAATTGCCACCAACACTTTGCAACCTTCATTGACTCTCTGACGTACATCTGCTTCCACTCCACCATTTGCTGCAACAACAGACCCCAAGTACTTAAACTGATCCACCTCCTCAAGTAACTCTCCATTCAACATGACATTCAACCTTGCACCACCTTCCCTTCTCGTACATCTCATAACGTTACTCTTACCCACATTAACTCTCAACTGCCTTCTCTCACACACCCTTCCAAATTCTGTCACTAGTCGGTCAAGCTTCTCTTCTGTGTCTGCTACCAGTACAGTATCATCCGCAAACAACAACTGATTTACATCCCATTCATGATCATTCTCGCCTACCAGTTTTAATCCTCGTCCAAGCACTCGAGCATTCACCTCTCTCACCACTCCATCAACATACAAGTTAAACAACCACGGTGACATCACACATCCCTGTCTCAGCCCCACTCTCCGGAAACCAATCGCTCACTTTATTTCCTATTCTAACACATGCTTTACTACCTTTGTAGAAATTTTTCACTGCTTGCAACAACCTTCCACCAACTCCATATAACCTCATCACATTCCTCATTGCTTCCCTATCAACTCTATCATATGCTTTCCCCAGATCCATAAACGCAACATACACCTCCTTACCTTTTGCTAAATATTTCTCGCATATCTGCCTAACTGTAAAAATCTGATTCATACAACCCCTACCTCTTCTAAAACCACCCTGTACTTCCAAGATTGCATTCTCTGTTTTATCCTTAATCCTATTAATCAGTACTCTACCATACACTTTTCCAACTACACTCAACAAACTAATACCTCTTGAATTACAACACTCATGCACATCTCCCTTACCCTTATATAGTGGTACAATACATGCACAGACCCAATCTACTGGTACCATTGACAACACGAAACACATATTAAACAATCTCACCAACCATTCATATATATATATATATATATATATATATATATATATATATATATATATATATATATATATATATATATATATATATAGGTAGTAGGTTAGCCAGGGCACCAGCCACCCATTGAAATACTACCACTAGAGAGTTATGGCCTCTTTTGACTGGCCAAACAGTACTACATTAGGTCCTTATCTCTGGTTACGGTTCATTTTCAATTTGCTTACATATATACCGAATATTCTTGCCCATTCTTTACATATTCTCCTCTGTCCTCATACACCTGACAACACTGAGATTACCAAACTATTCTTCTTTACCCAAAGGGTTACTGTACAGTAATTGTTCATTAGCCACTGTCCTCTTGCTAAGGGTAGAAGAGACTCTTTAGCTATGGTAAGCAGCTCTTCTAGGAGAAGAACACTCCAAAATCAAACCATTGTTCTCTAGTCTTGGGTACTGCCATAGCCTCTATACCATGGTCTTCCACTGTCTTGGGTTAGAGTATTCTTGCTTGAGGGTACACTCGGGTATACTATCATATCTAATTTCTCTTCCTCTTATTTTGTTTAAGTTCTTATAGTTTATATAGGAGATATTTATTTTAATGATATTACTCTTCCTAAAATATTTTATTTTTCACTTTCTTCTTGCCTCACTGGGCTATTTTCCCTATTAGAGCCCCTGGGCTTATAGCATCGTGCCTTTCCAACTAGGGTTGTAACTTAGCAAGTAATATATATATATATATATATATATATATATATATATATATATATATATATATATATATGTGTGTGTGTGTGTGTGTGTGTATGTGTGTGTTATGTGTATACATATTTTTAGCTGTGTTATACATCCAATGGTTGTCAAGAATTCAATATCAACTTGCAGATCATTTGCACGTTTGGAGTTATTTATTAATCTAATGTTAAAAGATAGCTGTATAACTAGTGGCAGTTCTAGTTATACAGCTAACTTTTAACATTAGATTAATAAATAACTCTAAACGTACAAAGGATCTGTAAGTTAACATAAAATGAAGTAGAGAATATACTTGTGATGGTGGGACTCATTGTTGCTCGTGATATCTCATGTACACTCTTAAGTTTACTTCAAATTGATTTAGCTTTGGATACGACTTTTCTATTTTTTATCATGACGATATTGCAGGATGTAATCATATCGATTTTACAATAACAAATCTCGATTATCTTTTATTTTGCAAATCATTTCTTAATAAATCTAGTAACATTTATCGAACTTCGCAGAAAAGTTATAAGAAATCTCGTTACCCAGGTGAGCTTAACTTCTTATCATTAACGATAATTGCTTACATCTTCAGATATATATGTTGGCTTCTGGCTTACTCAATCAAACGAATATCTCCAGTCATGCGTGTTATTTGTTTCTTGATTACCGATTATTAAGCATGTAAAGACTACTTATGGGACGATATTCCTTTTACAACATTATATTCTTTGGAGGAAGAAATGTGTTATTCTTCTAAGCTTCACTTAAGTTTTACTTCAAGCTGGTGGTATTTTATCAACCACAATATAACATATAAAACTCTTCGTTCCACATTTGATGGGAAGAGAATATTTCATTCCTTAAAAGGTTGTATTAGATGTGGGTTCTCAATCCTTTCCCTTTAATTACCCAGAAATACATAAGACCATCTACCCTTAGCCCATTAATCAGATATGTAACGTAGAATTGTATTTTATAATGACTAATTCAAAATAGAACCTTACTGCAGAGGCTCTCATAAATTGTTTTAGAGTATGATGATTTTATCAAGCAGAGGAATCCTTATCAAGAGCAATATAGTTTACAATGATTAAGGACTGAAACTGAAGTGACTTCATTGCCACCCAGTATGGCACTTAACTGTACAGACTATACCTGTTTTGTGCAAATAAGTTTCTCAATTGCAGGAGCAATATTAGATTGGCCCACTCACAGGTTATGTTTTCGTAATTGATGTTTACGCTTAGTATTCAACAATAATAAAAATTCACGCTCTTGGAAATTAGTAATAAGGAACATTAGCAAACAGTTCATTGCAACATCAGCTACAACATGTTAACACCTTGTTGTTCACCAAGTCAAGGAAATATTCTTGCATGTTGCGGTGGAGAAGGTACACACTAACAAGGAATTTTATATCAATCCTTTTTTATTCCTTGCCAATAACTTCAGGGAACTAAGACTGCAACACTATCCAGGAAGAAGTCTGATGTACTTGAAAAGCTATACCAACTTCAGGTTCCCGTTTTCCTAATCCGTATCCAGTATTTCATCTCTCATGGTGCTCAAACATGCTATTTCCTTATCTGACCTTCTATCCAAAAGACCCACCATCATGATAAATGTCCGTGGCTTTTTACTTTCGTTAAATTGCATTGGCGGGATTATTTTATAGATCTAAGATAAAAAAAAAAATGTGTTATTAAAGTATTCAAGCATTTAACACATTTTTTTTTTTTATTATTAAATCAAAGCAAATTTTATCTTATAATGTTTGAAGAACTCAGATTTTTTAATCATTAGATCTTGATACCACATTCCCCTGTCATAACAAGTGTGCTATAGTATATTGCAATGTCGGCATATTTTCCAGCACCAGTCTATCTTTGGGTTAGAGAGGGTTAGAAGCCAGAGCATATTTCTGAAGCATAGGCTGCATTTGAGATTTCTAGTTCCTCTTCATTGAAACCCTTATCGACTGCCTAGTTCATAGAATATTACAAACTTCATACAAAATAGCTTTATCTTCAGCAGCAAAATTCATGTTTTGACAACAATAAAACTTTTTTTAAACCTACACCCATGTCATATTAGAAAAACACTCGGATTGGGCAAGAGCTGCCATGTTAGTCGATTAATGAAGCTGGATTGGAAATGATTCTAGATATCCAATTTATATAAACCCTCTTTTTATTTTATTCATTTAGGAATATCTCTCATCCACCGATGAGCAGTATCACATGAAAGACGTGCTGATGTTATTTGTTCAGTATGAAATTAAACACTCCAGCTTATACTATATCTTTACAGCAAAGAACAAAAACCTTGTCAACAATGCTGTGATTTTTCTTCTTGTATAGTTTATAGTTATACAATATAGGAGACTCATTGCACCAATTCGTTTGTTACACGAACGGCCCTAAACGATCATACAGCGTTCTCTTCAGTATCTCTTCCTTATGTTTGAAATTGGCAGTAATATTCTTTTTCAAAGATAGAAGACAAGTATCTATATGTATTTACTTCTGTTGGGAAAAACTTGGCTTCATGCAATCTGCTGACAATAATTTGAGGAATTTAATACACTGTTATCTTTGTAGCTGAATCCATACTGAATGTACCTTTCATTGTAATCTCTCATATATCTCTCTATCATTACAGATCTACCAATACAAAATCCTCATCCTCTCTTCCTACGCCTATTGACGCTAAGGGTCTGGGTTTGATTTCGCCAGTCGTCTTTATCTTGAGCTTTTAAATCAATACCTCACCATTCATCATCTCGTACTTCACTCTTCATAGTACTCAGCCATGTAGGCTTGGGTCTTCGAACTCTTCTAGTGCCATGTGTAGCCGAGTTGAGAGTTTGGTGAAGTAATCCCTCTTAGGGAGTGCAAAGAGCCTGCCCAAACCCTCTCCATCTACCCCTCACGACGATCTCATCTACATATGGTACTTGAGTAATATCTCTTATAGTTTCATTTAAAATCCTGTCCTGCCATTTAACTCCCAATATTTTTCAGATGGCTTTGTTTTCAAATCTACAAAATCTGTTGGATATTGTTTCATTGTTATACCACGACTCATCTTATACAGTAACACCGATCTAATTCATTTTAATGTATTATTATTATCATTATTATTATTATTATTATTATTATTATTATTATTATTATTATTTTTATTATTATTTGCTAAACTACAACCGTAGTCGGAAAAGCAGAGAACTATAAGCCCAAGGTTTCCAACAGGTAAAATAGCACATTGAGGAAAGGAAAAATTTATATAAATTAACTACTTAAAATTTGATAGACAATTAAGATTAAATATTTTAAGAACAGTAACAACCCTAAAATAAATCTTTCATATATAAACTGTAAAAAAATAAAAAAATACAATATGAAAAGACCTAAGATAGAATAGTGTGCCCGAGTGTACCCTCAAGCAAGAGAACTCTACCCCAAGCCAGTGGAAGAACATCGTGCTGAGGCTATGGCACTAGTAAGGCCTCAAAGTTAAAGACAAAAATATTGATCATTTTGAAAATTGGAGCTAACAAGTAAGAAGAGTGTAATATGATAGAGCTTGACTCGGAAAAAATTTTTTCAATAAAATTTTCCTTGAAAAAAAAAGAGACTTATTTGACAGATGCAGGCACGCAAATTCTGTATCTGTTGCCTTTTGTATTTATATAACTAACCGTGTGAGCCTGTTTCGATTAGACTAGGCTTTTTAGGGAGCGTAATTTATTGATCAAAAGTTGATCAGCGAGTCAAGTTCTCTCTCATGTATGACTAGTCTTACCTCTTTATCTCAATTTTGAAAAATGAGCAAAATCGTAGACTAACGATCTTGGCTAACCCTCCGGTTACGCAACTTAAGAAATCTCGTTTCTGTTATGGATGAAGTTGATTTTGATTATGTATTTAATAATTTTTGTCGAACTATAAGCAAAGAGTTCGGATACGCATACGCGAATGAAAAGGTGCTATGCTAATTAGGCAAAAGTATGCGATTGGAGATGTCATCAAACAAGGCAGAGGGTTTAAAACAGCAAAAAGAAAACTCGGCCAAGGGAAGCTGCAATTCACTGGGGTGCTAGAAGAAGACGGATCCCTTACAACCAACCGTGATGGAATAGCTAAGCGATCAAGAGAGTACTACCAAAAGCTTTACTCCTCAGAAAGACCTCGTTACCATCTTCGTGAAAGAGCAAATCAACACCCATCTCATCACTTTCCAGAGATCACAGCAGGTGAGG
>NC_090737.1:49689282-49694282 GCF_036898095.1 Palaemon carinicauda
TGGTGGCCACGTTTGTTGGTTCCAATTTATTTTACTTTCTCTGTCAAAGGAAGCTACAATATTTAATAATTTCCATTCTCGGAAAATAACTGAAATGTCGTTTTCTTCACTTGTTCATTATTACTGTACATATATCATAACTTTCTTAATGTGAGTAAAGGTAAGGCTGTCACGACACGATAAATAAAGACCAGTGTTAACGGGGCAATGATATAGCAGTGAAGAGAGGAAACAGATGTGTACACAACCACACAGACACACCTACCCACATATATGTATAGATACAGAAACCCAACCAAACACACACACACACATTATATATATATATATATATATATATATATATATATATATATATATATATATATATATATATATATATATATATATATATGTATATATATATATATATATATATATATATATATATACCTATATATACATATATATATATATATATATATATATATATATATATATATATATATATGTGTGTGTGCATCTGTATATACATATGCATATGCATATATATATATATATATATATATATATATATATATATATATATATATGCATATATTTATATATATATATACATATATGCATATATATATATATATATATATATATATATATATGTGTGTGTGTGCATCTGTATATATACACATTTATAAATATATATATATATATATATATATATATATATATATATATATATATATATATATATGTACATATATATATATATATATATATATATATGTGTGTGTGTGTGTGTGTAGATATACACATTTATATGTATATATATATATATATATATATATATATATATATATATAAATATATATATATATATATATATATATACATATACATGTACATATATATATATATATATATATATATATATATATATGTATATGTGTGTATATATATATATATATATATATATATATGCATATACATGTATATATATATATATATATATATATATATATATATATATGTATATATATATATATATATATATATATATATATATATGTATATATATATATATATATATATATATATATATATATATATGTTTATGTGTGTATGCAAGTATATATATATATATATATATATATATATATATATATATATATATATATATATATATATATATATATATATGTACATGCACATGGCTACACACACATTCACACACACACACACACATATATATATATATATATATATATACATATATATATATATATATATATATATATATATATATATATATATATATATATACATATATTTATATATATATATATATATATATATATATATATATATATATACATATATATATATATAAATATATATATATATATATATATATATATATATATATATATATAAATATATACATATATATATATATATATATATATATATATATATATATAGTACGCACACCTTCCGACAAGTGTGTTTCTATGTCTATAAACCCTTATTATGTATTTGACGCATTTGTATTTAAATTCAAGATATTTTGTTCGGTATCAATAAATGCAGAATTCTCCGCTCTTTCTTCTCATGTGATAATCAAACATATACATTTTATATTAAGGTTATTAAGCAATGATTCTTGTACCAAAAGGAACACAAATTTAAACCTAATCCTGGCTAATCCATCTCAGGCATTTTCTGTGCTACTTGTACGTCTGCACGTCTCAATGTAGTCCAGCTCTCTCGTCAATAAATCATCAGTGTCGGAAACTGTCTCTCTGCACCATCACAACTGGTGACCCCGGAGCAGAATTGCCCTTGGACACTCCTTTCGATTAGCGGACTTAAAACGGTGCTTACTTAAGTGTTTTGGATCGAAAGGTACAATGAGACCATTAACGGACTAAATACAGTGCTCTCAGGGGCATTTTGGCGTAAAAATTTCTGATGCCTAAAAACGAATTTACCGGTTTCGCTGCCAAAAAGACCACCGTATCCAACCCACTAGCGACCTTGCCCGCTAAATAACACGTCAACCTGGTGAAAATCAAGCTCTCACCATTTTCACACAAAAACGTCTCGGTATAGCTGACCCGTGCAAACGTTCCATTTTGCATCGTGGGACTCACCCGGGAGACCAACCTTACCAACCTCATACTGTCAGTGCTACTAGTAGCCATTTTTGACAGGTTGGCACAATGGATCGAGTCCTGGGCAGGTCGTCCATCATACACAGAACTTCGGGCAAAGCTTATAGAGCTCTACTCTCCGCCTGTACTTGAACATGCCCACAGAATTTCGACCTATTGCAGCATCCCCTCAGGGACCAATCTCAGACAGAAGCATGGGAAGAATTGCAGAATTTAATTTACCTCCTCGCCCGAGACGGTGACGGAAACAGAAGGAAGATTGACCTAGACAGAGAAATCTTCCTATGTCGCCTTCCACCAGAAGTCAGGATCCAACTCCCGCAACCCCACCAGCTGGAAACAGACGACCTCATCAGGAGAGCGTAGCATCTCTTCAAAGCGGCTAGAGCTTAAAAGCTTGCCGCAACCAACACCATCAGCGAAGTTTCAGCGGAAGATTCCACCTCAGACCAAACCTGCGCCGCCATCACAAGGCCAAACTACCGCAACCACGAACTAACAAGGTGTTTCTACCATAAAAGATTTGGTAAAGATGCAAGACGTTGTGTGCTGCCCTGCACATTTAAAAAAAACGGCCCAAGCGGCCATACAAAGTGGCCGCAAAATTCGCCCCCCACGCACACGGCCTTCAACATCAAAGACGGCCTATCAAACAAAAGATTCCTGGTAGACACAGGGGCCAGCCACTCCATATAGCCGCCCACAAAAGCCGAAAATAATCAACCAATTGACTCTTCAACAAGCCTTACAGCAGCCAACGGCACACGTATAAAGAATTACGGGACGAAACAGACGAAACTCTGCTTATTACAAAGGCCTATCACTTGGAATTTTATCATCGCTGATATTACAAACCCTATCCTGATAGCAGATTTCCTAGGCCATCAGGGACTCCTGGTCGATATCGCCATGAAAAGATTAATAGGCATTGATTCATTCCAATCCACAACTTTAACCCTGTGCCCATCAATGCCTGCCGCTCCCTCTCTTTCTACCCATAGATACAACATCCTCCGCCATGAATTTCCGGACGTATTCAAGCCCGAGTTATGACTGGCAACAGGAAAACCCGCTATGCCCGGCATTTACCACCACATAACAACGAGGGGCCCACCAACGCATGCAAAGTTCTGCCGCCTACCACCTAACAAACTCCCCGACGCAAAACAGGCCTTACAGGAGATGGAAAGAATGGACGTATGCAGGAAGACCTCCAGCCCATGGGCCCCCCTTCTCCATATAGTCAGGAAATCAGAAGGGACATGGCGTCCGTGCGGATATTACAGATGCCTTAACCTCATCACCACAGGACCTCACCAGGGCCCTGAATGGGGCAAAAAATCTTCTCTAAAACGGATCTTTTAAAATCCTATTTCCAGGTCCCTGTCAACCCAGACGACATTCCAAAGACGGCCATTATCACCCCCTTCGGCACCTATGTCTTCGCATACTCCACTTTTGGACTCAGGAACGCCGGGGCGACGTTCCAGCGTCTGATGGACAGCATCCTGGGGGACTTCCCATTTTTCTGCTGCTTCATAGACAATATCCTGACATTTTCAAAGTCGCAAGACGAACATCTTCAGCACGTTCGAACTGTTCTCCGTCGACTCCAGGACAACGGGCTAATCGTAGGATTTGACAAGTGCACTTTCAGTGCCGATTCCATTGACTTTCTGGGCCACAAAATCTCCAACGAAGGTTTACGTCCCCTAACATCAAAAACCAAGATGATAGAAGAATTCCAACCACCAAAAACCATCAAAGAACTACAAGAATTCCTCGGAATGGTTAATTATTACGGGCGTTTTATCTCTTACATTGCAGGAATCTCAGCGCCACTGTCCGATATCCTGAAGGGTAAACCGAAATTATTGTCCAGGAACGCAGAACAGCAGTCAGCATTCAAAAAGACGAAGGCACCCCTCGTCAAAGCTACAACGTTGGCCTTCGTCACCCCAGGAGCACCCCTGCAGCTGATCACTGACGCCAGTAGCACAGCCTGCAGAGCCGCCTTAGAACAAGTGGTCAACGGCTCCTTGCAGCCTATCGCCTTCTCCAGTAAAAAATTAAACTGCGCCGAGAAAAAGTACAGTACTTTCGACCGAGAGCCTCTTGGAGTCTACACAGCGGTAAAACACTACAAGTACCTTTTATATGGTACCCGTTTCACCATTCGAACTGACCACCAACCACTTGTCCACGCCTTCACAAAGACAGGTGACCCCTGGTCAGCCCGTCAACAGAGACACCTCGCCGCCATTGCAGAATTTGGATGCACACTCCAATACATACCAGAGAAGAAAAATTCGGTGGCCTGCGCCGTCGCCAGAATAGAAATAAACGCCGTACACCTCGACATTGACTACGAGGACCTAGCACATGAGCAACAGCTCGACCCAGAAACTCCAGCCTACCGGACAGCCATCACGGCTTTAAAATGAGAAGACGTCCCATTACGTTCATCTAACACGGCACTCCTCCTCTCGAAGAAGAACAGTCTTCGATATAGTACACTCCCTCTCCCATCCCTACGGTACAACGACAGCAAGAATCATATCCAGCAAATTCATCTGGCACGGGATGAGGAAGGACATCACCCGGTGGGCCGGCAGCTTCATCAACTGCCAAACAAGCAAAATTTCCCGACACACAACATCAGAAATCGGGAGCTTTAAGGAACCTATGAGACGTTTCAGCCACGTGCACATCGATGTCGTTGGCACCCTTCCCCCTTCCGGAGGGGATTGCTTCCTGTTGACAGTCATCGACAGGTCCACCCGGTGGATCAAAGCAACCCCCATGCAAGTTTCATCAACACCCTCCTGTGCCAATGCCCTCCTTTCAAGT
>NC_090737.1:49699282-49706782 GCF_036898095.1 Palaemon carinicauda
GGTTTGAGAGAATAATTCCAGCAACTAAAAAAAGGGGGCAATTATAAATATAAATGTTTTTTTTTTTTTTGATATTTCGATTTCAATTTTAGAGATAAATTCAAATCATTTCGAAATCAACAGTAAGTATTCAATGGTTATTAGTGGGAGCCAGTCTCAAACAGTCTAGGTTTTGATTGCAATTATTAAAAGCTTATTGTGAATACGAAATGCAGACCTGAATCTATTTAGAGTTTCTGTCTAACGGAGTTCCAATAAAAAGTTATATTCATGTTAAAATGTATTTTCTCCCCTTATTTAAAATCTTCACACGATTACAAAGTAGTGTAACATATAACTTGCCGATGCAAGCTTACATAAATCTGTCTTCGTAGTTTATATATTACATCTATTTTAAAGTTTTTACTGATCTTAAGATATTTTATATTCTTCATTCGTCAGTTCTCCTATATATTTCCTTTCCTTGGGCTTAAAGGATCCTGCTTATCCAACTAGTGTTGTAGCTTAGCTAATAATAATAATAATAATAATAATAATAATAATAATAATAATAATAATAATAATAATAATAATAATGATAATAATAATAACAATAATAATAATAACAATACACCTCCCTTTTCAAGACGCGTCTTTCACCAATATCAACTCTATTTGCGTTTAATTTTCTGTGAAATTATTCCTGTATGCCAGTTACATCATTCCATGTAAGGTTACCTATAGAAAGATTCATATAATACCAGAGGGTTTCTTTAATTTTTGTTTCGCCGTAAATAACATATACAGCCCGGCATTGTGCAATGTGTATCTCTATATTTTTTCTTTTTATATTATCGGTGAGTTGATGTTATGGCAATAATTCAAGAAAGCTTTTGTCTTGGTACATATTTTGATACGGAATAAAAGTTTTAGTTGTGAATATCCATTTATAAAGTGGAGGAATCCTTCGCAGAAGGTAGCAATTTATATTATTTTAAAGATATAGCATATTCTTTCCACTGGAAATGAAATACAAGATATCAATAGCTGTATAAGTTTTAGCAAGAATATATATAAAAAGACATAAAGTGGTTATTACATAATTTGAATTCCAACAATAAACATCAATGGCTAAATCTATTAATAAAATCACGATACGCACATTTATAGCCTTTGTAAGTGCGTGTGTCTGTGCAACAAAATACATTGGATATTTACATACCTGGATAATGGTCGCTAAAAAGGTTAATTACACATTCATGTTTTCAAACGAATAACGCTTGAACATTTGGACATATATATTTATTTGAACTTTAGGGAAAGCGAAGCCAAAAGCTGACCAGATTATTGAAGCACTTTTGTGAAATTTGTTTATGAAATTTTTGAGAAATTGATTTTATAGAATTAACTTCATAATGAACCATTAATGAAAATTTTTTCAATGACTGGTATAAAAACATATAATTCAATATTGCTAATAACTGCATCTCATCTAATTAGATTATATCTTCCAAACTCTGATATGAAATAATAAGTTTTTAACCAAGTATATAATTGCTGTGATGTTCTTTCATTTCAAACCAACAAGTGCTGTTGACGACCTATAAGATAATTTCGCAATGATATCCGGAAACACAAAAAAGTACGCAACTAATTAACGTTAATTTATAGCTGAAAATGTGGAAATAAAGCTTCGGTGGACGGAAAATTACTTTCATCGAAAGGAAAAGGGGGGATGATGTCTGGCCTTGTGTTGAAGGAGGCCAAGTATATTATTTTTGTTTTATAAAAAGATTGATGTAAGGAAATTTTTCCATAATGTAACTTCCTTTCATGCAATAAATAGACATCGCTTCAGCAACAGCATGAAAAAGACGAAGCGCCCCTCTATCTTGTGCATAATCTTGATAAATTTAATAACTATGCATTACCCAGTATAATGATAAAACTTATGTATAGTAAATCACTATATATTAATATGTAGACAGATAATTTAGCATCGTTGTTAAAGGAGGCGGAAATATCAGTTGGAAAGAGTCACTAACCGAACTGATCGAGATTTAAAAAAAAAAAAAAAAAAAAAGACTTTTTCTACTTAACACTTTCGGATGTTTGACGTCAGCCACATTGCACAGAAAAATTATAAAATCTAACGATGAATTAAAAGAAGTTGTCGAGTATATCTATCAATTCTATTTCTTTTTCAGAGAGAATAGGAATAAATCTAATCATATGGTTATGAATTATTTCGTCGTATGGTTTGAAGCAGTTGTATTTATTGAGGAGTTTACTTTTCATTTTGTCTAAGGTAAGAATAGTGTCATGCCATATCAATTTAATTTTTCATTCAAAACAATATTTAGCATAATATTTAGCATATCATTATCATCATTGCTTACCAGTTATTTACTTATATTCATTCTTTGAGTTCTTCTATTTTATATCCATTATTGCACTCTTTAATTTGTTTGAAGGTCATATCATTTCCTTTTTCTCCACAATGATTTTGGTTCAAAATATCTATTTCTCATGAATCATCTTTTTCACAAATAATCTGGTTTTTTTTTTTTTTTTTTTTTTTTTTTTTTTTTTTTTTTTTTTTATAACTGCGGCTATCTCGTCAGTACCAAAAAGTCCCTTTCCACATATCTCTGTACATTCCCCATTATAAACCTCAAAGCCTGCACAGGGGGCCACCCTTTCACAGTCAAAGCCTTCTACCAAAGAACACAATTTAGCGTTCGAAGTGGGGTCGTGTCTGGAGTATTTAATTGTTTTGGAAACCTTTTTAAATTCTAGAATTGCTTTCTTAAAGAAACTTTACTACCTTCTTCGACCCCTTTTGTAGTTTAATAAAACTCTTCACATATAAATTATGAAATCTTTAATTTTCTTAAAGCTACCCGTACTTTAATTCTCACTAACAATCAGAATTATTGTTAATGTTTACTGGTTTCTCTCCTTGTAATAGTTACGATTCTCTTGACCAATTCAGAAGTTTCTCTTAAATATATTACACGTTTATATGTTGGACAAAGTATCAATAATAACCTGTTTAAATGGATTTTACACAGACATCATATACACATATATAAATGCATATACATATTTACGTGAACTAGAATGATAACTGAACATACATACACATATACATACATAAAGGATCCCAGGTTGGACTAAATTCTCTCTCTCTCTCTCTCTCTCTCTCTCTCTCTCTCTCTCTCTCTCTCTCTCTCTCTCTCTCTCTCTCTCTCTCTCTCCCCCCGTGTACTTAAATATAAAGAAAAGTCGCAATTGAATTTCATAGGAAAGGAGCAAGACAACCCAAAAGAGGATCAAGTTATGACCAGAGAAGGCCAGGCAATGGCTGCTGATGACTCAGCAGGTAGACTTATAGGCTCCCAAAAAAGAACGGCATTTTCCATTCTCATAATCTCTGTCTTTCTTCTATTTATCAAGGGCCTAAACTAGTGATATTCCATGCATTCTGGTAAGCAATTTTTGCAAGTCCTGTGGTAGTCTGGTAATAAAGAGAGCTTCATCAGCATACTCTAGGTCATCTAATTTTCTGTCATCAACCCAGTTCAATCCTTCTCCACTATCACCAGCTGTTCTATGCATTACAAAATCCATGAGGAAGATAAACAGCATAGGTGATAACACATTCCCTTCGAGTACTCCACTCTTCACTGAAATTCCTTTGATACAACTCCATTAATATCAACTTTGCACTTGCTATACTCATCATTAACAGACTTCATCAAATTTACATATTTAATTGGAACGCTATTATAACGCAGGACTCTCCACAAATTTGGCTGATGCACTCTATCAAAGGTTTTTCATATTCCACAAATGCCATCAAGAGTGGATTTTTATATTCTACTCATTGCTGTACCACATATCTTAAAATGAAAACTTGGTCAGTACAAATTGTACCTTCTCTAAATCCCGCTTGCTTGTTCATCTCTCAGGTTTTAATCAATCTTTCTCTCAAGTCTCTTTAGAATGAACATACTATTCAGTATATTTTCATGACAACTGACGTAAGTAGGATTCCTCTGCAATTATTGCAATCAGTCAGATCTCTTTTTTTCTTTGCTAATTCCACCATCACTCCAAGCTCACATTTATCAGGGTTTGCCTCTTCCCGCCACATTCTAAATTACAAAATAATTTTGTAAATCTTCTGGGAGTCACTTCATTTTCGGCTGATATCACCTCGGCAGTTATTCCATCGTTTCCAGAGGCTTTCCCTCTCTTTAGTTTTTTTAATAATAGCTTCAACTTGAAACACACAGAATTCATTTATGTGCGCATCAAGGTCTTCCTCAGCTTCAGGTATATCAGTCAAATTATTCTTTTCCTATTTCCTATTCATGACCTCACTGAAGTGTTCCATTTAACGTTGCCTTCCTTCATCTACTGTTGTTATAACAGATCTATCTCTCTTTTTGATGGGTATATGCTTGTTCCTTTCTGTCCCAGTGGAAATTTCATTAATAATTCTGTGCGTAATTCTTAAACCATAACTACTCCCTAAATTCATAGCTTTGTCAGCTTTATCTGTTTTCATGTCTAAATATTCTCTCCTGTCATCCATGGCTTTTCTTTTGACTTCAGAATCAATACTAATATACATATCCTGCTCTACCTCATAATTGTCATTACTTCCTCGAAAACTTTCAGCAGTTAATGTTTGAATTTGTTTCGTTTTTCATAGTATCTCAAGTATCATTTGATATCCATGGTTTTCTTCTTGTAAATGTATGTTCCGAAACCTCGCTTCCAACTGACTGCTATATGTTCTTGATATCACACCATTCTTCATTAATTATCTGCTCTTCATCTCTTAGTCTCTAAGACTAAAATAGATTCCTATGTTAAATTGCAAAGGTTTCTCTGTGTTCATATTCTAGAAGCTTAGTTGTATCAAACCAAGGTATTCTATCTACATTTCTGTTGGTTGCTTTCAGTTTTAATTTCAATGTGGTAATGAGGAGCTGGTGATCGCTACCAATTTCTGCACCTGTATAGCTTCTTATATTTTTCAGAGCCATCCGTCTCTCTTTATCAATGGCTATGTGATCTATTTGATTTTTGTAATTCCACATGGTGAAATTCATGTATATTTGTGGATATCCTTGTAGAGGAAAAGAGTACCTCTAGTAACAAGATTGTTTTTTGAACAAAAACTCATAAAGTGTGCCCCATTTTCCTTTGCAACGTCACCAAGACCCTCAACACCCATCTCATTCTTTATACCTTGATTATTCTTTCCAACTTTATCATTGAAGTCACCAATAACAATATACATATCTCTCTCTGGGATCTCATCTGTTATACTCTGCAGCTCTTCATAGCATTCATTTTTCCTTTCTTCAGGGGAATCATTTGTTGTTGCATAGCAAACTATAATACTCATATTGCACTGCTTTCCTTTAAACTTTGCAAGTAACAATCTACTATTTACAGCTCTCTATTCCGTTAATGCCTTTTCTTCTCTTGGTGTCATACTCATTCCTACCCCTTCTCTTCCAACTCCATCTGTTCTTCCCAAGTTTACTGTATATCTATATTGCCTTGGTCTAAGATCTCTTTACCAATCCTCTTACAACGTGTTTCAGTTAGGGCTAAGATATGTTGACTATATTTCATAAATTCCTTCTGAACTTGCTGTAACTTCCCAATCTGATTCATGGTTCTAACATTCCAATTACCAATTTTAAATATTTCTTTAGCATTTATAAACAGGGAGATTCTTAGCACCCTGCTACGGTTGGGACTGGGCCATTCTGTTATTTCCTTTTTCAATAGACTGACTAATGCCAAAGAGGATTCATTGGCTAAATTCATCAAAGGATAGCCAGTTCTTTGTGATGCGCAGTGCCTATCGAACTAAGGCATGTGACCCCTGCCGGTCTATACTAATCCCAGTAACATCATCTGCCAGGCATCAGGAGTAATTTCCAAAAAGACATCTTGTCTATCGCCTCAAACACAATCCGTCACCCTATTGATTTAGGGGGGCATTTCTTCCACACCCAAAGTTCTCATTACGCCACCAAGTTGCTCATCCGCTTATATAACCGTTGGTAAGCATGGATTAGTAGGACATACCACCTAGGATGGTTATATACCGCCTAGCACAGTTTGTACCGCCTAGCACATACCGCCTAGCATGGTTATATACCGCCTAGCGCAGTTTGTACCGCCTAGCACGGTTATTTACCGCCTAACATGGTTATATACTGCCTGGCACGGTTTGTACAGCCTAGCAGGGGTATATACCGCCCAGCATGGTTTGTAGTGCCTAGTACGGTTATATACTACCTAGCACGGTTTGTACTGCCTAGTACGATTCTACAATATTAAAGAATATTATTCCTTGTATATGCCCGACCATATTGTCAAAGTATAGGCATAATGGCATAAATATAGTTCATAATTCTTTCCATAATGGAATGATATGTAATCGGTACTCATTAAGGTAGTAGATTAAGTGTACCATGAATTTGAGCCCTGTGGTTCTTACCTGGGGTCGGGGAGACCAGCCAGTGACAAATAAAAAAAAAAAAAAAGAATACCTTGAATAGAGTGAAATCAATGAATCAAGGAAGATAATAATCTTACTTTTGACAAATTTTGGAGAGATTAGAATTTCGTCTGAAGAGGCTACGGGAATTAATCTCCCATCCTCAACAACATCTTTTATTGGATAAGAGAAGTTTCCTTCAGAGATGGGTTCACATCACATTGATAACAAACGTACCACATAGGGGGATTTGTTGAATGATTTAAATGCAGTTATTAAGATAAAAGAGAAATAAATAAGAAGTATATGGCATAAGGAGAGAGAGAGAGAGAGAGAGAGAGAGAGAGAGAGAGAGAGAGAGACTATGGTCAGTGGTGGATCTCTCGTAGTAAAGATTATCATATCTAAATCATAGTCTGTTTTCCTGTTATATGAAGTTTCTTGTCATTAAAATCATGTTTACATAATACTAGTCTGGATAAGAAATTAATTTTTATCTACGAACCTTAAGAACTTTGGGCAAAAAGTTTTATTTTATTAGTAAAATACGGCAAAATACAAAAAGGTTCATTTGATTATGCTGCAATTATAACTTTTACAATTTTGTCCTAATGCCAGTTTTCGGCAACATCCAAAGCAAATGATAAGAACTGAGATATTTGTATCTTTTGTTTCATAAAATTGTCTCAACTCTATCCTTGAGGGGACTTCTTTAGCGATAATATACGATAGAAAAAAAAATTCAAGAAAAAGGAATTCAGATCCATTCTGACAAGAATACAGGTTATACACTCACTTACACACGTACGCACGCGCAGACACAAACACACATACACATACACACACTTATGTATATAATTATACATATATATATATATATATATATATATATATATATATATATATATATATATATATATATATATATATATATATGTATATATGTATATATATATACATATCTATATATATATATATATATATAT
>NC_090737.1:49711782-49716782 GCF_036898095.1 Palaemon carinicauda
ATAGCTGATTGCCTGTCCCCAATGTGGATCTTAAAAGTGGATATGATGTGACTGTAATAGGAACTATCATAGAAAGTGTGTGTTTATAGTACCAAACATCAGTGATAAAGATGTAATAAACTTGAATTGGATATCCATACTGCGTAGATGAAGCCAGAATAGCTAATATAAACATATCAAAAATTTAGGAGGCATTAAGAATGAAAGACGTTGCTGTGAAGGAACAAGATGTGAGAATTGCTGAACTGGGAAACCAAATAGTGGGACAGCGGACACGCAGCAAATTTCACCCAGACCACTGACCTCATTGTGAAAGTTGATAATCTAGCGATGAATATGGAAACAAACACTGCTGGACCTAAAACCCGAAAAAATGACATACGCTGACAAAGTTAAGGAAATGAATTTACTGGTAATTATACCAACAAATAGAACAACTAAAATTACTGACAGAAACAATGAGTTTGAACATACACTTAGAGACATTCCAATTCTTAATACTAGGTAAACTTCCAATGGAAATGTTGTTGTAAACTTTGCTGACGAAAAGATCATAGAGGAAGAAGCAAACAAGATTCAGACATTGGTCGCCAACACCGAGACAGGAAAATTAGGGAAATTGAAATAAAAAATGATAATATGCAATGTATACAATGATGAGGATGAGGTAGTAAATGCTTTGATTCAAGGAAATGGTTGCCTGGACCAAATCCTAGATATAGGGGAGAAGATAAGTCTTGTATTCAAGAAAAGTACTGCAGATGGGACTACCTACTACTTGTTGAAATGTGATCCTAAAGTTGGGAAGGCTGTTCATGATAATGGTGACAAAGTTATGTTGCGGTGGGGGACTTATAACATACGTGATAGGTACCACGTGATCACCTGCTACCACTGTCAGAGGTATGGACATTTTCAAAAAGATTGCAAGTTTCAGAATGATGACGAAGTCTGCGGAAACTGTTCAGAAAATATTCCACCAAAGAATGTAATTCGGAACAGTCAAAGTGTATAAACTGCACAAAGTTAAACAAACCAGATGACCACATAGTGAATTCAAAAAAATCCAAAGCTTATGACATAGAATTGAAAACACCAGCAGAAAATACTGATCATGGATACTAAGGATTTCATAAACTATATCTATGTAAATATACAATTTGTTAATAATAAAACTATTCAAATTCGAGAATTCGTAAACGAGAAATATTTGGACATACTAGCATTATCTGAATCATACCTAAATAACTTTGACAAGACTAAGATCGCTGAAATGAACCCCCCCCCCCCCCCCCCACCACACACACACACACACACACACACACACACACACACAAACACACATACACACGCCTTCTTTCACATTCCGGGAGAGAGCAAGTCTGGTGGGGGTGTTGGGCTCCTCATTCATAAAAGTTACTCAAAGCTAACAATGTTAAAAAAGAACTAGTGTAGCAAGATTTGAGTATACAGAAATATACTTCACGCACAAAAAAAAAAAAAGAAAAAAAAAATATCCATTGTAACAGTTTTTAAACCTACGAGAAGAAAAACTATTATCTTCTTTGAAGATTTCTGATTACTCATTGATATGATTATCATTGAGAAACATGAATTAGTTATTTGTGGAAAGTTCAGTCATTGATTGGATGACGCATCAAATCTTCATGCTTCAGCCTTATAATGAGTTACTGGAATCATATCAATTGGTGAATAATGTTGACTGTGCAACTACTTTGACTGGGCATACGTTAGCCCTAGTGTTGAGTGATGGAATGAATAACATTGTATCTGATATAAATGTAGAAGAGAAATGCACTATAGGGTACCTGACACTTGCACGCATTCATGGCACGCACTGGCACGCATTGATGCACGAACTCGCGTGAACGAGTCGTGAAAATGTCGTGAACAGTGCTGGAACTGGCGTGCCAGTGCGTGCCATGCGTGCCCAGAACTTTGAAATGTTTAAAGTTTGTGGCACGCATTGGCACGCACAAAATAGTCGTGAAATAGTCGTGAACGATGCGCGAACTGGAGTGAAATGGAGTGAACAGTGCGGGAACTAGCGTGAACTGGAGTGAACGATGCGGGAAGTGGCGTGAACTTTATAATGAAGAAAAACAAAAAGGAAACGAAAAAATTAATGAAAAGGAAAGAAAAATAAACCTAATAAATTTTTATATTTGCTGTTTTAATGTGAAAAAAAATTATATCTTATTTCAAACTATTTCTATAACTTTATAATGAAGAGAAACAAAAAGGAAACGAAAAAATTAATGAAAAGGAAAGAAAAATAAACCTAATAAATTTTTATATTTGCTGTTTTAATGTGAAAAAAAATGATATCTTATTTCAAACTATTTCTATAACTTTATAATGAAGAGAAACAAAAGGAAACGAAAAAATTAATGAAAAGGAAAGAAAAATCAACCTAATAAATTTTTATATTTGCTGTTTTAATGTGAAAAAAAAATTATATCTTATTTCAAACTATTTCTATAACTTTATAATGAAGAGAAACAAAAAGGAAACGAAAAAATTAATGAAAAGGAAAGAAAAATAAACCTAATAATTTTTTGTATTTGCTGTTTTAATGTGAACAAAAAAAAATATATCTTATTTCAAACCATTTCTATAACTTTATAATGAAGAGAAACAAAAAGGAAACTAAAAAATTATTGAAAAGGAAAGAAATATATAAACTAATAATTGTTTATATTTGCTGTTTGAATGTACAAATAAAATGATGTCTTATTTCATGCACACACTTATTTTCCTCTATTACCAATCAAGAGCCAAAAATTTTGTTTTAAATAAAAATGAACTGAAAAATAAACCCAAGAAATTTTTAAGTTTGCTGTTTGAATGTAAAAATAAAATGATGTTTTATTTCATCAACATACTTATTCTTCTTTATTACCTTAAAATGAAGAGCAAAACCAATTTTTTCTGTTTGCTGTTTTAATGTAAAAATAAAATGATTTCTTATTTCAACATACTTTTTTCTCTATTACCTTAAAATCAACAGCCTAAAAACGTTTCATGTTTGCTGCTTTTAATGTTAAAATAAAATGCTTTCTTAATACTTGTACATATTTTATGTCTGCTATTTATATGTAAATCAAATGCTTTCTTATTGAAACAAAAATAAAGGGCAACAAAAAATACAAACGAAAAAGATACGTTTCATCTCCTCAATGCAATTGTGTCTCTGACAGAAAGCATTGTTGTCTCTTCCGAAGCCAATCCAAGAATGTCCTCGGGTTGGAGAAGCCCCGTTTTTATATGGAGTGGCCAATTCGTGATCTGGCGTGAACTGGCGTGAACGATGCGTGAACGATGCGGAATGATGCGCGAACTCGCGTGAAAGTGTCGTGAACTTCTCGTGAACTAGGCGTGCCAATTCGTGCCATGGCGTGAACGTCGCGTGAACGTCGCGTGAACGATGCGCGAACTGGAGTGAACTGGTCGTGAACAGAGCGGGAAAAACACCAGTGCGTGGCAAAAATGCGCGCAAGTGTCAGGTAGGCTTATCTCTCCAGTTCACAAACATACCACCTTTAGACTACCTCTATAGAAATATTCAGTGGTGAAGAAAATAAACTTTAGACATTAATCAGACTTTTCTCCTTCCATTTTCATTGAAGAAGTTATAATTTGAAAAAAAAGAGAATAATCAAGGGAGTGACATCATCTAAGGAAAGCGATTTTCTTAATCAAAGCCAGTATTGATTACCATATGAATGTTATGAAGTATATTAGAGAACAATGAGTAGAAATTGCATCTCTCTCTCTCTCTCTCTCTCTCTCTCTCTCTCTCTCTCTCTCTCTCTCTCTCTCTCTCTCTCTACTTAAAAAAGACAAAAACAGATTTATCAGTTATAAAAATTTTCCTAATTCATGTCTAAACAAATCAGTCAATAGATAAAAGTTATTAGAATTCAGGAAACCACTTCTTCATAAGAGTAATTCTTAATTCTTTAAAAGACAAAAGATTTGAAATAATAAACAAAGAGGTGGCCATATATTAGTATTGAAATTTCACCATGATATGATGAGCGAAAATCTCAATTGTGGATAAAGTTCAGTAATAGCTAAGCATATAGTTGACTGCCTGGAATAATACTTACCTGGTATAAAGCAAAAGATATTACCAGAAAAAGATATGCAATGAGAAATGTATTCATCTCTCAGTGTTATTTTTTAAATCAACCATACATTTGTCTGTAAACGAAAAATGATGAAGAAGGTTGACTTTCTCTCGTACACACATTTTAATGTTCGATATAAATATAATTATGTATTTTCTTCATATTTCTATTAAAAAATATAAATAATTATATGGTTCAATCAGGTGCCTAACTAAAAATAGTTTTAAAATCAGGATGCACTTTGATGAATTCTGTATTTTCTTAGTGGTTCTGTAATCCAGCAAAGCATTCAAAGGTTCATGACGCGAAATAGTTTAACACCCACCTTCATCAACAATATTTTATGCGAATAGTCTAATAGTTATAAAGGAAAGGAGCGATAAGATTACAGGACATAATTAAATAGATTATGGAAATAAATAAGGCAATCAACGACGACTATCATCGTTCGCATCAATGATAAGTTGGACGTTTTCATGTGTTTAGAAATGTATGTCAGTTGTGATAAAGCAGCTTCCCCGAAATGCAGTTAATAAATAAGGAGGCGATAATCCATTCGGTTAATGTGTTTTGAGTCCTGGAAGTGATGGTTTGAATTACGAAAGTGAGATTCGGATGCCACGTATTTAAAGTTGGAGATTATTAATTGAGGAGAATGGGTGGTGTGATAAAGCGAGTGAGCAGGCTTGGAATCAGAATAACGGTGACCTTTTATCAGTCTCTAACTATATATATATATATATATATATATATATATATATATATATATATATATATATATATATATATATATATATGTATATATATATACATATACATATATATATATATATATATATATATATA
>NC_090737.1:49721782-49726782 GCF_036898095.1 Palaemon carinicauda
CTCGCACAATTCCCAGTCCTTAAAAATCTTTGATTTGCTTTTAACAGACTCTTGCACTTTTCTATCCCACGGGCATGTTATTCACCCCCCCCCCTTTCCATCCACCCCCCCTCATCCCCATTTATTTATTTCATATCCTTCATTTCTGTTATCCTATCCAATCTCTAAGTTCAACCATATATATATATATATATATATATATATATATATATATATATATATATATATATATATATATATATATATATATATATATATATATATATATATACACATATATATATATATATATATATATATATATATATATATATATATATATATATATATATATACATGTGTCGCATGTCAACGGATGATAAGACATCGGAACATGGTTTTCTTCACTTTATTACAAAAACGTTTGTGAATACACTGTATACAGCTGATACTCTCGGGTGAGTACCCTGTCTACCAGACCGCTTGAATGGTGCTGACTAACTCTCACAAGCAAGATGCAATCTTTCTCTCTCAGCATGAGGAATTGTCATGTTTTTGTGGAATTCTCCACTGTGATGGAAATATATTGTCACATTATGATTCTAGGGACACGTCACTTAAAACAGAGTTCAGTGATCGTGCCCTCCAACCCCATGACACTCACAGCACTCCCAAACAAGTCAGTAACTACTCAGCATAAAGCACATATTTTGCATACAAGGATTAGGACATTACTCCCCACCCCCCAGCTCCACACTCCGGGAGTAAGTGCGCACTTGCCCTCACTAGTTTATGATGTATGGAGGACACTTCGACGCAGAAACGACATAGCATATACTAAACAAAAATGTAACATAAAATATATACATAGAAATCACCCCCCCAGAAGATAACACAACTTCCACAAAAAAAAAAAAAAAAAAAAAAAAAAAAAAAAAAAAAAAATATTGCATATAAAAATGTACACAATACAATATAATATCAACGTCAGTATTTCACAACCTCACCAATAACCTCTCCCTGGTTGCGGGCAATACGGGCCTTTGTGGGCGGGACAGTGGTAAGAATAGATATTCCTTAATCCCATGATTTCACTTGTCTGGGTTTACAGCCCAATTTTGCAAGACAACTCACCACCACCGTTTTGCCATTTTTTTTTTTCAAATCACTTCTACACTTGCACTTGCAACTATCAATCGGTGGCCACTAGCCATTTTCTCAAGAAAATCGTTTATCTTCCCGCCTTCTATTATAAGTTTAAGTATAAGGTATTCATATCTACACATTCTCTAACACTGCCACTTGCCCTTCGGGAACCGCCCTGGTCCCAGAAACCAGGAATCATAAAAATACATAAATAATACAGCATCTGTGTGACAGATTTCACCTGACCTATTTCCCCTCTGATAGTTTTTAGGTTTATTCAGCAGTATGTCATACGTATTGCTACACTCAGCAAAATTACCACAATATAAGAACGCATATATCACTACTTTGTAAGATTTAACCATCTTTACTCGGTACATACCCAAATAGGCTGGCTCTAGTTTGTGTTCCCTAGGTTGTAATCATTTCAAATACACACGATCTCCCACAAATACTTTTACCAGCGCGGTTTTGAACCGACTATCATATTTTGACCTGGGATTTTCATTAGGTCTGTTCAAAAACCTTTCAGTGGTGTTCATTACTCTCCTCAAGAGATTTAGTAGATAGACAGTATTGCTTAGTTGAATAATTTGGCAACTGTTATGAATTAATCAGGACCGTATGTGGTAACACAGGATCCTGTCCATACACTAAAAAGAAAGGCGTGTCCGTGAGAGTAGCATTATATGCAATGTTCAAAGCTAGCTCAGCTGTAGGAAGCATGGCGTGCCAATGAAGGGGGTCATCAGCCACTAAGTAACGTAAAATTCGAACTACTTCCCTATTTTGCGATTTGACAAAGCCTTCAGCTGAAGGGCTATATCCGGTCACTGAAAAGTGTTCAATTTTCAAGCCCGTGACTGATCCCACCCACTTATTTATAAACTCAAGACCATTATCACTTATCAAAATTCTCGGCAATCAAACCTAGTAATGAAAGAGCACAGCACCAGGGCTAATGAATTTGCCGAATTATCCAACATTGCGTAAATATGAGTGCATCGAGTAAATGCATCCAAAAATCCACATATACACTTATGTTGTGTTAAACCACTAGGAAATGGTCCTACTACAACCATATGCATCCTATAAGATTTAATAGGAATCACATGCCACTTTTTGGCCTCCAGTACAGTGTTTTTATGTTCTTTGAAACAGTTACAAGCATGACAATATCTTTTATTATTTTTGTATATATTTTTTTCCATTCCTAACCAAATAAAGGATCCACATGCTCTCCTTAATGTTCTATCAATCCCTAAATGCCCTGCATATGGACTTGCATGTACAATGTGGATAGCTCGACTAATTAAAGAGGAAGGAAGAACTACCGTGCACAAAATTCCTCCCACCCCTCTTCTCGTAACCACAATATAAGATATCATTCTCTATAAAAAAAAAAATTCTCTCAAGGCACATTCAGAATTGATGGATAACTCTCCGATTCCCCTTTAATCACTGCTCACACTCTTTCCATCCATTCCACTTTTTTTCTGTCCCTGTCGGCCTTCTTCTATGTCCCAACCTCTCAAGTCAATCACACTTGCATCATCAGGGCATTCATTCTGGACACCCCTGGTTTTGCCCTCGGCCACCCACATATATTCACCTTCACCGTTTCCATCTCTCTCTCTCTCTCTCTCTCTCTCTCTCTCTCTCTCTCTCTCTCTCTCTCTCTCTCTCTCTCTCTCTCTATCTCATTTTCTGAATGCCCCTAGCGTGAATTCACATCACGTTCTCTATTTTGATGGGGTTCTTCAATGTTTTGGTTTCGTTCGTCGTACATCTTTTGTGCCGTAGTTGTTATTCCTATTACTGCACCTCTAGAGAAGGCATAAGCTACCTTGTTAGCTTTACCTTTTATGTGGTGAAACCCCTTTATATTAAACTTTAACAATCTTTCAATCCATCTTGCTTGTCTACAAGACAAGTAATTTTTATAAAATATGTCACGTACGGGGCGATGATCACTTTTCAACTCAATCAACTGACCTAATAAAAAGAACCAATGCCTCTCCAGAACCCAAAACATAGGCAAAGCCTCTCGATTGAACGTACTATAATTCTTTTCTGCCCCCTTTAATGCCCTGGAAGCAAAACAAATGGATCGTTCTATACCTTTATCCTCTCGTTGAGAAATTACGCTACCTATAGCTAGGCTACTCGCTTCTGTTGTCACTGAAAACGGGCGATCAAATCGAGGAAATGCGAGTAAGTCATTGCTAGTTAAGGCAGCATTCAAATGGTTAAAGGCCCTTTCTTCTTCCACTCCCCAATTTTCTACTTCTTGTTTTTTCGAAGCATCTAAGGGTCTCGCTACCTCTCCAAAACCTCTTATGAATTTACAGTAATACCCAGCGAGCCCAAGGAACCCCTTTACTTCCTTAGGGGTACCTGGCCTGGGGAAATCTCTAATAGCGTCTATTTTACTGGGGCAGGGTAGGGTTGGATACCTTCTGGGGTTATTATGTGACCTAAAAATTCAACCTGTTTACAGAAAAATTTGCCCTCTGACAAATCTATTTTCATACCATTATGTCGCAACGCTTCAAAAAATTTATAAATAATATTATCATGTTCTTCGGCTGTTTTCCCTGTAATTATGATATCAACTAAATAAACAAGAACATTATGGGCCAATTAAGGGAGACAAAACCGCCATCATTACTCTAAAGAAATGACTTGGAGCATTTTTAACACTGAAAGGAAGAAAATTGAACTGAAATAGTTGATCGTTAGCTATTAATGCTGTTTTACATTTACTGTCTTCCTGAATGGGTATTTGATAGTATCCAGACTTCAAATCAATAGTTGTGAAATATTTACTATCACGTACCTTCACAAGTAATTTTTCGACCGGGAGCAATGGAAATGCATTATCCTTATTGACTGCATTCAACTTCCTATAATCAATACTCAATCTTACCGAGCCATCCTTTTTCCTAACAGCTACAATTGGAGAAGCCCAGGGTGAATCGCTCTCGTCAATTATCCCTTGTTCCCTTAATTTACTAATTTCCATTTCTATCTCTGCATGGAAATGAATGGGTGCTTTATAAGGCCTTGACCTGATCAGCTCCGCCTGCCCAGTTTCAATGCTAAAGGAAAATCGATCAATTCTCCCGGGTGGCTCATCTCCAATTGTGATTACATCGGAATAACTATTAACAATGTCACTAACTACAGGTTGACATTCTGGTGGACATAGTTATCGAGCTTGCATAATCAAGTTCCGAGTGGGTTCGTCTGTGCGGGCGGGAGTTATGGCTCCTAAGATCCCATTTTTAGCAATTTCACATAACTCTAATTAACACACAGAATCACTTCCTAACACAACTCTTTTATTTGACAAATTAACTATCGTTATATCAGCTCTGTTCTCTTTTATTTCTGATAATCCCTCTAAGACTACGTGCGCCTAATTGTCATGGGGTGCAACAACGACTTTGGCTCCTTCCAGAAGAGACTGACACGGGGTCACTGATATTCTCTTAAGTGTCTGGGGAGACAACACTTCTCCTCTTTCAGGTACAGCTGTTACCTTGCTTAATCATGTCTCCGTTCCTTCACAAGCACCTACTCTCTCATGAATTTCTATCGGCAAAATGAGCCCTCCTGCATTTACTGTTACTGTATCTTTTTCCCCAAAAATACATATTTGAATACTACTTATAAAATCAGTTCCTAATATAGCCTTCATTCCTGGAATTCCCATGGTGGGTAAGACAAAAAAAATCATGTTTATGGCTTTTGTGTAGTTTATTTCCTCCTGGCGTGTCGAGGATGATGGATGCCTGAGACTGTAGTGGATTTGAGGGGAATCTTTTTTCAATCAGTGAAACGCTGGCTCCTGTGTCGATCAGCGGTCAAAT
>NC_090737.1:49736782-49766782 GCF_036898095.1 Palaemon carinicauda
GTGAGTGTGGTCATTTGTCTTCAAAAGTGTTAGAGAACACACACGCAATATATATATATATATATATATATATATATATATATATATATATATATATATATATATATATATGTTATGTGTTTTTTATCTTAGTTTTGTAGTGAATTTAAGTTTTGTTAATGTTTAGTTTTAAGCTTTTATTGCTTTTGAGGGGTTATTTTATTGTGGATGGTTTTTCTGTTGATGTGTAGTTTTAAGAAATATAGTTTAAGGTTATGATTCGTTTAATCGTTTAACTGCTCCCTCTGTTCAGCAGTCCAGTAGTCAAAGTAAGGGGAAAGTGTGTCTGTGTGCTTTCGTCTATAATATTTCAATGAAAGCCAACAAAATTTCGATGTGAATGTTGGTGATTTATAGAGATATTTATGAAATAATATTTCTTTACACGTGAAAACGTACAGATACCCAAACGATATTTTGGGCGTGCAGTGCAAAGTCATGCAAAAGCCTTTCAACCGATATTTTATGAAATCAATTCATTTATTGATTTTATGAAAATAAACGAGTGAAGTTTTAACGTTAAGAATAAGATATGCAGTAAACAAATATATCAGTATAAAATGTTCAAATTACCTAAGAAAATATTATTACCTTACTCAGTTAATATCTAACTCTATCAAATTTGAAACTAAGCATTTCTCTGCAAATGAAATAGCATTTTAAATATTTACTTCCAATAAAGTCAGTTAAATCCTACTACGATGAAACATGAATTATTGGATGATACCAGGCTGAGCCGGGTTTACTATTCCCGAAGTAATATGTCTAAATCTGCAATTCAAATCCTGGGAAGCTAAAACCAGCATTTTCAGGTGGGCAACAACGAGGATCCTAATTGGAGTTGAGCTGTATTCCACTAATATGAATTTTGGTGGAGGCAATATGAATTCTATTTTTATTTTCCATTTTTCATTTCATAATTTGTTCCCCATCTTTTCTGATAATAGAGCAATATTCCCATTACTACAGACGGGAATAAATCATGTTTTAAACCATTCCGGCAGACTTTTTATGGAAAATTTTCGAGCAGAAAACATACGAAAATTAAAGATTTAACGCGAATTGTGTAAGCTCTGAAAGGTTACAAAGATACAGAACTCCCGTGGTGTAAATGGTTGAGATCGATATATAGAATTACAGTCAGGTTAAATATTCGGAAGAATGGTCGGTTTGGTAAAACATGTATACAATTTCGTAGACAATTAACAAAGGTACTTTTCGAAAATATTTGCCAATAGGGCCATTCAATTTTATGAGCTTACAAAAGGCTGCTCTGTGCAATTTTATGTTTTCCCTCTACTTTTTTTTCTCTCTACTTTTTTCTACACTAGTGACATATGCAATTGTTTTGTGCGCAATTAGATGTCCCTAGATAAATAGAATAAAATAAACTTCATAACATTGTTTGAGTCAGAACGCTAACATGATGTTTTGTGATGTCCTAGATTCAGGAATCCAGTTTTTTTGTTACACTAAAGGGTTAATTTAATATACAGTAGACTTCAGGTAATTTAGTCATGAAGTAGGGTACAAGGCAATTGCTGAACTTCTTCAAAGTTTTGACAGGATTGTCTGTTTTCCCACATGAATCAGTCTTTCGAGGCTTGATGATGGGAATGGCACTGAAGAAACACTCTAATGACACATGGCCAAATGACAACACTCATGTAAGCTCCTCTAAAACAGCAAAAAAACTACAATGTGCAGAGAACCATAAGACACCCCTAGAAGATGCTGTTGATGACTTTACCGATAGCTCAAAGAAGTTCACATAAAGAGTGATGATGAGAAAAGGGCTTCTTCAGTAACATGCTTTTTCTTTGACAAACATGCACCAAATGAGGAAGGAGACTTTGACTTAAAAAGCATGAACATTTGGGTTTGATATCAATGTAAGGAAGGCTGCATTGATATTGCATGACGAATACACTTGATTGCACAAGAAGCACAACACCATCTGCCATACTTGCTCTCTTTGTATAACAGAGCTAGAGACATAAAATCTTCTGAAGAGTAGTGTGTGGACAAAATGAATCCTAGTCTTGCATTTGCTGAGCTGGTATCTTATATTGAAAGGACTAGCACGGAGAGTCTAGGTGCAGCCATATTCAGATTCAACAACATGGTCAATCTGTTCATAACAAGGCTAGAACAACTAGGAACTGTTGTTCCAGTATGTGTCCATTTCAGTTACCCCCAAAAGATAGTACAAGCCTACTTTACAGACATTGAAGTTCATAAGCAAGGCTGTGATGTAGTTCTCAATTCCAACGAAGATGTTGGACTAGCACAGAGGAAAGTATGTGAACATGATACTGATGGTGATGCTGTTCATCTTACCATGGCTGTGAATATAGTGAAGAGAGCTATGTTCAAGATGAAAACCCAGTTTGGTGGTTCTTCTGAACCCAACAGCCTTAGTACTTAAATGACATGTTAACCTCATCTGCAGAGGGCCAATTAATATAGCCAGATGATTATTTTTCACTGTCTCTGTTAATGTTATCTGCTATGGTGTTAAAAGGCCCATACATCAAGGCCCAGTCAAGCTCTTCAACAATTGCCTTGCCAGTGCTCCCGATTTCCCAGCTATCGATGTTCAACAGGAAGGTACAACGTCAAGAGATTCAGAGGGCCCCAACAAAGCACAACCGATAAAGAGAAACACTTCCGCCCATTACTTGGATGTGATGGTCAACATGAAGACTCGTAAGCATGAACTGGTGGACCATTTGTATGATCTGGAATTGAGTATTTCCTATGACAAAGTGCTGCCCATTTCAATTGAGCTCGGCGACCAAATCTATCATTACAAGGAGATAGAGAAAACAGTTTATCCTCCTGAGCTTGAAAGATGGTCTTTTCACGACGGCTGCAGTTGATAACTTCGACCAAAATCCTAGCTCTACCATTATGCATGACTCATTCCATGGAACTGGAATATTGCTATTCCAACATCCAAATAATGAAGCTTTCTAGGTTGTTGCCCACGCCCTTCGTGACGCTGTTTGTGCCAAGAAGATGTAAGCATATCTCACCTAGACTTACAGCAATGTGCCTCCTGTTGCTCTTCCATGGCCAGACCTAGGCTCATTCCATGGAACTGGAATATTGCTATTCCAACACCCAGATAATGAAGCTTTCTAGCTTGTTGTCCACACCCTTTGTGACGCTGTTGGTGCTAAGATGTCAGCATATCTCACCTAGACTTACACCAATGTGACTCATGTTACTCTTCCAAGGCCAGACCTACTGGTACTCAAGCAATCAGGTCTAAACTGAGTACACAGATAGCTGAGACCTAAAGCCTTATGGAGGGGATATTGGTATGTTTCACATTATTCATTAAACATTATCCTACTTTATTGAAAAACAAAGCGTAAATTACACACGTACCCTCATACTTTTACATGTTTAAATAATCATGTTATTTTCTACTTTACAGCTGATTGGAGCACCTGAAGCCGGTGGTGGACTCTGAACATTGCCTCCCAGACATGCAATGGGGATTTGGATTAGTTCTCTCAGGACAAAAACCAGGCCTATCCACCGTCTCTGCCTCAGGTGGGTGACCTGAAAACAGGGATCAGGTCTGAGTTGATGTCCTACATGGAAACGCTTTCTCTGGTGAAAGAGGATTTCTCCAACCAAGAGTACAGGTCAACATCCTGTGATCAGGGTCTGTAAAGACATTCCATGGCTAAGCCACATTTCTTCATGATGTATGTCACATCCCAGCTTCAGCATACAGATAGACTAAACATTTCGTCGAAGACTGACACTAGCAGCAAAAGATGAGAGTTAGGATAGGAGTTGAACCCTCAAGTACTTTTTCTGAAAACTGACAAGAGTTTCTTCACACCAACAACAAGACAAAAACTGTTCTCCTTCCTGGTTTCTAACGTGGTAGTCATTGCAACTAACTAAAATCTCATCACCACAATAGGCACTGGATTTTTTTGCTCCAATTGCTAAGACAGGTTAGTTCTAACACTATGCACACAAAAAGATGTTGACACTGTATCCTCTTACACCTATCGGATGCAGGACAACATGGGTACAGCATTGCATTCCTGGCCATAGCATCATCCAATTGCCTCAACATCTTTGAACTATGGATTGGTTTTGGAGTTGAGAAGAGCCTCAGGCTCATCGCTGCTCGTAAGATTGGCAAAGGTTTTAGTCCTAGCTGGTGTGTAGCAATGTTCCATGTCTTTGCTGGATGTGACACATTTTCTTATTTGGTTAGCAAGGCCAAGAATGGTTCATGAAACATCTGGACCACCTATGGAGATGTTACAAACATTCTTTATCTAGGGTGCAATGTCAGACCCATGGGCCATTGAGAAGTGACGGCAACCGCTAAAGCGATTTGTAGTCCTGCTGTACGATCACACCAGCACAAAGGAAGGTGTGAACCAGGCAAAGAAAAAGGTATTCAGCACAAAAGGCATGATCTGCCTAATACACAGGCTGCACTTATTTAACACACCAAGGGAGTGGCCTAGTGAGCTGGTCATTGTTGAACACATGTGATGACCCCTGCTCCAGAGAAACTTTCACCAAGTGATTGGGTCTTGAATAAAAGACCTGGTGGTGGATGGAGTATAACCTGGACAGCCCTAGCAGATGCATCAGAAGCTTATATGCAACTCTTGCAATGAAGGTGCAGAGGACGTTGCAGAGGTCAGAAGGCGACTATTTGGTATACAGCTCTTTGTCAGTGTGGGGGACAGTGCATATCATTGGAAACAGTAACTATCTGGACACATTTACCATCACATTGACTTACAATTAGACTATAATAAGCTATTGTGTGTAATTTTGCTACTTTCTATAAAGAAACAGAAGAAATAAATCTTGGTTGTTTGACGTACTGGACGAAGTGGTCCTGATTTCAAAACCATAACATTAAGTAAAAAATAATTGATAAAGAATTTTTAAGAAGGCAATTTAAATCTCTTTTCTATTTTAGAATTCCAGTAATCACTCATTATTTTTGAATATTTAAAGGTACGTGGAAAGACCGATAAAGGGTTTGTTTAAGTGCCTATTAAAAATAATCTTATTTTAGGAATATTCATTTGTATGTGTATTATGTATATCTTTCTTGACAGCACCATCACTTAGCATATTATGAGTACTTCCCTCAACTGGAAAAATTACAATGATTAGGAGTTGACAATTCTAGAATAAAAAAAAAGAAAAAAAATATAGGAAGGGGTATCAATCTACATTACAAAAGACCTACTCACAAAAGAAAAATACACATGATAATACCCTGACAGTACAGCAAAAGGATGTCTTGCCTGTATCAGAATTTTGTTTTAAAACGCAGTAATTTATTTTTAATGTGAAAAATATTTTTAATAAATAAAGATTTCAAATCGAACAAGATGTAAACTAGTTAAAAAAGAAAAATTGGGCACAACAAGTCATGAAAAGAGGAATATAAATTGATTTATTAATGATGAAAGACTAGATGGAGGAAGATTTAAACAAAGTTGCTTATCATAAGGATAATCTGGAAAATTGAGGGCGATACACAGAAGAAGAATTAAAAGCAACCAATAACTATATATATATATATATATATATATATATATATATATATATATATATATATGATAAATTTTGCACATTTAGACGTGTTTTTTTCATATTCAAATAAGCCATACATATTTTTGATACATTAATGTCTGAATTCTCTTAACGACCTCGGGGACAGAGCCCCAGGCGAAATCACACAAAGACAAGAGCTTGTGACCGGCCGGGAATCGAACCCTGATCCGGCAAGCTTGTATAGACAGTGACTAACCCACTTGGATACGAAGAAATATAAAAGTCAATGACAATTCTTCTGTACCTATACCTGTCGAATTCAGGTGTTTTGTACTTTGCATTGAAATCAACCCATCTTCACCATCGTAGCTAATTGGTAGTGTGTTACTTGGCATTCGGTTAATGATAAATTTTGTACATTTAGACGTGTTTTTTGGGTTGATTTCAATTCTAAGTACAAAACACCTAAATTCGACAGGTATAAGTACAGAAGAATTGTCATTGACTTTTATCTTTCTTCGTGGCCAAGTGGTTTAGTCACTGTCTATACAAGCTTGCCGGACCAGGGTTCGATTCCCGGCTGGTCACAAGCTCTTGTCTTTGTGTGATTTCGCCTGGGGCTCTGATCCCGAGGTCGTTAAGAGAATCCAGACATTAATGTATCAAAAATATATATGGCTTATTTGAATATATATATATATATATATATATATATATATATATATATATATGTATATATATATATATGTGTGTATATATATATACATATATACATATATATATATATATATATATATATATATATATATATATATATATATATATATATATATATATATATATATATATATATCTATATTTGAATGTGTATGAGTGTCTGTATATGAGTATGTGTCTGTGTGTATTTGTTAATCCAATAGTTAATACATAAAAGAACCAAGCTTCAGCATTCAGGTTGTATTTAATCATGCTGCTAAAAATAGTAATTCAGATTTTATTGACACAATTACAAGAAAAAAAATCTCCTTTTCCATTTCGGAAGATTGTTCATCGCATATGGCGAGATTTTAAATAGGAAGTTTATATCATAAAAACGGAATTTCAATTAGATTATCCAAAAAAAATTAATTAATTTCAAACAAGAGAGAGAGAGAGAGAGAGAGAGAGAGAGAGAGAGAGAGAGAGAGAGAGAGAGAGAGAGAGAGAGAGAGAGAGAGCCTTGATACCACCATCAGTTATCTCAACATCTGACACACCTAGTCCCAACCATTATCAATCAAGGCAAATTAGGCCGTGAATTACTCTCCTTTCTGTGCCGAATCAATTGGACTCGTGACAATCTCTCCAGATTGCATCTTCTGTAATTAAAGTTTAATGAACATAACGAGCAATTCCAAAACCTATTATCTTAATTCTCTCCTTACGATAATGCTCGCCCCTCTGAAGGTAATCAGATATATGCCTATATTAATGATCCCCCATACAACTGGTTCTACATTTCTGGTCCCTTCGGCGCTGACACTGAGATGGCGATCATTAAGAAGATAGTGAGGGATGATTGGATACTGCAGTTAAACAAACAACATTTGGTAAAAATATCATGAATATTAGCGATAAATAGTATCAAAATATCATGAATATTAGCGATAAATAGTATTAAAACCTTGTGAATATTAGCGATAAATAGTATTAATATATCATAACGCATAATAAGAATTTTTCAGGAATGTATTGTCTTATATATTTCTTCGAATTTCCATCCGTTTATTGGTGTGCATAAAACTGATCTCATTTTCATTTCCGAACAACTTTTAGGATTCCTTAGGTAGCCGTCCTTTTTCCAACAACAAACGTAAGATTATAATACTATTTTCTCCATATCAAATACTTTTTTCTTAAAATTTTTTTTTATATAATAATTTATTCTATATAGTCTTTGGAGCCTTACAATTCTCTTTCTTATAATAATCATCTTCATCATCAGCCTTTGCCAGTCCACTGCAGGACAATAGGCTCAGACACATCCTACCACCCCCGTCTGTTTATGGTCTTTCTATGCCATTCCAAACCAGCAACTTTTCATAGCCCGTCAACCCATCTCATTCTCTACCTTTCCAGCTTCGTTTGCAATTTCTATGGACCCAGGCTGTTATTCTTTATGTCCATATATTGTTTATCATCATTATATATCCGGACCACGCTCATTTTTTTTTTTTTTTTTTTTTGTTAAAATATCGTTTAATTCATTTTGCACTAGTATCCATTTTCCTCTTTATCCATATTGCGTCATTTTATGGTTTTTCTGGGTGGAGCATGTAATGACATACTTGAGGTGGTGAATTCTCATTGGCTGAGACACTCACCGGGAGGGAGTGGTTCACAGCCAACCTGTCTCCCTACTCATCAAAGGTGATAGGAGGCCATCTTGTTCCACGCCGACTAAGCTCTGATTTGCGGAAGCGCTCATTGGGCTGGCACCAGTGCTAGGTAAGCTGCTTGGCTGCTAGTCAGAGTGATCTATGCTCAGGATGTCTTGTCCAGTACTTATTCTCGAGATAAGATTCCTGCGGCACGAGGGGAGTAAGAACATCTCTTGGGTCATGTTAAGGGATGGCTTTTCTCGCTGTATGAGGTGAGCTTTTAGAATCCATGGTGTTCCAATGTCAGGATCACAGATGATGATCTTGGTAGTCCTGACAATCCCCTCATATTTGATGTGGTGGTTATGCATTAGGGGGGCATGAGCTCTTATAGCTCCTTGCTGGACATGGCAGGAAAGTCTCTTACAGTCGCATAGTGGTCATTCCTATGTAGTGTCCAGGCATCTTGAACCAGGTATAGACAGGAATAAACCAAATCTGACTGCCTTAGGAAGTGATTGAAGGTGTTCATGAGTAAGAGTGTACGTTGACTAACCGTCAGTGAACGAAATCACCGAAGATTGCCAATGTGATATCAACAACGAGAAATTTCTAATGATATTTAGCACTTCCAAAAAATAATTTGAGGGTCTCGAACCATTGGATGAGGATCACTGTTCCGTTAGCAGCTATCAAAAAACAACAGCAAACACCTATGTTTACAAAAAATTGCACACCTTTAACTGCATCAATATAAATATGGAGTGGTAGTAGCAAAACTGAAGCCAATGGGCGTCAGTAACAACAGCTGTGGAGGTCTTTGGTTTGAATGTGAGTGAGTGGTGGGATATGTAAGTGGTGGGTGGGTTTCTGTGTCCTACCGCATGCATCTCAGTTTCGTTCAATGTTGTATAGTTGTCCTCCTCCTCAGGATTAGAGACAATGGAGGCGTTGAAGGCTGTGAAGTTTCTGTCCATAAGGGCTTCAACTTTGGTCATCGGATCTTTCATGGACAAAATATTGACATCATTTATGACAGTTCATCTGCCAAGGAGAGACGTCTCTGGCAGATCTCAGCCGAGTGATGCTGGTCCTAGGCGGATTTGTCTAAAACAATTTTAAATATTAAACTTAGCCGGTGAATATATAAATAGCTGACGTCTCCGACGGCCCGACAGATTCCAAAAACTCGCGGGCGATCACCATGAAGGTTGCGGGTGTGCCCACCAGCGCCGACTATCGGCCAGATACCGCATATACTTCTCAACCACTCCAGTTCTTCTCTGTCGGTGTCACCGACAACATTGGTTCCGCTCGCTTTAGACCTCGAGTTTTCTACCGAATTGGTGAAGTACTTTGTTTTGGTTGTTTTATTGGCTTTTGCTGTGTTGGTGTGTTTCTTCAATAAAACTCTTGAAACCCTTTTTTTGGCTTGTGTTTCTTGTTGATGAACTTGGCTTTGATTTGGATTTTCTCTGGTTGTTCAAAATGGCTGACCCTTCTCCTGTATATCGCAAGTGTGCGAGAGATTGTAACAAACGTCTTCCCAAGGCCTCTATCGACCCTCATACTGTTTGTTCTAATTGCCGGGGTAAATCCTGCCAATTAGGAGATCGGTGTGAGGAGTGCGTGGTCTTGTCGGAATTCGAGTGGCTAGAGTATGAAAAGTATACTCGTAAGCTCAAAAGAGATAGGGTGAGGAGAAGCTCATCTAGATCTTTGGAATTTTCCTCCTCCCATGCCCCTGAACATAATCCTTCCCCTGTAGTGGTTGTTCCTTAACCCCCTGCTAGCACTCATGAACCTTCGATGCGGGATATGTTTTTAGCGATTCAAGCTTTAGGCAAAAAGGTTGAATCCTTACCTTCGGACAGGAACCAGCTTATGTCCGATGTTAAGTTGTTGAAGTGTCAAAGTGGTAAAGCAGAAAATCTAAGTGGTAATGTGAAAAGTGCGCAAAATGTGTTTAGTGTTGCGACCGAGGGTTCGTCTGTTCGTGTTTGTTGCTCCCCTAGTCCGAGACCTCTTTCAGGCTCCCCTGCACCAGGGAGAAGTAATGTCGTAGGACTAAGGGGGCGAGAGGTGTAATCCGACATACAGACGTTCCCTCTTTGGTATCAGACGTTTCTCATCAAGAACGTCCTTACCATAAGACGGGTGAGACTAAGTTCTCCTCGTCCTCCGACGACTTGTCGCATAAGAAACCTTGGCGCAAGGTATCTAGGCCCTTAAAGCGCAAGTCAGTCCCTTCAGGACAGGTCCAGCGTCCTGGCTGCAGCCATTGGGGCAGCTCTGACCACTTGCAGTCATCGGATGACTGTTCGCCTGTTAAGCGAAAGCGTAACACGGAGACAGAGGGTATCGGTAGAGGCAATGTTTTGCCAGCGCAGACATTACCGACGTCACGGCCCGTTCCGACTCCCGTGGACCCGAAGTGGGTTGTCCTGCGGGACATGCAGTCTAAGCTTTCCTCCCTTATGGAAGATTATGAGCATGAACAGGTTCACAATGATCCTTTGCTTGCGGTTCGCCAGTGCGATGAACGTGACTCTGGCCTTCAGCCGCCTAAACGAGTGTTTTCTCGTCCGTATGATGTTAGTGCTAACGTTTCTAGTGCTTTGAAACGCGATGCTAGTCGTGTGCCTCGTCATTCACGTCAGTCACGTGACATGGAACCCCCTTTGCCGCAGTCTCGGACTGACGTTAAGCAGCTGCCACCGCAGCCCCGCACTGACGTTCGCCGACCGACTCCGTTGCCTCGACGTGACGTTGAGCGTCTGTCGCCGCAGTCGGAAGTTGTTTTGCCTGCTCAGACCCTGCAGTCAATGCAGTCTCGACGTGATGTCAAACGACAATCAACTCAGGCTGTTGTTGTTTGTCAGTCACAAGACTTTCAGTCCTTACAGCCGCGGCGTGATGTCGTTTCCTCAGCTGTTGCTGCTGCTCCGTCGCTTGTTGACATTGCCTGTCAAGCGTTGCCTCCTCGGCATGTCTCTCCGTATCACGAGACTCGGCAGTTGTCGGACGAAGTTCCGTCGGATGAGGAAGTCGTTGATCCCCTTCCAACTGATATACCTTTGGGGACTTTTTCAGATGGAGAGGAGCCTAAAGTTGCTCAGCCCTCTCTTGATTTTAAAAAGATCAGGCTTATTTTCAAGGAACTTTTTCCTGACCATTTTGTGACTGCTGGTCCTCGTTCGCCTCCATCAGAGTACACGCTGGGCCTAGCTGCTTCGACGCCGTCGTTCACTAAGCTAGTGCTCTCTCGCTCTTCTAAGAGAGCTTTGCGTTTACTAGGCGACTGGTTGATGACCAGGAGGAGTTTGGGGAAGTCAGCCTTTGCTTTTCCCCCTTTTAAACTGGCTTCTCGAGCGAGCGTCTGGTATGATACGGGAGAAGTTCTCGGCTTGGGAGTGCCTGCCTCTGCCCAGGGAGACTTCTCAAGCCTCGTAGACTCTCCTCGTCGTCTGGCCATGAGACGATCAAAAGTTTGCTGGTCCTCTTCAGACCTTGATCATTTCCTCAAAGGAGATTTTAGGGCCTTTGAAGTTTTTAACTTCTTGGATTGGTCGCTGGGAGCCTTGAGCAGGAAGATCTCTTCAGCTGACCGTGATGTATCTGTGCAAATTATGTCCTGCATGGACAAAGCTATCCGTGATGGCTCTAATGAACTCGCTGCTACGTTTACAGCAGGAGTCCTTAAGAAGAGGGAGACTCTTTGTTCGTTCCTGTCTGCAAGAGTAACCCCCTGTCAAAGGTCAGAGCTACTCTTTGCGCCGTTGTCTTCTGCCTTGTTCCCACAGCAGTTGATTAAGGATATCGCAGCGTCTCTAGTACAAAAGGATACCCATGACTTGATGGCCACGTCGGCGCGTAAGGCTGCTCCTTCGTCCTCTTATATCGTTAGACCTAAGTTCGATACTCCAGCGACGAGATTTATCCCGCCCTTTCGTAGCAGAGCTCCCAGTAAGGGAGGCACTCGTGCCGATAGTAAGAGAGGTAAGAGGAGAGGATCTAAGTCCTCCCGTGGCAGAGTCTGACTGCCCACGTCCTCAGACAGCGGTAGGGGCCAGATTAACCAACTTCTGGCAGGCCTGGGAGAAGAGGGGTGCAGACCGGGAGTCTGTTTTGTTGCTAAAGGAGGGGTACAAAATACCTTTTGTACGGAGACCTCCTCTAGTAAAAGTCCCTATAGACCTCTCTCCCAGGTATCGAGAGGAGTCAAAGAGACAGGCATTACAACTGCAGGTGTCTCAGTTGCTAGAGAAGGGGGCGGTGGTGAAAGTCTCGGACCTTCAATCACCGGGGTTTTACAACCGTCTCTTCCTAGTTCCAAAGCATACAGGAGGTTGGAGGCCGGTGCTGGATGTCAGTTGTTAAAACAAAATTTATGATGGAGACCACCAAATCCGTTCTAGCAGCAGTCAGAGAGGGAGACTGGATGGTCTCTCTCGACTTGCAGGATGCGTACTTCCACATTCCTATACACCCAGATTCTCAGCCGTATCTGAGGTTTGTATACAGGAATGTGGTGTACCAATTCCAAGCACTGTGCTTCGGCCTCAGCCTTGCTCCTCTTGTTTTTACGAGGCTCATGAGAAATGTAGCAAAATTTCTACATTTGTCGGGGATTCGAGCCTCCCTGTACCTGGACGACTGGCTGCTCAGAGCGTCGTCCCGTCATCGCTGTCTGCAGGACCTTCAATGGACGTTGGATCTTGCAAAGGAGTTGGGCCTATTGGTGAACATAGAGAAGTCTCAGCTGACTCCCTCCCAAACGAATCTCTATTTGGGGATGGAGATACAGAGTCTAGCTTTTCGGGCTTTTCCGTCTGCCACCAGGATAGAGCAAGCCTTGCTCAAAGTCCGTCTTATGCTAGAGAAAGACCATTGCTCTGTGAGAAGTTGGATGAGCCTCCTAGGGACGCTGTCATCCCTGGAACAGTTTATCTCTCTAGGGAGACTTCACCTTCGCCCTCTCCAGTTCCATTTAGACTTCCATTGGAACAAGGACAAAACTTTGGAGGCGGTCTTGATCCCGATCTCCGAGCCAGTCAAGACTTGCCTGAGCTGGTGGGACAGCAATATACGTCTTCGAGAAGGTCTGTCCCTGGCAGTCAAGAACCCAAACCAAGTGTTATTTTCAGACGCGTCGGATTTGGGTTGGGGAGCGACTCTGGACAGTCTGGAATGTTCGGGTCTTTGGACGACAGATCAGAGGAGCCTTCACATCAACTGCAAGGAGCTGTTGGCTGTTCATTTAGCACTGGCGAGTTTCGAGGGTCTACTTCGAAACAAGGTGGTAGAAGTGAATGCGGACAACACCACGGCCTTGGCGTACATCTCCAAGCAAGGAGGCACTCACTCCCACGCTCTGTTCGTCATCGCAAGGGACCTCCTCATCTGGTCAAAAGATCGAGGCATCTCACTGTTGACGAGGTTCGTCCAAGGGAAATTGAACGTCGTGGCGGACTGTCTCCGTTGGAGAGGTCAGGTGATCCCTACAGAGTGGACCCTCCACAAGGATGTGTGCAAGAGTCTTTGGATGACTTGGGGTCAGCCCACCATAGACCTCTTTGCGACCTCGCTGACCAAAAGGCTCCCAACTTATTGCTCTCCAGTCCCAGGTCCAGAGGCGGCCCACATAGATGCCTTTCTGTTGGACTGGTCTCCCCTGGACGCATACGCATTTCCACCGTTCAAGATCCTCAACAAGGTGTTACAGAAGTTCGCCTCTCACGAAGGGACAAGGTTGACGTTGGTTGCTCCCCTCTGGCCCGCGAGAGAGTGGTTCACAGAGGTACTTCTATGGCTGGTAGACGTCCTAAGGAGTCTGCCCTTACGGATGGATCTCTTACGGCAGCCTCACGTAAGGAGACTTCATCAAAGCCTCCCCGCGCTTCGTCTGACTGCCTTCAGACTATCGAAAGACTCTCAAGAGCTCGAGAATTTTCGAAGAAGGCAGCCAGAGCGATCGCGAGGGCTAGGAGATCGTCTACTATCAAGGTCTACCAGTCGAAGTGGGAGGTATTTAGAGAGTGGTGCAAGTCCTCCTCTATTTCCTCATTCAGTACCTCTGTAGCGCAGATTGCGGACTTTCTCCTGCATCTGAGAAATGTTCGCTCCCTCTCTGCTCCCACCATTAAAGGCTACAGGAGCATGTTGGCGTCTGTGTTCAGACATAGAGGCTTGGATCTGTCAAATAACAAAGATCTCCAAGACCTCCTTAAGTCTTTCGAGACCTCTAAGGAGCGTCGTATGTCAACTCCTGCTTGGAACTTAAACGTGGTCCTACAGTTCCTAATGTCAGACAGGTTTGAGCCATTACATTCAGCCTCCCTGGAGGATCTTACCCTCAAGACACTTTTTTTTGTGAGCTTGGCTTCGGCTAAAAGGGTCAGTGAGATCCATGCTTTTAGTAAGAACATCGGCTTCTCTTCGAATAAAGCTATATGTTCTCTTCAACTTGGTTTTTTGGCCAAGAACGAACTTCCGTCTCGACCTTGGCCTAAATCTTTTGAAATACCTAGTCTGTCAGAAATCGTAGGTAATGAAGTTGAAAGAGTGCTGTGCCCCGTTAGAGCTCTTAAGTTTTATTTAGCTAGAACTAAACCAATACGAGGTGGTTCTGAGGCCTTATGGTGCTCCGTTAAGAAGCCCTCATTGCCCATGTCTAAAAATGCGTTATCGTACTTTATTAGACTTTTAATCCGGGAGGCACATTCTCATTTAAATGAGAAAGATCGTTGTTTGCTTAAGGTCAAGACTCATGAAGTGAGAGCAATAGCGACTTCGGTGGCTTTTAAGCAAAACAGATCTCTTTGAAGTATTATGGACGCGACCTTTTGGAGGAGCAAGTCAGTGTTCGCTTCATTTTACTTAAAAGACGTCCAGACTCTTTATGAGGACTGCTACACCCTGGGTCCATTCGTTGCAGCGAGTGCAGTAGTGGGTGAGGGTTCTACCACTACATTCCCTTAATCCCAATATCCTTTTAACCCTGGATAGGTACGCTCCTCGGACACCCCTTTAAGGGTATACTCGGACGCGCGCGACCCCGACGCCAAAAAAAAATTCTTGAAAAATCAGTTTTTGCAGTAACCTCCTTTTTTCTTTTGCCAAAAAAAACTTCAATGAATGTTTAAAACAACTATAAAGATAAATACTACTCATCTGCAGAAAAACTATTTATTATAAATATTTTAAAAAATTAAGTAGAAAAATAAAAAGACCTTACATAAAAATTCATAAAAAAAAAATTTATACATATATACACAAATCCTTTTAGGAATTGATTCTTGAATGTTTAGGACACATCTTGATGTATTTTGGATGAAGTCAGACCCATGGAGGTGAAGATCTGAAATGAGAAAAAAAGGGTAACTTTTTTTGGCCAAAATAATTTGTCCAAATTTCATAAATTTTTTGGGGTACCCAAATGAAATAGGAAGTGGCTAATTTTTTTAGGGAATAAACATATGTTATCCTAAAATAGAAATATGTAAAAAAATCTTCATTATTTTGTAAATTACATTTATATCAGGGGCCATATCTAAAGGTAATTTTTTGAGTACTTAGAAATTTCGTAAAAAAAAAAAACATAAATTTAATATATAATATGATATTTACGCAGGTAAAAATATACAAAAAATATCACAAATTCTATAGGGAACAAGAATATATATAGATAGGGCAACTTACGCTTCGGATATGTCCACAAAATGGCCGCCAACCACACTGACTCAGACTCCCTAATCTGCCACTTGAAATGTAAGAAGGGTATGTCAATTTCAAGGTGTTATTTACTAATCTAATTATTCTTGGATATGCATAAAAATTGTATGGTGGGTTGCTGGATAATTGTCGATTATTTTACGACTATAAAATTAGAATTCTGACCCAAAAAAAAATTTTTGAAGGGAAATAAAATCGAAAAAAAAATGTAAAACAATATAATATTTTAGCTAAAAAAATTTGATGATATTCAATCAAAAAAGAAGTAAAAAAAATTTTCCGACAAATAAACATCTAGAGGAATCATTACTCTGTGATAGTTCCTTAGTACGTAGTAATTTTGAAAGAAATGGGAAAAAACGAAAAAGTGGCAATCGCAGGAAAATCGAACACATACCTATATATACGCCATATCTGGCTAAAAATAAAGATAGGCATGGGTAGCCAGATCATCTAGAAACACTTTCCAACACTATAAAAATACAAGTTTTGCGACACTACTTGCCAATTCCTTACGGTAACATGACTAAGCAAAAAAAATGCAAAACAAATAAAAAGGGGCACTCGCGGAAAAATGGCCAACATTCTAATATACGGCATTTCAGAAAAAAAAAATTTCAGCCACGTACTAGGCAAACCATCAAGGCACATTTTCCGACAAATAAACATCTAAATGAATCATTACTCTGTGATAGTTCCTTAGTACGTAGTAATTTTGAAAGAAATGGGAAAAACGAAAAAATGGCAATCACCTGAAAATCGAGCACATACCTATATATATGCCATATCTGGCTAAAAAAAGATAGGCATGGGTAGCCAGATCATCTAGAAACACTTTCCAACACTATAAAAATATAAGTTTTGCGACACTACTTGCCAATTCCTTACGGTAACATGACTAAGCAAAAAAATGCAAAACAAATAATAAGGGGCACTCGCGGAAAAATGGCTAACATTCTAATATACGGCATTTCAGAAAAAAAAATTTCAGCCACGTGCTAGGCAAACCATCAAGGCACATTTTCCGACAAATAAACATCTAAATGAATCATTACTCTGTGATAGTTCCTTAGTACGTAGTAATTTTGAAAGAAATGGGAAAAAACGAAAAAATGGCAATCACAGGAAAATCGAACCCATACCTATATATACGCCATATCTGGCTAAAAAAAAAGATAAGCATGGGTAGCCAGATCATCTAGAAACACTTTCCAACACTATAAAATTATAAGTTTTGCGACACTACTTGCCAATTCCTTACGGTAACATGACTAAGCAAAAAAATGCAAAACAAATAAAAAGGGGCACTCGCGGAAAAATGGCCATTCTAATATACGGCATTTCAGAAGAAAACAAATTTCAGCCACGTGCTAGGCAAACCATCAAGGCACATTTTCCGACAAATAAACATATAAATGAATCATTACTCGGTGATAGTTCCTTAGTACGTAGTAATTTTGAAAGAAATGGGAAAAAACGAAAAAATGGCAATCACAGGAAAATCGAACACATACCTATATATACGCCATATCTGGCTAAAAAAAAAAGATAGGCATGGGTAGCCAGATCATCTAGAAACACTTTCCAACACTATAAAAATATAAGTTTTGCGAGACTTCTTGCCAATTCCTTACGGTAACATGACTAAGTAAAAAAATGAAAAACAAATAAAAAGGGGCACTCGCGGAAAAATGGCCAACATTTTATTATACGCATTTCAGAAAAAAAAATTTCAGCCACGTGCTAGGCAAACCATCAAGGCACATTTTCCGACAAATAAACATCTAAATGAATCATTACTCTGTGATAGTTCCTTAGTACGTAGTAATTTTGAAAGAAATGGGAAAAAACGAAAAAATGGCAATCACAGGAAAATCGAATACATACCTATATATACGCTATATCTGGCTAAAAAAAAAATAGGCATGGGTAGCCAGATCATCTAGAAACACTTTCCAACACTATGAAAATATAAGTTTTGCGACACTACTTGCCAATTCCTTACGGTAACATGACTAAGCAAAAAAATGCAAAACAAATAAAAAGGGGCACTCGCGGAAAAATGCCCAACATTCTAATATACGGCATCTCAGATAAAAAAAAAGACATGCACGTGTTAGCCCAACCATCAAGGCACACTTTCTAACACATAAACATGAAAAAAAAATCAATAATATACGGCAATTCCTTACTACGTAGTAAATTTTACAAATATTGAAAAAAAAAAAAACAGAAATTGGCAACTGCAGTTAAATACCCAATATACCAATAACTACGTCGTATCTGACAAAAACAAAGTCACGCATGGGTAGCCAGATCATCTAGACACACTTTCCAACACTAAAAAAGTAAAAGTTTTACGACACTATTTGGCAATATCTTACGGAAAAATTACTTGGCAAAAAAATGAAAAAAAATGAAAAAGGGGCACTCGCGGTAAAATGCCCAACATTCTAATATACGGCATCTCAGATAAAAAAAAAAAGACATGCACGTGTTAGCCCAACCATCAAGGCACACTTTCTAACACATAAACATGAAAAAAAAAATCAATAATATACGGCAATTCCTTACTACGTAGTAAATTTTTACAAATATTGAAAAAAAACCAGAAATTGGCAACCGCAGTTAAATACCCCATATACCAATAACTACGTCGTATCTGACAAAAACAAAGTCACGCATGGGTAGCCAGATCATCTAGACACACTTTCCAACACTAAAAAAGCAAAAGTTTTACGACACTATTTGGCAATATCTTACGGAAAAATGACTTGGCAAAAAAATGAAAAAAAAATGAAAGAGGGGCACTCGCGGTAAAATGGTCCTCGTGGTGATGAACGACATTTTAACTAAAAAAAAAAATCATGCACATGGTAGCCAAACAATCCACCAAGGCTTTCCACAACTGATAACCTATACAAGTTGCACCATTCTACGACAATTTCATAATACGTAATAACTTTGATAATTATGCAAATTACCTTAGAAGGGTAAACTCGGTCGCGCTCGACCCCGACGCGTCTCAGAAATCGGGGAAGGAGTACAGCTACAGCAATGCACATCTGTACACTACTAGAGCGTGTAGGCGAGACACCTACTGCAGGTCGGTCACCCACAAATTCAGTCACGGGGGTGAGTCACGTGAGAAAAACCTCTTTTTTTTTGACGCTCGGGGTCGCGGACGACCCACCATACCGTTCCAGGGTTAATCTTCTCTTGAAATGTTTTTTAATCTTGTCTTGGGTTGTACGGAAGACTAGGAAGTCTTTCGCAATCTTTTTGATTTGGCGGGTGGTCAAATGTTGTTTCTTGAGAGCGCCCAGATTAAGGGTATTGATGAGGTCCTGTTATAGGGGTGTTCGCCCTGGATATAACAGCTCCTGGGAGTCTTTCAGCATCCTGAGAGGATGGCTGGGCTTCGTGAGGAAAACGGACTAATGAGGCAGAGTAATCATCAGAGTCAGCTTCCTTACCAGGTACCAATACTTAAGTTGGTTTTTTATGAAATATTTGTCAAAAAACTCTTGAGCATATACGCCTTTATTGTATTAATACTGGTCTCTACCCACCACCATGGGTGTGAATCAGCTATTTATATATTCACCGGCTAAGTTCAAAATTTAAAAATGATATTTTCCTTATAAAATAAATTTTTGAATATACTTACCCGGTGAATATATAATATTAAAGGCCCTCCCTTCCTACCCGATAGAGACCCAGCGGACTGAGAAGAACTGGAGTGGTTGAGAAGTATATGAGGTATCTGGCCGATAGTCGGCGCTGGTGGGCACACCCGCAACCTTCATGGCGATCGCTCGCGAGTTTTTGGAATCTGTCGGGCCGTCGGAGACGTCAGCTATTTATATATTCACAGGGTAAGTATATTCAAAAATTTATTTTATAAGGAAAATATCATTTTGTCTAAAATACAATTTGTCTAAATCAATTCTTCTAGACCAATTCGTCTAAAACAATTTGTCTAAATTACAATTTGTCTAATAACAAGATTTCTAAAATACAATTTGTCTAAAATAAAAAATAAAATAAAAAAATAATCTAACTAATCAAATCAAATAAACGAAAATTGAAAAAGGTGAATAAAAAAAAGTTATTTACAGAACTGTAATGATTGTTTTGAAAGGGAAACAATCTTTCCTGAATTTCTATCTTTTCTTATCGTTTTACTTCTAAACCATGGCCGTTTACTAAAATTGGTCGTTTACTGTAATTATAACTGCTGTTCTCTTAAAAACAGATATGGAAAAAAATCCTTCTTCATTTTACATAAACAAAATAAGTTCTTATTATGGTAATATTCAAACTGGTTACACCTATAGCCCAAAATGCCTCTTGAATTCATCGAATCGGAAAAATGTCGTAAGAAATTTGTTGAAAATGGATTTACATCTTACAAAAATGGTGAAAATGACGAACGAGTTTATTGGAAGTGTGATAAATATCCAATAACAAAATGCCGCGCTCGTATAATTACGGCAAATGATCACATAGTAAAATCATCTACAAATCACAATCATGTATTAGATGTGGCCGAAAGTGCAGCAAAGGAAATTGTGACAAAAATACGTCATCTGGCTAAGACAACACAAGACGCACCCAGATCAGTTTTATCTAATGTGCTCGAAGATTGCGATCAAGCTGTTGCTCCGAAACTTCCCAAGGTGCAAAGTATGAAGAGAACTATAAGATCTATAAGACAACAAACCCTCGCTGTACCAGCCCTACCATCAACATGCAGTGAAATCGTTTTTCCACCCGATCTAACCATAACTTTTAAAGGTGATCAGTTTCTGATGTATGACTCGGGACCGGTTAAAAAGCGTATAGTAATATTTGCAACCAAACGGAATTTACAGTGTTTATCACAAAGTAGTCATTGGTATGCTGACGGAACATTTAAAACTGTACCTTTGCTATTTCATCAGTTATATACATTTCATGGACTAAAACAGAAAGTGTCGTTGCCACTTCTTTTTGCATTATTGCATTATTTTTATGTATTAAATTCTACATTTTAATTTTCTATATGAATGTATTTTGTTAATTTTAAGCTAGGCTACCTGTTCAGTTTTTTTCCTGTAATTTCTTTCTTTATGTAATTCTACATATAATTCTGCATTTAATAAATATATTGCTTCATTTTATTTTATTTTATTTACCATAATTTTCTTTACCTCGTTCACACTTTGAACTACCATTTCCCATTATTATTATTATTATTATTATTATTATTATTATTATTATTATTATTATTATTATTATTATTATTATTATTATTAAAAAGGGAAAGTGTAAATAGTATCTTTTGAGAAAAAATAAACAAGAAACCAGTTATTCTAAGTTCTTTCTAGAAATAATGATCTCAAATCCTCCTAATTGCCACTTTAGGGTGTGGAGTTGATGAGTTCCTGAAGTTTTTTATTATTAGACAAATTGTATTTTAGACCTTTTGTTATTAGACAAATTGTACTTTAGACAAATTGTTTTAGACGAATTGGTCTAGACGAATTAATTTAGACGAATTGTGTTTTAGACAAATTGTTTTAGACAAACTCGCCTGATCCTATTTTTCTGAGAGCAAGCGAACAGCTGTTGAGAGAGCTGAAAGAGATTGGCTATATGGACGGCTGGCAATGTTGACTGCTTCACCAGGAAGTATGTTTTGAGGGATCCTGATGCTAATATGAGATGCGGGAAAGTGTGTTTGCGGACTGCCATAAGAACATAGTCTGCTTTGGTGCTTGAGCCAGTCACGCCCTTAAAAACCTTATATTTCTACTCTATATGTTCCTAAATAAAAAAAAAAAAAAAAAAAAACGGGAATTCAGATAGGAAAGTTTATCTATCATACACGTAAATTAAGAAGTTAATATTTGACCCAAAGATTCTCCAGTCATACGATGAGCAAATTGATGCAAAAAAAAAAAAAAAAAAAAAAAAAAATGTCATAATGAGCACCGCAATGCTTGGTGGCAGTAATGTATGGAGAGGAACATGTATTTACAAATGGAATAGTCATATAAGAACGATTTTGTTTTAGACAGTTATATTAAGATTTGTAATGAATTTTTTATTGCAACTAGTAGAATTCAATTTATATTGACCTTACCAATATCAAAGGAAAATTAACATGCCATTGATTTTAAGTTTAATGATACTGAATCATAGAGGCATAAGGAATGCGAAGAACTAATACCTATTATCAAACATCTTGAGACTCACCCCTAATTACAAGGATTGCGAATCGTAAGGTAAAAAAATCTTTAACCATTCTATGTCACTCAGTTTCTCATGATGCTCCTTGTGCCATGTTGCTACTAGGTCTTAACAGAGAGGAGCTAGACATGACTGGAATATTAATGCAACATCACAAGCTTATATTCAAACAGTTTGGGGTAATAATGACATATAAACTTTACTAACCTAAAACATGCAATAGCAAGCTTAAACAGCTTTTTCCAATATCAGTGTGGTGGAGAGCTAGAGAAAGAGAGAGAAAAAGAGCAATCATATTACAGTGTATAAGCGTGTAAGAAATACTTGTGTATTGCATGGCTCCCCCTTAAAACAAACATACATGTGAAATAAGGCACACTGCCTTCAAGAGGCAAACTGTAGGCGGGTTATCTTGCAGGAGGTATGCAGGTTTTAGGGTATCAATGAAGACCCAGTCTGCTTTGCCATGAATGTTGATGAAGAAGGACTTCCGCTCGCAACTGATATCAAGGAAATGGCCCGTAAAAAATGGATGTCAGTGGTGGCTTGCAAGTGTCAGTGTACACAAAGACATGCGTTGTTATGTTTAATTAAATCTTTCAGTATGTGTATCATCGCTGGGGACTTGTAAGTCGTGTGGCAGTTAGTAAATATCCCCAAAACATGGCACAGGCACTGGAGATTGTCTGAGGATGTTGCAGATGAAAAAAATACAGTAGGGACGACCAACGAGTCGCCATACAGCATTTTAGCTGCTGAGACACCCAGGACGTCCTTGGGAATGGTTCTTAATACAAGGTGGACCCGGAAAAGCTGAGCAAACCATATGGAGTCATTGCAGTGTAACATCAAAGCTGCTTTAAGGATACAATGAAAGTGTTCAACCATTATGTTGGCTGCAGGGATGTAGGTGTTTGTCTGAAGTAGGATAGGGCTCATGATATTTCTAATGATATCAACAATTGAGAGGTGAATGTCGTACCCTTTCAGTAGTAACATGCACAGGGATACCAAATCTTGCTATCCACCTTGAGAGTAAGGCGAATATAAATAAAGTGAATGTTGCATTTTGCATGGAGATGGCTTGATGTCAAGGAGGGAAGTGGTCAATAACAGTAAACAGGTAACGGTCATCTTGTGTTGTGGGTAGGAGCCTACTATGTTGGAGTGTATGTGGGTGAACGATGTTCAGGTTGATTAAGGTGCCCACTTCTGAATCCATGTAGATATAGTTTAGAATTTTTGTATGAAGTACAGGCGAAAACCCAGTCCTTAGCATCCTTAGTAGCTGTTCAGTAAGGATGTAAGAGGCCATGGATTAAATCAAACACCTGTTAGCCCATTGTAGGCCACGGGTGTGGCTGACCAGTACTGACGTCACATAGGAAGGTGGTGTCGGAGTCGTCAAGGATAGGAGAGATGTACACGATATGCTGCCAGCTTGTTACTCTGGATCTTTACGTTGAGCTTCGGTCAAGGTATTTTAATTCCATCTCAGATAAAAGAAGGCCAATGTGTTTCTCAATAGGCCTTCTGCAACAGACTTCATTTTATCAGGGACGTGTTGATCTTAAATTTTCGTATTTATATTTCAAAGAATCTAAAGTTTCCATCTATCAATTTTGTTGGATGTTTTTCAGATTTCCGAATCCTTTTTATCAAATTTTCATCACCATAGATTTTATATCAAAGTGTACTTGCAAAACTCAATGTAGTCCTTAAGTTTGGTCACAAAGTGATCCGAAACGTATCGACTCCAAACAATAAATGGAGAAAGGTAAACTTATTTGCGCTGTTATCCTGTAAATTATCTGCAAGACAATCTGTCCGAGGACAAGCCGTCTCAGATATTTGGACGCCAATGAGACGTTGTCTCTTCATTAAAAAAAAAATATATATATAAATATATATATATTGTAACAAACTTTACCGGGGATTTTGGTTAATTTATCTTAATTGATAAAGTAATATTTTGAGTGTCACCTAAAGTCACTATAATTTAATTTCCTTTTCATCGCCATCTAGTGGTTGATGTATTAGGCTCTAAGATTGGTACGTCACCCATGGAATGTTTTGTTTTGTTTTCCATGTTGACTGTTTGGGAGTGTTGGGCGAAGTGACGAGGGACCTTTTATTGGAGGTAAATGGGAGTGAGGAAATAGCTGCCATCTTTAAACTTGAAGATGTCACCGTGAGTTGGCTCTTCAACCGCTGGAGATTACTAGTGGGAGTGATCCAGTGTCTTCAGTGAAGGAGGCGGTGGAGGATTTGATCGCCGCCTTTGGAGGAGCAGCTCAGCAGCAGTTAAATGCTATCACTTTCTCCTGTGCATGGTGAGGGTTTGCTGTAATTGTGTGTGTTACCAGCGGGGAGAAGGACTCTCCACGGACCAGAATCCATCACTACTGTACCCGTTAAAGCTGAGACCTATCTTCCTTTTGGTAAGGGTAGTGATTTTGGTTTGCCTCCATTTCATCTCTGAAGGAGTAGAGGACGGCGCCTTTAGTGATTTTTCACCGCTGTTTGTGTTGCGCTACGCGGTTAGCGTAAACAAGGTCTCGTCCATGATTGGTCCTCTGACTTTATTCGTCTCTGTGAAAGCCTACATCAGGAGTTTTTATTTCCGTGTTAATGTAGGTTAACTATTAATGTGATTTATGTGTATTGTGGGGATGGGAAGTTTTGCCTAGATTTGTATAAAGAGGGGTAGAGTTAAGGTTCCGAGTCAATGTAATTGTGTAATTTGTCGGGTGAATGGTAGTTTGCGAGGTTATTCTTTCCTTTTACTGTTGTCTTGCCTTTCCGTGTCGTTGTTGATGAATGGGTCCTATATGTGTTTGTTGTACTGTGCTTGTGGTTTGATATCTTCCCATTTAAAGTGATTTTCTGTGTTATTTTGTTTGTAAATAAATATTCAATATGACTCTTGCAGTGTTCTATGATTACCCACTCCTTTAATATCACTGTTACATATTATTGCTAGCTCTGGCTGTGAAGAAAACTTAAAGAACTTGGCCCTCACTGGGTCCGTGCGTAACAATATATATATATATATATATATATATATATATATATATATATATATACATGTATGTTTATATGCATTAAAATTATATATGTATGCATTTATATATGCCTAGATTATAATTGACCCGATTATTGTCATATTGCGGTTCAGTCAATTTAGGAAAACACGAATGGAGGGAGATTTCATGCACAAATAATAGCCGAGTTGATTGTTTCACACAGACTATATTCTCTTAAGTTTATAAGGGTGCCCTTATTTATGATTACATTATGTTAGTAAGGAAAAGCCCTCAGGAAAATGGTACTCGGTTCGGCACACATGTTGGCACCTCCCCTCCTTCGTGACACCTCTATTGGCCTCTGAAACTAGACTGCCTGTCCTATGGGGCTTTTACCCAATCGCCCATACATTAGCGTTACGATGCCTGATCAATGATTGGTTGTTTGACTTGAAAGTCTCTTAACAATCAATCGGGAGAAGGCTGGTGACGCCACACCCAAACTAACCTGTAACCGTCCTTTTGGTAAGTGCCAAATCACATCCTAACAGTCATTCCTCTAAAGAGTAATTGACAATTGCACGCATTCGTGGCACGCACTGGCACGCATTGATGCGCGAACTCGTATGAACGAGCCGTGAAAATGTTGTGAACAGTGCGGGAACTCGCGTGCCACAGCGTACCAATGCGTGCCATGCGTGCCCAGAACTTTGAAATGTTTAAAGTTTGTGGCACGCATTGGCACGCACAAAATAGTCGTGAAATAGTCGTGAACGATGCTCCAACTGGAGTGAACTGGAGTGAACAGTGCGGGAACTGGAGTGAACTGGAGTGATGCGCGAACTCGCGTGAACGAGCCATGAAAATGTTGTGAACAGTGCGGGAACTCGCGTGCCAGAGCGTACCAATGCGTGCCATGCGTGCCCAGAACTTTGAAATGTTTAAAGTTTGTGGCACGCATTAGCACGCACAAAATAGTCGTGAAATAGTCGTGAACGATGCGCCAACTGGAGTGAACTGGAGTGAACAGTGCGGGAACTGGCGTGAACTGGAGTGAACGATGCGGGAAGTGGCGTGAACTTTATAATGAAGAGAAACAAAAAGGAAACGAAAAAATTAATGAAAAGGAAAGAAAAATAAACCTAATAAATTTTTATATTTGCTGTTTTAATGTGAAAAAAAAATGATATCTTATTTCAAACTATTTCTATAACTTTATAATGAAGAGAAACAAAAAGGAAACGAAAAAATTAATGAAAAGGAAAGAGAAATAAACCTAATAAATTTTTATATTTGCTGTTTTAATGTGAAAAAAAATTATATCTTATTTCAAACTATTTCTATAACTTTATAATGAAGAGAAACAAAAATGAAACGAAAAAATTAATGAAAAGGAAAGAAAAATAAACCTAATAAATTTTTATATTCGCTGTTTTAATGTGAAAAAAAATGATATCTTATTTCAAACTATTTCTATAACTTTATAATGAAGAGAAACAAAAAGGAAACGAAAAAATTAATGAAAAGGAAAGAAAAATAAACCTAATAAATTTTTATATTTGCTGTTTTAATGTGAAAAAAATTATATCTTATTTCAAACTATTTCTATAACTTTATAATGAAGAGAAACAAAAAGGAAACGAAAAAATTAATGAAAAGGAAAGAAAAATAAACCTAATAAATTTTTATATTCGCTGTTTTAATGTGAAAAAAAATGATATCTTATTTCAAACTATTTCTATAACTTTATAATGAAGAGAAACAAAAAGGAAACGAAAAAATTAATGAAAAGGAAAGAAAAATAAACCTAATAAATATTTATATTTGCTGTTTTAATGTGAAAAAAAATTATATCTTATTTCAAAATATTTCTATAACTTTATAATGAAGAGAAACAAAAAGGAAACGAAAAAATTAATGAAAATGAAAGAAAAATATAAACCTAATAATTGTTTATATTTGCTGTTTGAATGTAAAAATAAAATGATGTCTTATTTCATGCACACACTTACTTTCCTCTATTACCAATCAAGACCCAAAACTTTTGTTTTAAATAAAAATGAACTGAAAAATAAACCCAAGAAAATTTTTAAGTTTGCTGTTTGAATGTAAAAATAAAATGATGTTTTATTTCATCAACATACTTATTCTTCTTTATTACCTTAAAATGAAGAGCAAAACAATTTTTTTTCTGTTTGCTGTTTTAATGTAAAAATAAAATGATTTCTTATTTCAACACACTTTTTTTCTCTATTACCTTAAAATCAACAGCCTAAAAACTTTTCATGTTTGCTTCTTTTAATGTTAAAATAAAATGCTTTCTTAATACTTGTACATATTTTATGTCTGCTATTTATATGTAAATCAAATGCTTTCTTATTGAAACAAAAATAAAGGGCAACAAAAAATACAAACGAAAAAGATACGTTTCTTCTCCTCAATGCAATGGTGTCTCTGACAGAAAGCATTGTTGTCTCTTCCGAAGCCAATCCAAGAATGTCCTCAGGTTGGAGAAGCCCCGTTTTTATATGGAGTGGCCAATTCGTGAACTGGCGTGAACTGGCGTGAACGATGCGGAAACGATGCGAAATGATGAGCGAACTCCCGTGAACGTGTCGTGAACTTCTCGTGAACTACGCGTGCCAATTCGTGCCATCGCGTGAACGTCGCGTGAACGTCGCGTGAACGATGCGCGAACTGGAGTGAACTGGTCGTGAACAGTGCGGGAAAAACACCAGTGCGTGCCAGGCATGCATCAATGCGTGCCAGTGCGTGGCAAAAATGCGCGCAAGTGCGTGGCAAAAATGCGCGCAAGTGCGTGGCAAAAATGCGCGCAAGTGTCAGGTAGGCTTATCAAAGAGGAAAAAAATCCGTTGACACTTACCCCTGCCAGTAACGGCCGCTATGTCTACGATTAGTTCATCTCTCCCCCCTTATATTTTACCTCCCGTGAAATTCACATTTATTTTTTTTTCTGATATTTTTTTCAAACTTCTATTTTTTTTTTACTAAAATAAGAAACTTTCTTTCCCCACTTTCTTTTCTCTTCACATTGCTGCTGAATATCATCCTCTTTGGGTGCATGCAAAAATTAAATTTAAAATCATAGGGCCGGTTGGCGTGTTACAATTGCAAGTTACACAACGATGCACACCCACAATAGGTCATACAGAAACACAAAATTCTGGTTTAGATATATCATCACCAAAGTTTGGAGCACAAAATCAGAACAATAACCATATATGTTACCAACAGATGCTTCAATGCAATAAAATTTGTGTGTGAACCTACAAATCATTACATACACAAAACAAATAAAATGATAAAGAAAGACCAAAATAAAATGAAAAACTTACAATCCCAACACTCGCTTGACGACTTCAAAACCACAAGAAAACCATTTCTAGCACATCCGTGACACTACAACAAGGAGCAAATTCAAACAGTGAATAATAAAAAGAAATACTTATCAATAACTGAGCAATATTATTTCTACTGTAACTAAAAATCGAAGGATCAGTAATAATGTTAAAATTTCAACCCATGTTCAACATTTACTGAAATCCTCAACACAGATAAATGAAATTTTTTGATACACTACAACAACATTGAAAATATACATAAAAACATTTGTAACAGCAAAATTAGTATCAACATACAGTAGAGTAACGAAATTTGAATTAATTTCAACATAACCGTGAATACAACAGAAACGTCTCAGTATGATGAATGGTATACTCGTGATATGCTTAGAAAAAAAATGAAAACAAAATTTAATACATCTTTTCACAAAACACTTGGAGTGAACATACACAAAATAGACCTGATTTTATGACCTCAATCACCTTTTGGCAGACACCTTCATTTCATGGCCCATGTCCTCTCACACTCTCTCGTGCACGAAGGACAGCACTGACACCGGCTTGTGCCTCCTCCTCACTTTCGTCTCCCAAGTCGCCAGGTAGCCGTGGTAAGGGGATACTGGCTTATTCAAATGCCACACCAAGTTATCCTCTCCGACTGGGCGCATATGCGAAAGGTGATACTCGCCTTTGGCCCCAGTCCGGATGTGTTGGATGACCGCCGTATCAGTTTTAATTTCCTTTACACGATACGGTCTAACATATTAGGCTTCCAGTTTATGCTTTCTCAGTTGCAACCTTTTAAGATAGATTCTGTCCCCTATCTGTACATCAGACGTTTGCGTTCAGAAACACTGATCGTATCTCGTCTGATACTTCTCATTGGACCTCAGCAAGTACCTCTGAGTTAACGGAATCAATCTCCGAGCCAAATTATACATTTTCACTCGGTATTGTTCTGTGTTGTATAATGGCAAGGTGTGGGGTCCATGACAATGGTATACACCAGCACGGGGTTCTGCCCAAAACTACAAAAAACGGGGTATCTCTGATGGAGCCGTTATATACTGTGTTTAGGTCGAACTCCGCCCATGGCGACATTCCCACCCACTGGTTTGGATTGTCCCCCACAAGATACTTTAAAATATTTGTCACCTCTCGGTTACGGGACTCGATGAGCCCATTTGCTGATGGTCGATAAGAGGCGATAGTGAAATGATCTATTCTCATGATCTTGATTATCCCTTTGCACACTTCATTCACAAACTCCCGGCCATTATCATTTATCAAGGTACGTGGACATCCGAACCTCACTATGAAGGAACACAACTCCTTCGCAACCAAAACTCCAGTTTTGTCCACCATTGCATACGTGTGTGTGAAGCATGTGAATACATCTACAAACACACACACGTACTAAAACTGCCCATCACTGGGGGGAAATGGACTCTATTAAACTTAACAGCCCCTACTGACCAGTTCTGGCCTTCGAGATCACATGGTTGTGTTTCCACAAACTGTTACACACATGGCACTTATTAATAAATCTAACAATATCTTTCTTCATCCCTAACCAAAACAATGACTCTCTGGCCCTTCTCAGGGCCCTCTTTATACCTATATGACCTGCGTAAGGACATAAGTGGATTACATGGATGGCTTTCTCTACCAAAGGGGAAA
>NC_090737.1:49791782-49796782 GCF_036898095.1 Palaemon carinicauda
CGACTCTGGAGTTCCTAAGAAGGAGGCAAACTTCTCCCCCAATAATAATAAAAACCGCAAAGTTCTGTAGATTCATTTACTTTTACATCAAATAAATTATATATATATATATATATATATATATATATATATATATATATATATATATATATATATGTATATATATATATATATATATATATATATATATATATATATATATATATATATATAGATATATATACAACCATAAATACAGAAAAAGCATGATCTATTATTGAACTATCATAACCACACTGAATAACATTTAAAAACTATAGTTTACATACGATGAGCTAGTGATTCTCAACCGCTGTTACAGGACGATACAAGTGTGATATGAAATATGTTTTAGTAAATGAAATATTACTTCCATTCTAAACAGTCTGGTGATACTCAAAACTATCTAAAATGAAATAGTTGTACGTAGAAAAATCTCGGTTATTTAAGTTTGTCTCATTATTCATAATAATTATACTAAGCATCAAGAATTTGGTAATATAACGGGAGATGGTTATCGAGGTGAGATAGCCATATTATTCTTAGGCGTCGTCCTGTCTCGCCTCTGTGGCGTGGGGCCAAGTCATACATTTAGGTGATCAAAATAGTTCATATTGGATTTCAAACATATAATTGTGTTGTAGTGTAGCAGTGGGTCTTTGTGTAACAAATATTGTCTGAAATCTTACAAGAGGTTTGAACAAAACATAGAAATGATAATCTGCATGATAAGTATTAAACAACAGAATAACTGTGCTACTATAAAATTTATATTTTTAATCAGCATATTATTTGGTTTAAACTGATATACAAGTCTATAACACTTAGCCTTATATATCTATGTTTAGTATCAAATAGAATAACTTTTCAACCCCTCTCTCTTTTAGCATATTTCAGTTTGATGTCAATATTCATATTGCTAATTGTCAAATTAACTGAACCCCCATGCTCATATGAGATTACTCTCTCGAACGACATCTGAATCTTAAAACCCTAAAGCAGATTAATACGGCCAGATGTTTCATAAAAATTATAATTCCTGAAGCTGGTAGGAATGCCAGACCTACGAGAAAAAAAACACAAGTGGCTGAGTTTCGCCTCCAGCATATGCCATTAAACCTACTTGAAAAAGCAATTGTTGTTATGTCGCTTGATTTCTCAAGGCCACCTGTTATGCTTCAATTAAACCTCTACCCTTTTCAAAAGCCAAACCCTTCGACACTGTTATCACTCGTAAATTTCTCCCTATGCTTCAACTATATGAGGCCACCCACTGATACCTAAACTAAATCCGTACCCTTTTCGAGGGCCAAATCATTTGACACAATTTATCTCCTGTCAATGTTTACTTAACCATTGTCCGTACCAGATTAAAAAGAACTCATCCAGTTTTCTCGACTCCCATGCTTTCTCCTTTGCGATCAGATTACCAATCCTTTGACAGCTGCATTTCCTCAAGCTAAATTTTCTAACCCATGGTTTTAAAATATCAAAACCACCCTCTCTTGGCATTTCTACCCAATTATGTCCACTCATTTCATACAGGACGACATTTTATTCGCCGTAGCCCATGAACACATCCATGGGAGGGCCTCACAAATTCATCCTGCAGAAACTGCATCAGAAAATGCCCGCCTCGCTTCCTTCCCGAAGACAGACTTTTACCTGTGGATATAAAAGAAGAAATTGTTCAAGAACCGAGAAGAAAGGACCAAATTTGATATAACTATGTAAACTTGATTGTGTTAAACAAGAAAAAGCCAGCTGCTCATGCAACATTACTGCAAAATTTTATTTACTCCTTCTGATCTTAAATGTGCATCAGTGAATAGTTTAATAATAGTGAGTTATTGTTCCTGTGTGTATTTCTACCCTAACCAAAGAAATGAACCTCTTCAAGTGACCAACCCCCATCCCCCACCAGTCTCTACGGTTAATATGAGACTGGTCTTTTACAGGACCAAGTGGGCACATGTTAGAAGGTACAAGGTGATAAACGGGCCGTTGTATTTAGTGTCTCCCTTCTGATAGTGGAGAAAAAAAGTGACCCCTTTTCTATAGGCTTCAGTACCAGTCCTCAAAGAAGTGGTGTCGAACAATTCCACTTCATATATAATGCCATGTTGATTTTGAATTTTCATCGGCAGATTGTTCATTGTTGATAATGCGAAGATAGCTGCAAGTCAAGCCCTGCCTGAGTGTCACTCTCTTTGGACCACTGTTGCCACATTTTTTTTTTTTATAATCTTGATATTTACAGAAAATAAATTGAAAATCTTAAGAATTGGTGGCTTATTATTTTACCTTATATTACTGGAAATGGCACGTAATTTAGAGGGAATAAAATGGCAGAAGGGGAAATAAAAGAAAAGAATAGAGCTTGCTTTTCTGTTTATTAAATTGAAAGCACTTGGTAATTAGAATATACAACAAATTATCAAATGATAGAACTGGACAGTATGCATTGTCAGCAATATATATAATTGATTGGAATTTTAAGCAATTGATAGAAATTATAAAACGATTACTATTTCACATTCAAAATTATTTCAATTAAGAAAAATTAATAAATCAAAATGTCATTTCTTTCTTACTGATTTTCTTGTTCTGCCTAAGAGTTCTTTGGATACAGTAAATTCAAAACATAAGCTGTTTTAAGCAATTACTTTGTATTGGGCAAGCCTTTAATGGTTTCAGTAGTTAGCCTATTCCTAATTTGGTTTTCTTCCTGTTTATTGAAGAAAATGCTTTCTACTCATGCAGTCGGACGTGTTAAAGATAGTTTTCATAAAGCTGGACATTGAAACATTGTCCATTTTCTTAAATGAAGCTACTGTACTCCATGTCTCTTGCTTCACTTCCATTCTGCGTCTCTGCTTAAATATCACAGTCTACTGGATGACCAAAGAAGGACATCAGATCATTTAGAGATTTCCCCTCTTTAATTATACATACTTTTGGTCTTGATGTCCTCAAATAATTAACAGCATCAGAATCAAAGTGAAATCTTTTATATATTTGAGAAGCATATTCTATGAAAAAGTCCAAACAGTTTTGTCTAAGATATTTAAAAGCCTCGGTGTTATATGAAGTTTTACTTCTAATTTCGATGCTAAGACATATCTACTAAGGTCTGGAAGTTTTCAGGGCCTTTAAAATCTATATCCTTTAGTGGAGTTTTATCAATGTAATTCTTTCATATATATGATTCAAGGATTTTCCTAATGGCTGCAGCAACTGAACTATGTAAAATGTGTACTCATGGTAACTCAGACTGGATTAGTTTGTTGACGCTATTGAATGAGGAGAACCCAAGAACAGTATTTGAAGATTGACTCCCAAACGAGACAGTTACCATAGGAGTGACTAGAAGAGAAGTAGAACAAGCAGTAAAGAAGGTGGAAAATAGTAAAGCTGCAGGACCGAATAATATACCAGTAGGGGTATGGAAGAGTCTTGGCGAGGAAGGCAGGCATAAATATCTTGTGAGACCTGACGCAGAAGATCTTCAATCAGGAAAAGATGCCAGAGGAATGGAGAAGAAGCCTAATCATTCTAATCTGTTAGGGGAAGGGAGACATCCAAGAATGTGGCAACTACAGAGGAATAAAGCTGATAAGCCATACTATGAAAATATGGGAGAAGATGATTGAGAAGAGACTCAGAGATGAAACAACAATTGGTGAGGAACAATTTGGATTCATGCCAGGAAGAGGGACTGTAGAAGCAATATTTGCTTTGAGGCAGACGATAGAAAAACATGGGGAGAAACAGAAAGAATTACATATGGTCTTTATTGACATGGAGAAGGCATACGAGCGAGTACCACGTCAGGAGCTGTGGAGATGTACGAGAGAAAAGGGAGTCCCTGAGAAATACGTAAGACTCACCCAAGATAAGTATTAGAGGGCAAAAGCAAATGTTAAGCGCAGTATAGGCCTAGCAGAAAGTTTCCCAGTAAATGTGGGACTACATCAGGGGTCTGCATTTGATCTGGTCATGGATATAGTATCACAAGGTATTAGAGATCAGTTTCCTTGGTGTATGCTTTTTGCTGATGATGTTATACTGTGTAGCACTAGGCAAGAGGTAGTAGAAAAGAAACTGGAGGAGTGGAGAAGAGAAATGGAAAATAGAGAATAGGGAAGTTAGTTTACAAGGAGAGGGATTGAAAAGAGTTGACAATTTCAAGTATTTAGGATCAACAGTTGCAGAGGATGGTGATCTGGGGGCAGGAATAAACCGCAGAATACAAGCAGGATGGAAGAATTGGAAAATAGTGCGTGGAGTACTATGCGACAGGAAAATAGGGGTTAAGTTGAAAGGCAAAGTACACAGGACAGTTGTGAGACCAGCATTGATGTATGGAGCAGAGACGTGGGCAATAAAGAAGACAGAAGATAAAAAGAGAGATGTGGCAGAGATGAAAATGTTGAGATGGATGTGTTGGTTGACAAGAAGAGATAAGATACGGAATGAGGTAATTAGGGGTACCGCAGGAGTTAGAAAACTATCAGATAAGATTCAAGAAGGTAGACTTAAGTGGTATGGTCATGTCATGAGAAGAGATGAACAGTATATTGGGAGGAGAGGGATGGAAATGGAGGTACAGGTAAAGAGAATGAGAGGGAGACCAAAGCGAAGGTGGATGGACTGTATCAAGGAGGACCTTCGATCAAAGGGATTAAACGGTGATGAAGTGTGGGACAGAGGTAGATGGAGAAAGCTGACCAGAAACATCATAGAAGTGGGAAAAGATGTAGACAAAGAAGAAAAAGAAGAAGATTCTAAATTTGTACAACGAAATCCAGGAATAATAAGCACGTTTTAGTTTTGGGGCTATCAATCTTCTCCCAAATAACTTCTAAACTGGTAAGCTTATTAACTATGACAATATTCGTAAAGTACAGTTTGCAACCATATGCAGTGAGAGTCAACTTGTTTGATAAAGAGGTTATGATTCATGTGGCGTCACATTGGAG
>NC_090737.1:49806782-49809282 GCF_036898095.1 Palaemon carinicauda
TCTCTCTCTCTCTCTCTCTACATATATATATATATATATATATATATATATATATATATATATATATATATATATATGTGTGTGTGTGTGTGTGTGTGTGTGTGTGTGTATGTGTGTATGTATATATATGATAACTTTTCACATTTAGACCTGTTTTTTATATTCAAATAAGCCCTATATTTTAATTCCTTAATGTGTGAATGCTCCCCTATACCTCGGGATAAGAGACCCGAGGGGGAACTAACTCAAAGACAATAGTTTCTGGCAGGCCAGGCAATCGAACCCTGATCTAGGGTTCGTGAAAGAGAGAGTTAGATGTTCCTTATTTCAATACTATATTTACCATTTCAGAGCATTTGGTGTAGTTACTCGTGTATATATATATATATATATATATATATATATATATATATATATATATATATATATATATATATGTATATATATATATATATATATATATATATATATATATATATAATGTAAGAACCACCAAAATAAGCAAGAGGATACTACATTACTTGTAATCTAAGTATATATTCTTTTTCTTGTGTATTGAAAGGGATTTACTATGCATATCAGACCTTATGACATACTGTTTTTCGCAAATATCTTTGAAACGAAGACTCGGATCAGCATGGTGCTTTGGCAAAGATTGTTTCACACACTCCGCTAATTTTCACCCATATTGTACACTGTCAAATGCGGCTAATTATGGCGTTTACTCTTGACTGTGAAGTCAAAAACCTGCGTGAGCCATTTACACATTCGAACAGGTGAGGCATGACGTAGTAGTGACGTCTATCCACCCACTACCTACACTCCTGGCTTCCCCTCGTCCCTTTCCTCCCCTCTTACCCCCCTCCTTATCCCCTACCTCTTTCTCCCCCATACCTACCTTACCCCTTCCTCATTTCCCGCCCCCCCCCCTCTCTCCTCTCTCTCTCTCTCTCTCTCTCTCTCTCTCTCTCTCTCTCTCTCTCTCTTTCTTGAGGCTACACGGTATATAAAGCCAGACACAAGTATGACGAATTAATGACAGATTAATAAAAATCATAAGCCGAGTAAGGTTTGATCGTTTACGCAAACAATCGTAATCGATATTCTTGCTTCTTTGACGGTTATACCGTATTTGGTAATTGCAGAAGGTAACATGGTAAGTAAGAGGCATGCGGCCGATAGACGGTTGACGGCAAAGTCCAGTGGAGGAAGTAGTTCATCGGTCTCAACCATGGCCAACATGCAGCGATGTCCGCGTGAGTGCAAAGGAGTCATCACACTACGACTCTTCCATATCTTCCGCCATTATAAATAAGTCATATGTGTGCATAGCTTCATTTCTTCGTGTACAGAGAGAGAGAGAGAGAGAGAGAGAGAGAGAGAGAGAGAGAGAGAGAGAGAGAGAGAGAGAGAGAGAGAGAGAATGGGGGATTGAGGGAGAGGAAAGGAAGGTATGGAGGTGAAAGAGGGCGGGAATAGGAAGTAGAGGTAGGGGTAGGAGGGAGGGAAAGGGAGGGATGGTGGTAGTAGGGGAAGACAGGGGCGTAGATAGTGAATGAATGGACGTCACAAACACGTCACGCCTCACCTGTTCGAATGTGTAAATGGCTCACGCAGGATTTTGACTTCACATTCAAGAGTAAACGCCATAAGTAACAGCATTTGACAATGCGCAGTAGTGTCAAAAATTAGCGGAGTGTGTGAAACAATCTTTGCCAAAGCACCATGCTGATCCCAGTCTTCGTTTCAAAGATATTTGCGAAAAACAGTATGTCATAAGGTCTGATATGCATAGTAGTTTGCTTGCATTCCCTTTTGTTTTTCGGCTTTATTTCGATCTTTTTGCATATGCAAGACAATACATTATCAAAAAAAAATCTGTTTTATTTGAAGTCTTATTATAAGAATATGGAAAACTAATAATGAACAAGTAATCAACTTAGATGTTATTTACTATCGGTTCAGTATTCATAAGCATTGAAAAATCAGAGATATTGAATGTATACTGATGTGTCTTTGTGGCGTAATCACTAAATCACAATATCCTGGAATTTATTGATTCTTCGCTTCATTCATCCACCTCTTATGTCTTATTGGTGTTCGACAGATTCTTGGTATATGGAATTTTGTTTCTTTTCAGATAGCCTTTATATCGTACTGTGCCATCATGATTATTTACTAGTGAGCTTCTATATGTTTTTATTTCGTTTGTCATTGTTCTAGAGAGAAATTATTGAATAAATTAAGTAAGATATGTCTTCAGCCGCTCAAAGAACAACTATTTTCAACTATTAACTTGTTTCATAAAAAAGAATCAATATTTTACTGCAATATCTTATGATAATATGACATAATTAAGAGAGTAACCACCTTTGATTATGGATAGAATCGACCATATCAGTGCAGCCTAAGATCTTTAATAACTATAATGAATGGGTAAGGCAGGTTATAACGAAAAACGCTACCGAGCGGTAAGTCCGTAAGCGTCACCATGAAATCA
>NC_090737.1:49816782-49819282 GCF_036898095.1 Palaemon carinicauda
AAGTCCTCAAACTATTGAACGTTTTCTGTCTTCTATTATTCTCAAATGAAAGAACAAACGTATCATTATTTCACACGAATCTACAGTAAAACATAGTTGAGAAAAGGTACTCTAAATTCAAATGCAAAACATTCATCAAAACATCGGCCGTCAACATGTACTTTGCATTTTTTAGATTTCGTTAAAAGTGATATGTCTTGAACACATTTCGATACTGATTTGTTACCTTTGAGAAGAGAGAGAGAGAGAGAGAGAGAGAGAGAGAGAGAGAGAGAGAGAGAGAGAGAGAGAGAGAGAGAGAGAGAATAGGGTTGCTGGTCAATAGGAACAGACATTTTTTCTTTTTATTATCCCTATGAAATCTAAAGGTGACGATCATTATCATTGTAAAAGTTAAGCTTGAAGACTAGAAATCAATTATTGTATTCCCTAATAATGTTGAAAGGTATTATGAAAATTGAAAAAACTTAGGTATAACTTTACATGAAATATAAACTTTAAAGTCAATTACTTTATTCTTAAGGACAATAATTCACCATTATGAATTTTCCCTGAAGGAGAACCATAGGATACTTTTTTCAAAATTTATTTTATACCCGGAGATATAATAGGATATATATATACACACACACATATATATATATATATATATATATATATATATATATATATATATATATATATATATGTGTGTGTGTGTGTGTGTGTGTGTATAATATATATTGTTACGACCTCGGGTGAGGCCGTGGTGCAAGATCTTTAAAACACTCGGAAAGAGAGGTCATTGTTTTAAATGCTCAATGAAAAAGGGTCAATGGAAACGAATACTCGAGAAAAACCTAATGTCTAATATGCACGTAAAACAACAAATGAAAATTACCAGAACATAAACAAATATTGGTCAGCCTTGTGACAACAGGACCAAAAATCACGTCCTTAGAATAAACATCCGAAAGGATGACCTAACCTCTAAAATATAAATCCCTTAGATGAATAAATATATAACACATAAGCAATAAATCAGGGGCCCAAATTTAGAACACTTACCTATTATTAAATAATGTTAGGAAGGAAGGAGGAGAGCACAGCGAGGAAATACTTAAACTCCTACCTATAGTATAAAGCTAAACCTAATAATTAATAACAGTAATTACAAATCCAAAAAAAAAAAAAAAAAAAAAACATTCTCCATACGAAAATAAACTAATAAAGTATAAATATATATAAATGATACAAAAAACCAAACTCTCCAATTATAGAAAGAAAGAAGTATTATTTACAACACGGCGGGCGTCTCCCGGTGCTAGGCTAATATTTAAAGCCTCAGGGAACTCTGGCATAGATTCCCGGCAAAAGAACCAGTCACACATCAAAGCACTGCCTGCAGAGGGAGTACTGGATAACAGGTAAACACGAGGAATAAGCACAGCAACGTCCTCTCAAAAATAAAATGGCTAGAAAATTATTACCTGGACTCAGTCTCCCTGCATGCCTCCTCACAAGCTACCAAGCTCCCCACACAGTTGCACAGACGAAAAGACGTGCTCAAGGGATGAAAAGGTGCCCCTCCTGCGTCCGCTCGACCGGGAACAATTCCGGCCTGAGCCCGCAGGAAGTCCACACCCAACACCAGCCAAGTCAAGGCTGAAAAGCTCAGATACACTGTGGGTGGCAGTTCCTGAGCAAACTACCCCAAAGGTAAATCCGAAGATCCAAGATGAGGTAATCCAAAGTATCCAAATACAGTAACAGCTGTAGGAAAAAGGTGTGGGAGGCATTCAAGTCTAGCCCGAACTGTCTCTTATCCTTCTCTTCCTGGCGAAGAAGAAAACATTCTCCCCCATGACGACAGCATAAACACACTAACGAAGAAACTACTTGTCAAACTCCATAATCCTTAGCAGCTTTGTAAAGAATACAACAGGTGGGATTAGTAATAAATATCAAAATTCATACAATACCGGAGAGGTGGCCACCAAATGTCTCTGGCAACACTGCCTTGTCAAAACCTAAAATTTACGATTATTACGGTGATACCTGATATATATATATATATATATATATATATATATATATATATATATATATATATATATATATATATGTATATATATATATATATATATATATATATATATATATATATATATATATATATATATCTAAAGAATACTCATGAAATGGCAATATACGTGATTAATTGCTTGCCATTTCATAAATGTTTTTTTAATGCTTAACGACATCATTAGCAATTTATCTTGATGCCTCTATCAAAATTTGCGGCGAATCTGACAAAGGCATTAAAGCTTAAGGATGAAATATGCATCGTAAGACCTTTGAATAGCTATATATCTATTCATTCGAGATGAATTAGATCCGAGAATATGCAACACACACTTTAAACCCTGTAATGCAAACCAATTCATTCCTAATATTTCTATGAGCAATTGAATGATTTTCTAGATTATCATCAAATCATCGATCAAACCTATTGTATTCA
>NC_090737.1:49824282-49846782 GCF_036898095.1 Palaemon carinicauda
TCGTGGATTGATGATGCGTTGCTAAAAATGTATCCTTAATAATATATACATTACAAAACTCTCTAAATTCTTGTGAGGTAAACTATGGACCATTAATTGTATTAAATCTCGTACAGTTGAATAAAATATTATTGTCTTCGTTGCAATTATTTCTGGCCATTTACTATAAGCATCCACAACTATCACGAATAAACTAGAAATTGACCTGCAAAATCTATTTGTAGACTTTCCTATGGATACCTGGATAACCACCATGGGCACTCTAGCAAACCGGGGTTTGTTTTGTTGCATGACCAAATTTATACATTTTTCTTACAAATAATTCAATATATTTACTATGTGCAACAGGCCACCAGAAAAAATCCTTGCAATAGACTTTGATCTGATAATGCCTTGGTGATCAGAATGTATTTCAGACAAAACCTTATTCCTCAGTGAACTAGGAATAACTAATCTTGATCATTTCATGATACAACCTTGTGCTACACTCAGTTCATTCAAAATATCCATATAGTGGTTACAATTTCCTTCCTTTCCACATAAGTTTTTACCTGTCATTAAACTATCTAATACCTTACTAAGTACTGGGTCTTTCTTTGTTTTATGTGCAATATCCTTGGCTGTAATGGGTACATCATATACTGAAACTAGTAATATACTGTCATCATACTCTTCTGGTGCTTTGTATACTGGAAATATAGATAAAGCATCTGCATTACCCATCTTTGATGTAGGGCGGTATTGTATACCATAGTGGTATGCAGCTAAAGTAATTGCCCAACGTTGTAACAATCGTACAGCTACCACCTTAGGTAAACTTGCTTTTGGACCCAATATTGCCAATAAAGGTTTATGGTGTGTAACATGTGTGAACGTTTTCCTACCATAAAGATACATATGTAACTTCCTAACTCCATACACTAAAGCTAAACCTTCTTTTTCTGCCATGTTCCATACTCTAGAAGTGAATGCAATTGGTTTTTCCGTTCCATCTGGCATTACAGGATATCATACTGCACCTAAACCTATGTTTGATGCATTACATACTAATTCAACTGGTAAATCCATTTGATAATGTACTAGAAAGGTAGGTGATGTTATTTCCTGCTTGATTCTTTCAAATGATTCCTGACAATCTTTTGTCCAATTCCACACTACGACCTTATTCAATACGTTATACAATAGATGTGCAATTTTTGATAAATTTTGAATGAAATTCCTATAAAATGTTACTATATCTAAAAACTATTATAACTCATTAACATTTTCTAGTACCTTTGTAGATTGTACTGCCCTGATGTTCTCTTTAATCTTGTGAATACTCTTGACGTTAATCAAAAGTGGGTTTAAAAAAGCAAAAACAACTGCGAGATATACAGAAGAGATAATGAGAGTCAGACATCTTGGTTTGGGTGGTGACAATATTAAGATAAAAGTAACGCCCTTGACTGGGGATGACTGACTGATTGAAACTCAGGGAAAAAACTCATGATAAGCAGTTCATGTGATATCCCTGATGTCAGTTGATAACCTTATTTGATCTGTCTCTTAGCGGCATCTGAGTACACACATATTTGCTCTAATAAACACACACACACAATACATCATCTTTTCTTCCTCCTCCTGCTTTTCCTAATCTCTCGGAACCAATTCTGTTATTCTAAATGTCTATCTATAATCTGTCATTCTCATTATATCCTGCCCATGTCCATTTATTTTTCTTACATTTCAGAATATCCTCTAATTTAGTTTGCTCTTGTATCCATGTTGCTCTCTTTCTGTCTCTTAATGCTGATCCCATCATTATTCTTTCCATAATTTTTTGAGTTGTAAGTAGCTTATATTCTGAGGCCTTAGTAAAGCTCCAAGTTTCTGATTCATAATTCATTACTGGTCGGACCCTCAGATTAAATACTTTTCTATTTAGAGAAGTGGTATTTAGCGTTTCAAATTTCATTTTGTATAACAAAAGCTCTCCATCGTATATAGTTATAATATGTACACACATATATATATTGTAAATATATATATATATATATATATATATATATATATATATATATATATATATATATATATATATATATATGTATATATATATATATATATATATATATATATATATATATATATATATATATATATATATATATATATAGAGAGAGAGAGAGAGAGAGAGAGAGAGAGAGAGAGAGAGAGAGAGAGAGAGAGAGAGAGAGAGATATATATCAAGAATATCCTCTAATTTAATATGTTCTCGTATCCATTTTGCGCTCTTTCTGTCTGTTATTGTTAATTCAATCAATATTCTTTCCATAGTTCTATGAGTTGTAACTAACTCATGTTCTATGGCTTTAGTAAGGCTCTAAGTCTCTGGAGCATAAGAATTCTTGTAGGACCATTTAATCTAATACTTAAATGTTTATCCTTCCTTTTGGTCTCGTGTCGTGAGGAAACACTTACTATCTATCTCTAAAGGTTCGTTCATAACCCTTAATTGGTGTGTCTCTGCAGTTTCATTGAACATTATCTTAGTTTTCTAAATATTAATTTTCCGTCCTATATTTCTGGTATATCTATACAGGCTTCTATCATCTTTTCCATCCATGATTCACTAAACGAAACCATGTCCTCTGCAAATCTTAAGTTGTTAAAGTATTATCGGTTAATATTAATTCCTACATTTTCCCTATGTCAATTTTTAAAAAGTGCTAGGCATGCTGAAAATAATTCAGGAGAGAAGGGGTCTCACTGTATAACTCATCTCTAAACTTGAATTTTCTCCCTATCTATATGTAGCTTTAGGAATGCTGTACCTCATAAATAGATATCTTCAAGTGCTTTAACATAGGATTTATCTATACCGTGTCTTTGAAGGGCTTTCCTTGTTGCTTAATCTTTAAAAGAATCAAAAGCTTTCTTATAGTCTAAAAAGGCCATACCTAGTGGTTCGTTATCGTCTGTTGATTTATCCTTAGGTTTTCATATATGCTTTACTTGCTTCAGTTTCACCATGCATTTATGATTACCTATTCTGTATAGCTAAACGACACTCACTATATTACAAGACTATTTATTTTTTTTCTTAAAATTAGTTTTTCTTTTTCTTTCCTTAGATTGGTGCAAACTTTACTACTCACCCTTCTATGATCACTCGACAGCAATTTGTTTATATATATATATATATATATATATATATATATATATATATATATATATATATATATATATACATACTGTATATAACAGTAATGATAATAATAATAATAATAATAATAATAATGATAATAATAATAATAATATATGGAAATTATAATAATAATCATATTAATAGATGGACTATATTTAATAAGAAATGTCTGCTGCTTCTACTACTACTAATACGACTACTGCTTGTAATAATAAAAATAATATGTTAGGCATATTGAAAAGTTTTTTTCATTATGTGAAAGAATAGATCGTCGAAATCATTATCAATAAATAAACTAGATGAATAATCAGATTCTTTAAAATCTAATATCGTCTAGCAACGAAGCAGACTTCATTTAGAGGGTAGTGAGTTAGCGTTATCTTGCTATTGCTGTTCCTATGAGTACTTGCAAACTTCTTAGTCACCAGGAATCATAAATCCTTGAGATAATAACAAAACCTATCAGCCACATAATCCCCGGCACATCAGTCATCCACTTGAACTCAGATTTGATTAAGGAGGGCCAAGATCCTTGAACAGTGGACCCCGTCATGCCTTTATGCAACTTGTCCTCGTGAGGATTTGGGTTTTTAAAGAGGCATTGCTGCGGAAGAAAGACAGTAATCGGTTCTAATCTTCCGAAGAAGATGAGGATTAAATCCATTGGTTTCATACTCCTAGCAGTGTTCAATTTGATTCACGGTCAGGATGATCAACTGTTTATTGCCTCTTTTCAAGCAATGATGAGAAAGCTGCAAGACATGAGTGACACACTCGAAGGTGAGATCTTCATTCTATCCTAGAGGGACATTCATGGGGCCAATATATTTTCTATTCTTTCCAAAATCTAATGTCTAATATATATATATATATATATATATATATATATATATATATATATATATATATATATATATATATATATATATATATATATACATGGTATCAGGACAACTGGCCCCCGGACAACTGCCCCCTGACATCTGCCCCCGGGACAACTGCCCCCGTAGGACAACTGCCCCCGTAGGAAAACTGCCCCCGTAGGAGAAATGCCCCCCGGACAATTGCCCTTGTAAAACCACTGGACAATGGTGTAAAAAATAAAAATACATAATAACTATTAAAACTAATGTTTTATTATTGTTAATAAAAATACATGATTTAAAAAATAAATGTTTTAAAAAGATAACATTATATACTGAAATTTGTACATAGATGGGTTGCAGAAATATTGAAAAGGGATTTAAATACTCAAAAATTTCAATACATCGTGGTTCTCAAATTCTAGCACAATGTTTGCTATTTGTATGCTAGAATCCTGATAGCGTTTTCTTTGATAGCAATAGGTTTTGCCTTCATTTCCTGTTGTACAAACAAAACTTCACGGCGGGGATGGTCAACATCATGGGTGTGATCATTTACATAGCCAACTATTTCATTTTCCCAAACTTTTACTTTCGCTTTACAGTTATTATGGCGGCGTTTTTCACATTCATAAGATGTAACATTATTTGCCAATTCCTTCTGCTTCATAAAGATGTAGGCCCTATCCTTCATAAGTAAGCTTCATTTTTCCACTTTCACTTTTGACGAACTCCATGATGGGTTATGTTACTTCTTGTATTTCTGAATAGACACTGGATCCTTCTTACTTTCTTTATTTTTGTAAACATTTGTTTGACTATAAAGAATCAGCCAATTGGCGAAAGCTTTCGAAAATAAGCCATAACTCCTACGACCGATTAGACGCTGGATCCTTCTTACTTTTTTTTTTTCTTTCTTTTTTTTGACTATACAGAATTAGTCAACTGGCAATAGCTTTCGAAAATAAACTATAACGCGTATGACCGATTAGACACGGGATCCTTCTTACTTTCTTGTTTTTGTAAACATTTGTTTGACTATACAGAACTAGCCAATTGACGATAACTTTCGAAAATAAATTATAAATCGTACGACCGATGACCTAATTAGGAAATAACTACATAAATGGTAATAAATTCAGGAAATAGATACAATTATTTCTTCAATGAACGAATATGTAATTAGGAAGAATATCTTCATAAATTGTTACTAAAAAGTAATTACGTAAATGGCAATATGGGGGGCAATTTTCCGGGGGGCAGTAGTCCTACGGGGGCAATTGTCCTGGTGGCAGTTGTCGGGGGGCAACTGTCCTGGGGGCAGTTGTCTCAGGGGAAGTTGTCCTAGATCCATATATATATATATATACTGTATATATATATATATATATATATATATATATATATATATATATAGGTATGTATGTATGTATATATATATAGGTTTGTGTGAATATATATAGGTTTGTGTGTATATATACATGATGTAGGCCTATGTATATACATATATATACAGTATATACAGTATATATATATATATATATATATATATATATATATATTTATATATATACATACATATATATATACATATATATATATATATATATATGTGTGTGTGTGTGTGTGTGCGCGTGTGTGTATATATACATCTACCTATATATTTACCTCTCTCTCTCTCTCTCTCTCTCTCTCTCTCTCTCTCTCTCTCTCTCTCTCTCTCTCTTTATATACATATATATATATATATATATATATATATATATATATATATATATATATATATATATATACTTTATATGAGACATGAGAACATACATGAGAACACAGCGAGATACTCTTCAGACGGATACCATATTGGTCTTGGGAGCGCTGTAGTGGTACTGCCACTCTTCTGAGCAAGAAAATCAATGTTGTTCTGTCAATATGGTGAAACTACTAAATTATTGGAAATCTCCACTGTGATGGAAATATACTCTTACCATACGACCCAAGACACGTCACCTATCAAACTTATCACCGATAAGAAAGTTAATGACGTCACACAACAATTTAATACAGTCATATTACTCTTAAGAAGGTCATTTTTCTCACTGTATAAAACACATATACAACTACTTATTTTATATACAAGGCTTGGGACACTGCTCCCACCCCATGGTCCTCACTCTGGAGTAGGTGCGCACTTGCCCTCTATATGGAGGTCACTCCGATCTGGAATAGAGCATACTATTTAATAGACAAAATTAAAAGCATAAAATATATACATGGAAATCACCCAAAAAATAAACATATTCCACAAAAAAATTAAGTATTGCATATAAAAATTTACACAATAGATATAAAACAACTCATTTCTTCTTATGACCTTTGTAATTATAATACAGAATACCCAAAGAGAAAAAAAAAATCATATCAATATCAGTATTACACAACCTAATCAATAACCTCTCCCTAGTTGCGGGCAAAACGGACTTTTTCAGGCGGGATAAGGGTAGGAATAAGCATTTCTTCATCCCTCGATTTTACTTGTCCTGGTTTATGGCACAATTTCGCAACACTAACCACCATTACCGTTTCGTCATTTTCAAAATAATTTCTACACTTGCAATTGTAACTATAGATTGGTGGTCACTAGCCGTTTTCCTGAGAAAATCATTCAGTTTTCCGCCCTTCTCTTATTAGAACTCTGATTAAGTATAAGGTATTCACATACACACATTCTCTAACACTGCTTCGCCTCGAGTCTGAACTTTAATCCTAAGGCCACTTGCCCTTTATGAACAACCCCGGTTCCCACAATCAAGAATCATATAAATATATCAATAATATATCATACGCCTAGCGGATAACTCCTGACCTATTTAAATTTAACTTCTCTCAGTTTTTTTTTTTCTTCTTCTTCGTCTTCTATAGTATCATTTAGCAGTATGTCACACGTAATGCTAGACACAGCAACGTTATCATAACACTTTACTTCACTGCATTAAGCACCCACATGAGAACACATTATCATCGAGTTTATTCAGAACACGTCAAAAGAAGGAATGAGGTCTGTTTAAACAACAACAAAAGAATTCCTAATAATGATCTCCAGGAATGTCACTCATGCAGGGGTAATGGGATACACTCTGGTTGACACTTTTGAAAACTACCTCTTCCGGAACCACATTTATGTTTGCCTGCCTAATAATGTTCAGACACTGCTCCATTAATAATGTTTTGTATCACTACTGTATTTGTTTTAACCATTTCCACTCGGTACGAACACAAATACGCTGGCTCTAGTTTATGTTTCCTAGGTTGCAATCATTTCAAATACACACGATCGCTCACAAATACCTTTACCGGTGCGGTTTTGAACCATTCATCATATTTCCAGCTGTGTTTTTCATTACCTCTCTTCAAAAACCTTTCATTGGTGCTCATTACTCTCCCTAAAAGGTTTTGTAAATAGACACGATATTGCTTAATTGAATAATTTGGCAACTGTTGCTTATTAATCAGGACCGTATATGGTATGTGCCCGAGCAAGGCATTATATGCAATGTTCAATGGTAGCTCAGACGTAGGAGGCATGTCGTGCCAATGACGGGCGTCATCAGCCACTAAGTAGCATAAAATTTTCACCACTTCCTTATTATGATATTCCACTATGCCATTAGTTGAAGTCTTATATGCGGTCCCAACCTCCAGGGTCAATCACTCATGCATCATCATTTATTCTACGCCTCCCCGGTTATGTCCTCTCTCTCTCTCTCTCTCTCTCTCTCTCTCTCTCTCTCTCTCTCTCTCTCTCTCTCTCTCTCTCTCTCTCTCTCTCTCGTGCATCTTATTTCCTGATTGTACCTCGTGTGAGTTTACATGCATTTTTTTTTGGGGGGGGAGTTGTTTCTCATTTCTCTTTTGTGCCCCAGTAGTTACTCCTACTACTGCACCTCTAGAGAGGGCATCAGCTACCTTATTAGCTTTACCTTCCATGTGATCTAACCTCTTTATGTTAATCTCTAACAATTATTTTATCCATCTCACTAGTCTAAACGGCAAGTCTCCCTTGTAAAATAAATCACGTATAAGGGATCCTGTTGATTATTTTGCAACTCAATTGGCTGACATCATAAAAAGAACCGATGCCTTTCCAGAACCCAAATAATAGCCAATATCCCTCGATCGAAAGTACTTTAATTCTCTTTTTTCCCTTTTAATACCTGGGAAGCAAAATGAACGGGTCGCTCTCTACTCTCATCATCTCGTTGACAAATTATGCCACCAATAGCTCCGCTACTCGCATCTGTTGTCACTAAAAACGGGCGATCACATCAACTATATGCATGTAACTCGTTGATAGTTAAAGCAGTTTTCAAATGGTTAAAGGCCCTTTCTTCTTCCACTCCCCAATTTATTACTTTTTGTTACTTTAAAGCATCTAATGGTCTTGCTGTCTCTCCAAAACCTCAATTGAATTTAAGGTAATACCCCGTGAGGCTAAGGAATCCAGCCACTGGAGAAATCTCTAATAGCCTCTACTTGTTTCTCCCTTCCCTCACAAGCACTTACTCCCTCTTGACTTCTTATCGGCAGAATGCACCCTCCTGCCATTACTGTTACTCTGTCTTTTTCCCCGCAAATGTATGTTTTATTATTCATAATAAAGAAGTCAAGACTCGATTCCTGAAATTCCTAATGTGGGCAAGATAAAGAAATCACGTGTATACTTCACAGATCCACCTTACAGTTGAAAATCGTTGTATGCCTTGCCTGTAGTTTATTTCCTCCTGGTATGTCGAGATGACGGGTGCTGCTGACTGTACTTGCTGTTGCTCTGACGTCTAGCAGGTTTTCATTGTCTTCATGTTCTTCACTGAGGGTCTTCTTGCCCTGTGGGGCTTACTTAGTGGTAGGTTCCATGGGGTCTCTGGAGCTTGTAGAGCTTCATCTTGTTTTCTTCTTGGTGTCACTTTCAAATTCCTTATTCTGTTTTTCTTCGATGTGCTGTACTAATGATGTTCCTTCTGTGGTTAGAATCCTGGCCTGGAGTGTTGATATGATTGCTCCAACTTGTTTGGATCTGAGTGTGCTCTTAGGAATGATGACTGTTTCACACACGTTTAAGGTCCTCACTTCATCAAAGGTCTGTTTGTAAGCTGCCAAGCCAGACTGCCCCGTTCATATGTGTGTGTAGAAGGGCAGTCTACTTCACCGTGTTTGCTTTCATAGGGGCTAGGCCAGGGTTATTCAGCAGCGGTGAAGGTCAAGGAGTTTTGTGGGGATGATAGGGGGACTTTGTTTCCACTGTTGTCTTACTTCTTTTTTGGCTATCTTTAATATTTCTTTCCTTTTTGGGCAAGCTGCTACCATGTGATGGTAGATGGACTTGCATTTAAGGCACTTGAGGATGGAGCTTCCACAGTTGTCGTATCTATGACATGTACTGTTGCAGTTGGAGCATATTTTATAATCTTTGTCTTTAAGATAGTTCCTCTTTACATTGATATAAGAGTAACATCTCATGCACTGCTCTATTCTAAAATAGATTTCCTTCTGGATATTAAGTTTTTAGGAATAACTGATTCCTGATCCTAAGACCTCTTTCTATAGCCCTTGGCTCCATTATTGCCATTTTCATTTTGATTTTCATTATAGTGGTGTAAGGAATCACCATATCTTTTACTTCACAATAACCGTTGCACCTTTCTATCACTTGTTTAATGACACCTTAATTAAGTTATTTTAGAATGTGCTTTTCTACTTTTTCTGCCACTGTAGTTATCTCTTCCTTCATTTCTGGGGTTTCCATTACTTGAAAGTGGTTGGCCTCAATTAGATCATTATTTTCTGTTTCCTTCAACTTGGTCACAGTTTCATCCTCTGTGATCTCTATGAACCCTATCTTTATAGGGATTTACTTTATAGGCAATAAGGTTGCACAGTTTTAGTAGCTGCCATACTTGTGGATACGTTCCCTCACCCCTAGGGTCGTTGGCATTTTTTTTTGTGTTACTTTCCCCATCCTACAGTGTTACTGCTAGGTGAGCACATAAGCACTTGAGCACTACAAATCCTGGACACAACTACAGTAGGTGATGACTTTACTGACCTGATACTCGCTGATCACTGACTGATCACCACTCATTGATCACTTACTGATCAACATTCACTGACTATTGTCTGATCAACACTCACTGATCGCTGGCTGATGACTAGAATCACTGATCACAGGTGTCACTCAATTACTCACTTCCGCGCTGATTATTGTTAACTGCCTTGAATGATTGATGATTGAGTGAATTTAAACTAATCACAAAGGCTGGTTGTTGTTTAGTATAAATGAATAGTATAAAAGGTCAGTACAAAAACTATTTTGATATTTTTGAGTTAGATCATTGCCTTCTTGGTTGATGTATTTGATGATTACTCGCTTTAATTTATGATAGTAATTTCAACATAAAAAGTCTCTTAAAGTTCTTTTTCAAGAATCAGAACTTTATTTGATGATATAAATGAATCTCCAGCAAATGTCCCTCTTACTATAAACTAGAAATGTGATCTAACTCTTTTGTTTAAATATGAGATTTTTTTTATTTTATTCATCTTTGCATTTATCATATAATACCTGAATTGTTGATGTTATGAAATTCTTTATCTGATTCATCTCCGCATTTATTATAAAATGTTTGAGATAGTATTAATTTTATAGATAAGAGGAATAAGTTTTTCTATTTTTTTTAAATGTTAGCATATCAGAAACTACCACATCAAGGACAATGCCAGGCTCAATGATGATCGTAGATTTGCGTATTTGGAGAAACAGAAAGAACTGCACTTTCTTTAAAAACATATATTATATATGACTTTAAGAGTTTATTGTTCAACTAAAAATAGAGATAATTTAAGAATAATAACAGATACCCATCTTCAAAACAGCCCCCGAACATATTACGGGGTTTAATTAAGGGCTAAAGGATTTTATTCTAACATATAGATCTGCGATTCACAGCCTAAAGAGGAAACTGAAACTCCGTCTGTCTCATTATGGAGATAAACTGTTTGTATGGACCCATGGAATCAATATTCATTCCTTTATTAGTGAAAGAAATGTAGGTGTAATCGACAGTGGTGCTTTATTTCGTTATCTTTAAGGTTATATTTGCTCATGTTATTGTCAATGCTAGTCCTTTACGTTAATTTGGTTGCTGACTACAGCATATTTCTTTTCATTTTATTGTTATCTAAATATTTGAGCATCTAAAAGCCTTCATTGCATACACAGATTTGTTTTGTCTTCTATGACATATGCAGTAGTTGCCTTATGTCTTAGCATTCTTAAATTAGATTTAAGATCCTTTATCTCCTATGCAGTAGTGGTAATTTTTCTTAGTAATCTTGTATTGAGCTTGAAAGCCTTTATCTCCTATGCAGCATTTTTTTGTTTGTTTTTTTTTTTTTGTTTTTTTTTTTTTGTCTTAGCATTCTTAAATTAGATCTGAGACCATTCATCTCCTATGTAGTAGTGGTCTTCTGTCCTATTAATCTTGAAGTAAGTTTGAGAGCCTCCATCTCCAATGCAGTAGTTGTCTTTTGTATTATCATTCTTAAATTTGATTTGAGATATTTTTTTCTCATATGCAGTAGTTCTTTTGTCGTAGAATTCTTGAATTAGATTTTAGATCCTTCATCTGCTATGCAGTAGTTGCATTTTGTCTTATCATTCTTGAATTAGATTTGAGATCGTTCATATCATATGCTGTAGTTTGTTCCTAGCATTTTTTTGCAATAAATTTGAGACCCTTCTCTTTTGTTGAATTAAAATCAAGATCCTTCCTCTTCTATGCAGTACTTGTCTTTTGTCATAGTATTCTTGAATTAAATTTGAGAGATATCATCTATGCACCAGTTGTCCTTTATCTTATCATTCTTGAATTAGATTTGAGAGCCTTCATCTCCTAAAAAGCTGTTGTATCTGGTCTTAGCATTCTTGATTTAAATGTGAGTGCTTTCATCTCTTATGCAGTAGTTGTTCTTGTCTAAGCAATCTTTAATTGGATTTGAGAGCCTCTATCTCCTATGCAGCAGTTGTCTTTGGTCTTAACATCTTCAATTAGATTTGATATTCTTCATCTCTAAAGTAGTAGTTGTTTTTTTCCAAGCATTTTTTAATTCGATTAGGGAGCCTTCATCTCCTATGCAGTAGTTGCTTTTTAAATTGGAGAGCCTTCATCTCCTATGTTTTAGTTGTCTTTTGTCTTAGCATTTTGTGTTAGATTAGAGATTTGTTATGCCTTATGCAGTATATCTCTTTTTCCCAGCAGTAGTGGTCTTTTTCCTGTGCATTCTTGAATTATTTTTGCGATCTGTCATCTCTTATGCAATAATTGTCTTTTTTCTTAGCACTCTTAAATTAGATTTAAGAGCCTCCATATCCAATGTAGTATTAATCTTTTGTCTTAGCATTCTTGAATTAGATTTGAGATCTCTCATCTCCTTTGTAGTAATTTTTCTTAGTCTTGGTATTCCCGAATTAGATTGAAGAGCCTTCCTCTCCTATGCAGTAGTTGTTTTTTTAGCATTTTTATTTAGTTTGGGGATCTTTCATCTTCCATGCAAGAATTGTCTTTTTGTCTTAGCATTCTTCAATTAGATTTAATAGCTTTCATCTCCTGTGCTGTAGTTGTCTTTTTTCCAAGCCTTCTTGAATTAGATTTGAGATCCTTCATCTCCTATGCAGTAATAGTCTCTTTTCTTACCATTCTTGAATTTCACTTGAGAGCCTTCATCTCATCTGCAGTAGTTGTCGTTTGTCTTAGCATTCTTGGATTAGATTTGAGATCCTTCATCTTCTGTGCAGTAGTTGTCTTTTTTCCTCATCATGCTTGAAGTAGACTCGAGATCCTTCATTGTATTCATGATTGATTAAGACATATGCCAGTGTGTTAAGAGAATCAATTATATATCCAAATATGCAGCAGAAGCTGGGAACCTCGAAACTAAATTTGAAGGTATTCTTTCATATATGTATAATTGATTATCTCTCCTTCATTGCATTTACAGTAATTTTTTATGCTCTTTAAAGATATTTGTGACTTCATTAGTTATGAGTTGCCTTTTGTTTTGGCACCTGATTGATATCTAAGAGCCTCCATTCCATATATAGGATGTTTATTTCTTGGTGACACCTGAGTGACAGTTGAGTGTCTATTTCACGTAGATTAATTCAGTGTTTTGTTTAACACTCGTGATACTAGAGAGCGTTCATCCCCTATGCAGTATTTGTCTTGCCATTCTTGAATGACATTTAGAGTCTCCTTTATAAGTATTTGAAAGCAATCAATTATATTTTCAGATGTGCAAGAGAAACTTGAGAATCTTGAAAGTAGTGTCCAAGGTATGGCTCTAAATATTTTCTTATTCATTTTCTTTTTATATTTGATGCAATAATCACTATTTTCTTGTAAAATCAATTGATGTACAATATCTGATTTAATTCACGTTCATAATGGTATTATACATTAAGAACTTTTTTTTCCAGGACTTCATCATGAACTGGAGCACGTAAAAGGTACTTGCTATTCTTGCATTTTAGTTTTTCCTTCTAATACAGAAAAAAAATATTAGTAGTTTTTCATCATTATTAGTTATTTTTCAAAAATAACATAATATTACCATGAAATCTTAGATCTTTTTTTGAATAACTTTATTGTTAAGGTTATCAAGATTTAGAATAACTGACAGAATTCTGACATTACAATCGGAATTTAGTCATCGCAATTACTCATTTGCTGTCTTTTTCGTTGGTGAAGTTGTAAACTATAAAGAATACTTGGAAATTATTACCATCGAATGTTGTGGAAAACACCTCTAGTCATGAATTAACCAAATATTCATAAGAGATTAAATATTGGTAGAATAAAATGTCTATTATGTATACAACAGACATTTCATTAGCCCGCTTGCCTTTAAATATCAACAGAGCATTTTACATGTAACATAGAGTGAATAATGTTATTCTAATGTCGTTATGAAATTTGTTTTTTGATCGGTTGATTGTTTGGGATTTATAAGCTTCTCTGAAGTGGAGTTGAAAAGAAACTAACGTTAAGAAAAAAGATCTTCAGATTGATTTAGAGGATCGTTTTGATAGACAATTTCTCTGAAAAAAAAATGATTCTCTCCACAAAACTTGAACATTTCTCATTAGTGGATAAATATCATACAATAAAAAACAAAAACTGATAGATTTACTTAGAAAATCCTAATATATAACTTTGTCATTCAAATAATTTTCTGAATCCACAGTGGAGTCATGAGGTATTATTACAGAGAAAACTCATATCATTAATATGTCTGAATTAACTTACTTCTCTTTTTGAAATGTTTTTTTTTTTTTTTTCATCATATAATCTGCACTAACAGTCAATGGTAAATGTGCTACTATGTCCAATAAAATAACAAACCGACCTACGATAAAAATTATGTCTGTCTAGTGAAATAATTTTCTCTTTTGAAATGAAGATCTTTGATATAATCTCATCTGCCTCATTCTCTATTTCAGGGCTCAGCCAAGATACAGGACAGTGTCTGCGAGTGGACGACCTGGGATATTTGACTAATGTATCAGCAGCAAGTAAGTTCTTTCCGGTTGATGATGATGACTTTCAAAATGTATTGTTCAATGCTGATTAATATGGCATCTATACTTTAACACAACATGGAACATTTATGATTATTTCTCTGATTAAAATCCTCATCATATTTGCTGTTCTTGTTTTTGCTCAATATCTTTCCTAATCCCTTGCTAGATATCGGTCACTATGCAGTTAAACATATGTCTCTAGGGTCTAGTTTTATCAATGACAGTAGACTTTAGTGTCCAAATGATACAATATGCAGTTCAAGGGTTTATCTTCTTCTCCCCAGCCCATCAAGAGATCAAGTCTTTTGTTCACGAGGAAATATCTGCAGTCATCTCTTTGGCAGATAAAGGTCAGTTGATATACAGTTAAAGCAGTAATCTGAGACTTCACAGATGCTATTTATCATTCAATGAAACATAAAAAGAAAAAAAAATCTTTATGAATACTCTAAGTACGAGATGAATGCAAACCTAAGTCATGCAAAATGTTTTTTATGTCTAGTATTCGTGTATTTATTCAGTTTATATTTAAGTCACTGACTCATCAGTCACGGTGATGTTTTCTCTCACCAGACGAGTGTTCAGAAGGATATTTCCCCTGTGGTCACAAAGGCAGATGTGAGAACACTCTGTTCAGCTTCACCTGTTCTTGTCCTTCTGGTTTCACCTGGGATGGTTCAGACTGTTCAGGTAAGAGAAAAGGATTATGCAACTTTATGTTATTATTAACAAAGGACTGTTTTCTATTTACATTCATTGATTATTCTGACCTCAATTTATAATTGATCCTCTTCCCTTTGATAAAAATTTGCAGTGTTGTTCAATTTGCTTTTATTTCACTAATTCTTTGTTCTTTCTTAAATTTTCTTGATTTATTTAGAAAACTCATAATTTTTTCTATGACAATGATTAATATATCATATTCACTGTTCACCTTTAATATTTTTTTTATTAGAGCTCCACATTGAAGTGACAATATTTGGTAGAAGCAATTCTCTATGCTTGGTTATGCTTCTGATGGCTACTACAATTTTTTAAGTAATGTAGTATAATGTTTGTATCTTTACTCTTTTCATGATATTGTTGAATTTGAAATACTTCTATTTTATCACAGACGTTCTTCTATTGGGGAAACAGCATCTCTCTTTCAGTGTCCTTTTTCTGGAATTGTTACCTCATAACAAAAGTGTTTTTTCACAAAGCAACTTTTTCAAAAGATTTTAATCCTCCTCTCCAGACATTGATGAGTGCATTCAGGACAGAACCAAATGTAACAGCAATGCCAAATGCACCAACACCCTTGGAAGTTACAGCTGTTCATGTAACCCACCTTTCGAAGGAGACGGACTAACCTGTGCCTGTCCTCCAGGTTTTGTATCAAATGGTGATATTTGTGAAGGTAAGACGGACTTCTTAATCAACTCTTTACTCCTTCTTCTTACTCTATTTATAGAAATGTTTTCCTGTATTTATTTCCTCCCATGATAATTTTAATTCATGTTCATTTGGTTTTAAGTTTCTCCATATTTTTTTTTTCTATCGAATTGATGTATATTCGAATTTTCCATATGATAAACACGAGTCTTGTCGCATATCCCATCATTTTATTTGTCTCATTTTAAAATACCTTTTTTCTTCAAAATTTTGTTAAGGTAAATTGCATCATCTGTAGTGTTTCTTTTCCTTTTATAAGGACCAACGTCCCTCTATCCATGTTAATTTACCTTTTTTTTAATTTGCATACATTTATTATATTTCTTATTACCGTTGTCATAGTGAGAAAAAAAAAACTATTCTTGAATGCAAGATGTTTTATATTCCTATACAATTATTGCTGCCACTGTTACAGATTTATGTATCCTTAAAACAAAGATTTTTTCCTCTGTTTTTCCGTAAGAAAAAAAAATCTATGTTAACTTCAATCATTTTTTTTTCTTTTTTTTTTAAAAATTCATGTTAATTTGTTTTCCTAGAAAGCCCATTTTTTTTTTATTTTGTTGATGAAGGATATTGTAATAGGACAATACTGTTTTTTCTCAAAAAACTCCAATTATCGTCTTCAACAGATATCGTGAGTGTGCTGAAGGCAAAGAGGTTTGTGTGGCCAATGCTTCTTGCAAGAATAGTATTGGGAGTTACAGCTGCTCCTGCAACAAACCTTTCGAGGGAGATGGAAGAACCTCCTGTAGTAAGGAAACAACAATGGTTTCAATCTTAAATTGATTATTGGCTATATTCTCAAAGATTAATAGAAGTGTGATTATACTCTCTTGGGTATATATATATATATATATATATATATATATATATATATATATATGTATGTATGTATATATATATATATGTGTGTGTGTGTATATATATATATATATATATATATATATATATATATATATATATACATATATTTATATATATACATATATAAATATAGTTATACTTAAAAGGTATATATACAGATTTATATATATATATATATATATATATATATATATATATATTTAGATATATAAATATATATATATATATATATAAATATATATATATATATATATATATATATATATATATATATATATATTATATATATATATATATATATATATATATATATATATATATATATATATATATGTATGTATACACATATACACAAACACACACACACACACACACAAACACACACATATATATATATCTATATATATATTTATATATATATATATATATATATATATATATATATATATACATAGATATATATATATATATATATATATATACATATATATTTTTTTTTAGGGGGGGGGCGGCTCAGGCCATGTCGTCCTGATGGAAGTTCCTAAAGGGTAGCTTCCTGGGGTATATTTGACTACATTGATATTCCCAGAGAATTTTACATTAAGGTATCCAGAATTCTAACTCCTGGAGCGAATATCCCTAAATAAATCTAACAGGGATATCGCATAATATCTGAGGACATATTCTTGACACGCCACATAGCTATCTTCACCCCGAACAGTATTAACGCTTCGAGGGGTTACAGTGACAAGAATCTAAAAACGAGAATGAAAAGAGAGCCGATCATAGGGTATCTCTCCTATTCCGTCTCCAGTGTATATCTGACGAAGGCGGCAGTGCCATCTTTATTCCTTTTTGTGTAGCTCTACTACTAAGTGTTTTCCTTTGTGATCTCTCGTAATTTTGGATATTATCCAACATTATGATGCTATCTCCGGCCCCTTCTGCCTCTGGAAAGTTGAGTATTATCTTTATTTCGTATAAGTGTAAGCTCTTGTCGTTTTGAATTAAATCAAAAGTGATATTAACGTAAACAAGAGCTGTTGCCTACCGGAGGCATCCTGGATGCTGCCGCTCACTATGTATGGGTCATTTAGTTAGCCAGAGTGACGTTCCCGGTTTTTACGCTTTAATAAATCTAGCTATTTAGCTCCTCTAGGAATTCTTATATGATGCCGTTAGTTTTCAGTTCGGCGATTTAGGTAACCAATCTTGCCCTTCGCGATGCTTAGTAGCCTAGGCGTCTGGCCCTAGTACTTTCATGCATGATATAAGTTTTCCGAGTGTTATGTTATTGAAGCTATAGGCAAATATTTTATACATGTAAGATATTGTTGAATTTTCTTCTCCAATATTGTATACGAGAGTAGCCTATGGGGCTAAGTATACTTTTGCACACATCCCCGGTTGTTCTTTTCTCCTCTGGAGACTAAGTTCAGTCCCTTTCTCCCTCTGAGTAAGCCTTAGGCTTAGTTCTAGTAGTTTTATCAGAATAATATTCAGGTATAACTATATTAGGATATGTCTGTCCTGACCCGCTAACCAGAGTAACTTGTTTTTGGGTTTGGGGCAGAACATCAGAGTTCTAGTCTGTGGTCTGCATCTTCCTAGCATAGAGAATGAGTTTCCTTTGCTAGGTTAGGTTCAGACACAGGAGGCTTTGCTTCCCTCGCCCAAATCTGAAGGATTCTGTACGAGATGATTCCTTCTACTAGTGGGCTAGCAGACTGTCCTGTGTTATTATTCTCGGGCTGAAAAATGAGTTTTCTCCATTGCCTGGCGAAATAACTACACCTAACTTTGTTCTGGTATGGAGGAGGATAGCAAGGATTGCCAACCTTCCTCCCTAATAGACAAACTCTAAGTTAGGATGAGCTTTCCTAACTGCTGGGTGTATCTCACACTAGAACGAAGTTTACAGGACCCTTATCCCGTTCCCCCTCTCTGTTTTAGTGATGGCCTAGCCATCACATCTCTTGGCCGCAGTCCTACTTCTGTACCTAGTGTAGGTTAGGATGGGGGACCGGCTCAGCTCTCTGCCCTTTTTCTTCTGCAGAGTGAACCCCAGACCTCCCTTGGTCTCCCTTCCGTGTCTGCTGGTAGAGCCCGGCAGGCTATGGATTTATAGGAAGCCTGAATGCTAAATTCTCCCCTTCCATATGTTCACTCTTTCTGGATGAAGGTTGTATGGCAACGCCACCTTATAACCTTACATCCATACTGTTTCTCTTGCTAGTGTATTGTACTCCTAACCCGGCTGCCGGTTTAAACGGCCGGCAGCCAGGTAGGTGGAGGTTCTCTGGTTCGTAGTCACTGCCGGCCGGCATGGGTATCGCTACCTATACCTGCCGGCAGTAGAAACCCATCCTGAGATCTTCCGGCCACTACTATTAGCGGCTGGCAGTCGGGTGCTAGTGTTTCCAGTTGCAGGCTGGCAGTGATTGCCGGCCGGCGCACATTTGCGAACCAGTGATCTGCCGCCTATTAGTTAAAGCTAACATACCTTTGAACTATACAGGGGTGAATGCCGGCCGTCACGACAGCATCCGATGTATAGTAGTTACTATATTTGTGGTGTAGTACACACTGCATTAATAAAACTACAGTACAGAGTTTGTTGTAACACTAAAGTTCTTCCAACATACTTAATGTTATCTTGTACACCTTTTGTTGAGACCATACAATATATAAAAAGTGAGTTCTTTCTGTATTCATTCTATCCCGTATATTAAAACTTTATTTCAAGGTTTGAGCTACACCTTAACTTTCCGCTTAGGAAAATATATAAGGTATTCTAGAATAAGAATTAACCTTAGTTTTAATATCTTGGGAGGTTACAGCAATTGGCTGGGCAGGAAATACAAGTATGTGTCTTTCCTTCTTTCCTTTCTAGCTTTACTGTATAAGCTACATGTATTAATAATAAGTGAAATGCCTTTACTTGATACTCATGGAGTCAAAGGATGCTGCTAGGGAAAAGTTGCAAACCTGGGTGAGGGGTTGTCAGAAAAACACTTCAGGTCCTTACCTTCCAAACGAGAAGATGAGGGCCTACCTTTTCCCCAAGGCTTCGGCTGATGCAGTCATTCCTCAACCTCAGGAGGAGATACCAACTGTTCAGAATTCGGTAGATTCTGAAGTTTCGGCCGCCTTTCAAGACATCCAATTGGACGATAGGATGTCAGAAGTGTCGGATTATACAGAAAAGGACCTTCTGGGAGAAGGTCAGGAGGAGGAGCTGACCCAGGTTCCAGAAATAGAAGAAGAAGAAATCGACGAGGTGTTAGTTATAATGGTTCCGTCCCCAGAATCTGTTCCCTCTACATCGTCTGCTATCCCAGGTGATCTGGGAAGGACTCTTTCTTCTATTGTTGAGATGATTCAAAAAATACAAAAGAAGAATGAGGAAAAGGAAGCTACGATAAAACTGGAGATACGTATACTCGCAGCATGACATGGGTCCCAGAAGCGACTCAACGTGAAGGATCTTCCTTTGTGTTCGGATATCAATCCTTGGAGGTATGCCGAACACATGCCAATGACAACCGGGAAGATTGCTATATCGGAAAAGTTAGGCTCAATTCCCCTGGAAGATGTGGAATTTTGGCCCAACAAAGACTCTTACCCGGACTCCTATGTCCGTCTTAGGAAGGAGCCAGCCTCAAAGGAGGAGACGGAGCCGAAGGAGGTCATAGTCCTTGACCATAGTAAAGCACAAGCGTTACTAGCGAGCTCGATGAAAAAGAGGGGCTTCACGAACTCGAAGGTGCCAGCCTTAAGTAAGAAGCTTTCCTCCTTTGTGGCCTCTACAACCAGAGCCTTTCCCTTCATGGAAAAGGGATATAAGGCAGCCTTGAAGGCAGCGGAGGCAGGGAAACCATGCCCCTCCTTGGAGGAATGGAAGCCGTTATCCCTGACCTTACCCTTGGACCAAAAAGACTGGAAGAACGTCCACCTTACCTTCTCAGTCAGGAAGCTGAAAGCTGATATTGCCAAACGTCAGTTTCTCTTGCTCAGAGAGCAAGAGACGAAAGAAAGACTTGCGGCATCGATGTCGTTGCAAACGACATTGGAAACGATGTCAATTGACCCCAAGAACCAGGACATGTTCATGGTAGTGGCCAAAACCCATCTGGCCACAGTTACAAAGGATCTCTATAGCTTTATTAAAGCTAGGAGAGCCTGTAGAGAGTTCGTGTTCGCCTCGGCTGCGGTGAGGCACGAACCGAGGAAGCTGATCTCCTCTTGCATCTGGGGTAAGGACCTCTTTCCCAACAAAGTGGTTAAAGAGGTAGTAGACAAGGCCACCACGGAGAATAGGAACCTTCTCAAAAAGTGGGGCTTAAATCTTAAGACAAAGTCTTCTCCGGATGAGGGTCCCCACCCCAAGAAGAAGACAAAAAGGCCTAGGCTATCCTCTCAGCCGGCTGAGCCCTACCAACAGCAACAACAGCAACTCCCTGCCACCGCGGTGCCTCAGATAGTGGCACAACCTCCAACCACGTACTAGTTGGTACCTCGATGGTTTGTAACCCAGCTTTTGAAAGACAGACTTCTTCCTTTCGCTCAAAAGCTAGAGGAACAACCAGAGGTTCTTCTAGACGCCCTTCAAGGGGAAGGGGATTCAGGGGAGGACGCGGTCAAGGAGGCAAGACCTCAGGTCCACAACAGCAGAAGTGAGATGCTTTCAGTAGGAGGGAGACTACATCTATTTAGGGATCGTTGGACCTTCGATCCCTGGGCCCACAGCCTAATAAAGAATGGACTAGGTTGGAGCTGGAGCATTCCTCCACCTCAATTTCCTCAGTTCTTCCAACACTCTACCCGCGTTCTGGAAGAATATGTCCGTTAACTCTTAGAGAAAAGAGTAATCCGAAAAGTTAAGTCCATCAAGTTCCAAGGAAGGCTGTTTTGTGTTCCAAAGAAGGACTCAGAAAAACTCAGAGTTATTCTGGACTTGGCGCCTCTCAACACGTTCATAGGGAACTACAAGTTCAGGATGCTCACACTTCAACACATAAGGACCCTACTGCCCAAAAGGGCACATACCGTCTCTATAGACTTGTCTGATGCTTATTGGCACGTTCCAATTAATCGTCACCTCTCCTCCTACCTAGGCTTCAAGTTAAAAAGAAGACTTTACGCCTTCAGAGCCATGCCATTTGGGCTAAACATAGCCCCAAGGATTTTCACGAAGCTTGCGAACGCAGCCGTCCATCAATTACGCCTAAAGGGGATCCAAGTAGTGGCCTACTTGCACGACTGGCTGGTTTACACTAATAGAGTCAGAATGGTCCCTAGATGCAGGATCGCTCTCCTTCATCTTGAGTCAAGTCCCGGAACTGCGGATAGGCCTCTGCGACAAAAGACAACAAGAAAATACATCGTTATGTGTACCCATGCGAGGATCCGCCAGGGGAGGCAGTGGATGCTATGTCCCTAGACTGGAACAGATGGTCCAGGATTTACCAGTTCCCTCCGCACAACCTCCTTTTGAAGGTCCTCGACAAACTGAG
>NC_090737.1:49851782-49859282 GCF_036898095.1 Palaemon carinicauda
ATTACAGGGCCATTATTTTACCCCCTACCCTTAATTTATTTTCGAAAGTGGGCACGTGTAACTAGTTGATACTGATACTGATGAAATTGTTGAGGCATTTGGTTACATTTCTGTATTTGATTTTGTACATAATCTTATTTAGAATATTGCATATCAGTTTCGTTCACTAATTTCCCAAAATATTTGAATTAAGTGACAATAACCAATTAATTGTATAATGGCCATATATTATCAGCAATACCCACTTTTCTCCGTAACTTCTGTAAATTGTTACATAACTGCACCATTTTAGTGTCTATAGATAACAATATATTCTCCAGCTTTCTGAAATTGGTTCTGTGCATAAATTATGATGCATTTGCCTTTCAGGCAAAGGATCCAATATCAATTGTTGATAATTAGTCAACATGGCAGAACGTCCAGTTAGTTTACTGAAAAAGAAAAGTTGGAGGAAAAAATCTCTGCAGAGTGTGCTAAAAGGACTTACATTATACGTTTTTCTGAACAGAAAACTGACAAAATTGTTCGAAAACTGACTGATGTGAGCTTTGAAAAGATCAAGGAATCATTGCAGCTCCGCAAAGCTAGTGCTGATGCTAATGTGAGGATGAATGAAATCTATGAAGAAGTTCCAGAGACGCTGAATGCAAATACCCATGGAATACACAGGAAGTGTTATCAAAAGTTTATAAATGTTGGTCATATCAAAAGTAGAAAACGACAACATCCTGTTGAAGATGACGAAGGGCCTTCAACTTCAAATCGAAAGCAAGTATCATCCTCATCAATTTTATTTCCTTCAGAGGTGTCAGAGAGTTTCCAACAAAGCAAAGCATAAAAATGACTACACATTACTTGGAAAGGTTGCAGGCTATGACTTGCAAGCACGAGAGGCACATTATCATAATTCTTGTCGCAGTGATTACACTCATAAGCAGGAGTGAAATGTTAATAAAGAGCCGGATCAGAGTCCTGTTGAACATTTAGCTGCCCATTACGAAGCATTCTCCTACATCTGTGATTATGTTGAAGAACATATAATCAAGGGGTGCAACGTAGAACGTGTGACAATGTTGAAAGAGAAATATATGCTATATTTACAAGAACATCATCCATCAACTTATAATCCAAACTACAAAACCTATAAACTCAAGAATAAGGTGGAGACACATTTTAGTCACAAGGTTAAATTCTGGGCACCCAAATACCGAAGTGAACTTATATATTCTGATCTCTTACCAGTTGGACAAGCAGTAGAGGCAGCATTTGAGATGGCCGCCTCTGAGGAAAGGTTTCTCCAGAAGCAGCTATGATGCTCAGGCGACAACTGATGAATGCCAAAAGGAATGCAGCCGTACTGCCATGGCCCCCTACATCAGCGCAGTTGATGTCCATAGAGAACAAACCACCACCAATCCTGATTAACTTTTTGTCGCAGCTTCCATGTGGGAAACCATTTAAAGATATTTCATCAAAGATGGAGAAAATGGTTGAATTATGTGCTCAATATGTATGTTATGCTATGAGCCGAGGAGAATGGAAAATGCCTAAACATCTTCTTGGAATAACTTTGAGACATATGATAGGAAGTGCTGAGCTCATTACACTGCTGAATCATTTCGGTCACTGTTAGTCATATTCCCAAGTGATGGAGCTAGAAACTGCCATATGTAACCAAATCAACACACAGGAATCCTTACTTCCCGCAGCCATATCATCCTGTATGAATAATGTAGTTCTCCACTTCAGCTGGGACAACTTCGACCTGTCTGAAGAAACACCATCAGGGGCTGGAACAACAGATGTAGCACATGGTATTGTCATTCAGGAGACATCTAGTAGTGCAAGTTGTGACATGAACAAGGAACAGCCACCTCAGCAGTCAGGGAAGAGTAATAAAGACAGGTCAATTCGCTATGAGGATAAAGAACTGCCACCTTGTTTCATGAGTAGGACTGACCCGAATTTGAAAGTGGAACATGTATCTGTGACAATACCAGTTTCATTTCATGAATCCAAGGAATCAGACTTTGCTTGGACTATTGCAAGATTGTACAAATCTATTGAACAAAGTGTTCCTGGTTGGGCTGGATGGTTGTCACTGACTGTAAAAGGTGATTATGTTGAAGCCTGTTCTCAGTCTACAGTTGATTACATGGTGCCAGTACATAGGGAAATTACTGATAATGCCACAGTTCAGCATATACTCCGACTATGCCAGCAGACCACAAAGGATGTGCAGCAGGAGGTCACTATCGTAACTTTTGATCTAGCTGTAGTTATGAAAGCTTACTCTATCATGTGGCAAAACCCACGAGAATACAGTGGTGTTCTTGTAAGGATTGGGGCATTTCATACAATCTTCTCATACCTTGGAGTCATCGGGAAGATGATGTCCGTCACAGGCTTAGAGGACATCATTATTGAGGCTGGTGTGTGTGCAAGTGGATCGATTGATCAAATGTTGAGGGGCAAACATTACAACCGTGCAATGAGAGTTTGCAAATTGATGTATATTTTGTGTATAAAGACGGTTGCACTCTCCTTACAAGTGAGGATGGATTGACTGTTCAGACCATGCAGGTGCAGGACCTATTTTCTTCACAGGAGGAAGGAGATACTCTGATCATTCTGCATTGCATCCACGCTGCCAAATCATTTAGTGCAGAAAAGGTGATAGTAGTTCGTTCACCAGATACTGATGTCTTCCTATTGCTGTTGAAGTTTTCTCAAGATATTGACCCGTCTGTGTTATTTGATACTGGCGTTTCAAACAAGAGAAGACTAATTGATGTGAGAGCTGTTATTAGCAAACATGGTACATATTACTGTACACTCATGTACTCTTTTCATGCATTCACAGGATGCGATACAACAAGTGCCTTTGTTCGCCGAGGTAAACTTACACCAAAGAAGACACTTGATGCCCATCCTGAATACCATTCTGCATTAATCTCTCTAGTGACCACTGCTGAACTTTCTGAAGAAACTTTCAGTGAACTTGAACAGTTTGCCTGCTCTATGTATGGATAAAATTTCCAGCCCAAGAAAGGCCAAACTTTGTCCAGTTGTATGGCATTGATCTGAGCTTGCTCCCACCATGCAGGTCATCACTGCACATGCATATCCTCAAATGCAACAACCAAGCATATGTTTGGAATAAGTCCAGTGTGCCATATCCAGATATACCAAGTCCAGTAGGCAAAGGCTGGAAACTTGATGACCCAGGACAGCTGCAAACTGACTGGGTCAAAGGTGATATAGTGCCACAGGAACTCATTGATATCATGCAAGACAGAGAAGCTGACAGCGATGACGGTTTGGATACAGAGGATATTGATATTAACAACCTAGCCGACAACATTTATGATGAAGAATCATGAACGCAATGAGTAAATTGTCAAGCTAGTTCTTTTCTGTAGTTGTCTGTTGCCAGTGACAAAGAGAGAATAACTAGGTCATCATACTCCACATTTAATGATACTTATATGAAGACAACTTCGCAGATTTCAAACATTGATGTAGATTTCCAAGCTCTTCACCATTTACTTGTTGGTATTAGTTGTCAGTTTAAGTTATAAATGACATATATTTTGGTTACATTTATCTTATTCTACTGTTAATCAATGATTTTCTTGGTTCTCTCAGTGAATGACACCTGTAAGATATGAAAGTCAGACACACTGCAATAGGTAGTGTCCGACATTTATAGTTTTAGTCATATTTACTATGTTTGTGCATGCATCTTCATGATATAAGTATGTGGTGGCCACTCTACAGTGAATAATGTCCAAGCAGTATACTTCTCTTCAAAGCATCTCCTTCTTTAAATGTTAGTAAAATACTCTTTTTTATAATAAATCATAAAGATAAATTGTTTTGTTGCCATTTGGTACCAGAAAGTAGAGATGATAGGGAAGACGAGGGTAGAACAAAGTTCCGTCAATTGAAATTTGGACTATTTCTAAGGAGTGGGGGATACGTATCAGTAATTTAGACAACGGATTTCAGTAACAGATTAACTTTACATCATCCAGCTTAGTTGTATATGCTCCAAACATTTGATTGGCACCAAGATAATGCAGATATGTCACGATTTACAAAAGTTATTAAGAAGCATACCCTACAAAGTAGGTATCAATAAAAATATGTGGCCATTATACAATCAATTGATTATTGTCACCTAATTCATATATTTTGGGAAATTAGTGAACGAAACTGATATGCAATATTCTAAATAAGATTATGTACAAAATCAAATACAGAAATGTAACCAAATGCCTCAACAATTTCATCAGTATCAGTAGCAACTAGTTACACGTGCCCACTTTTGAAAAAAAAATTAAGGGTAAGGGGTACAGTAATGGCCCTGGAATATGTAATAATCATTAATTATGGACATAATCATATACCATTGTGTAGCTCTTGGTCTTAGCATTATGTTGGTACCAAAAACGTTCACTTAATTTGGATATTAAGGAAGTTACAGCCAATAAAGCGACGCAAAATCAGTGCGGCTGAAAATGTGAAAATTTGGCGTGCGCTTTGTACAAAAAGTGACAATTTTGCCTTTTTGCCACATTTATGTGTTTGGAAACACCCGGATATGCATAAAGGACACCCTAAGGAAGAAAACTAGGGGGGTCGTGAAAATTCCCTAGGGGGAGGGGGAGGGTTTCCCTTTCTGGCCCATGGACTACTAGTCCTACCGACCGCTTTCCTAAATCTTCCCAAATGATTTTTACTTTCTGTTTCTTTTCCTACATTTATGATTGAATTAGTCACTAGTGATATTTAGTATGATTACACTACTACTCTTTAAAAAAAATATAAAATTCAAAGTGGGTTTTCTTTACATCCTATACACTTCAATTTATTCACAAAAATTTTATAAGCCTAAGAAATCTATTTAGATCGTGCCTTAAGCCCTATGTTAGCTTCCGAAAGCAATATTGAAGAGAGAGAGAGAGAGAGAGAGAGAGAGAGAGAGAGAGAGAGAGAATTAACTTTGGAGAAGCAGACACGAATGAACCTTTAGTCTAATTTCCAAATATTAATGTTCGATTTTGTTAGACGTCGTCATCATTTGTAAACTTTGTATTTATAAGTAGTAAGGGAATAGATCGATACCTTATCATAGTAATTCCTCATTTGATTTAACATAAGTAAAACAATTCGCCGATGTCAACACTGTACCTGAAACGCAGCATGGATTTATGTTGAACAAATTTATTAATTCATTTTAATCATGCCTTAGATAATCGCTGATAGCCATTTTCTTTGAGTAGTCTAAGGTAATGATGTTCCAAAGTCATTTCACACATAATTTCTTGTGCTTATTTCATCATAATATTTCATTATTTAATCTTTAATTAATTACTGATAGTTTGATGAAATTATAAGACCATTATTATTAGTTAATTGAGAATCAATAACGTGATTTCTCCGATGGTTGAGGAGCTTTTATGTTTATAAAGTCTGTACGTCTTGAGAAAAAAAAATAAAGAGAAGAATAAGGAGACATAATTTCAAAACCTAAGAAAGTTATTGCCTATTTAGTGTTTCGTAATTATGCCTCCTAAAGACAACATTTGATGCCTAGACCCGGGATTAGGACTATTAGTACCTGGTAAAAACTATCAGTAACTTTTTAGATGTAACATCCAGTGATATAGATAAAATGGAGCATTTGAAATACTTCGTAATATTGGGCAGAAGCTGAGGACTGGGTGACTATAGTTAGTAATAAGATAGATGTCCTACTAGTCCGAAAATACCTCCTACCTCAGGTTAGTTAGTAAAAGCTCTAGAAGACATGAATAAAAAAAAAAAAATTAAAAAAAAAAATTAAACTAGAAGTGCAGCATAAGTTAAAAGTGGAATTAAAAAGTTACTTAAAACAAGCAGATGCTGCACTACATAAGGTTAGACAGACTAGGCTGCTATGTGCTAATCGACTAAAAAAAAGATATTTTGGAGGCAGGGAACAACAACAACAACCCCGAAGGTTCTGCAAGTGCACCATCCATTCATGCGAGACTGCTAAATTAAAATTACCAAGATTTGATGGCGAAATAACTTAGTGGCAGAGTTTCTAGGACTAGTTTTTGTCACTGTTAGACGGATCGTCTAACAGCAACAATGAATATGTTAACTGGCCATGGATGTGGTGCAAGGCGTGCCACACACCAGTGCTAACTATAGAATAGCTGTTAACTTGACATGGGCGTAGGAGAAGGGGGTTGCTATAGCCCGAACTTTTTGCCGAAAATTTACTTTATCTTTTACATCAGAGAAAATGGAAGGATGTTAAATTGTATATACTTATATATGTATATATATACTTATATATATATATATATATATATATATATATATATATATATATATATATATATATATATATATATATATATATATACATATATATATATATATATATGTGTGTGTGTGTGTGTGTGTGTGTGTGTGTGTCTTACTTATAACTGTAATCGAACAGCTTAACGTTTTCATCAAAAAGGCTTATAATAGAAACAAAGGAAATATAGATAAATCACTATTTTCGACCAATACACATTGGCCCTCTTCAGGATGTAAAGTAAAAATGAGGAGTACAGTGGACAGTGGCGGTTTCCAATTATTCTAAGGTTGTTATAAGTGCTGGAAAGATTAGCCGAATTTAATTACATCCAGGTGCGTCTTCATATCGTATTGTTGAGCCGCTCGGAGGATGTCATGACCTCTGATGCATATCTGGTTGTCGGTCTCCGTGGATTATCCTCTTTATGATACGGTTGAGAAGAGTGTTGTCCAATGTGTCCGCTTTCCATTGGCCTCTGGATTGGTTCATTGTGTTTGATAGAATTATGATGGCTGATTCGAGGATCTTCTTTCCGTACGGACAGGTACTCCTAAAAAGTAAAGGCGACTCGCTCGAGTTAATCATGTACCCTAAATCTCTAAAGTGAACGAAAATCCCGAGTTTTGAAAGCCTTACCGAACAGATCTTTTATGTTCGGATAATCTTTGACTTTTTCACGATCCCCATGGTACTTCATAAACGCCGGATTCTATATCTCTTTTATTTTGATAAACACTATTAAGGGAGCTTCCTATGGTCTTGGGATATGAAAAAACAATGGGGTTCTCAGTTTTGATATTATTTGTTACAATGTTAATACCTTCTATATAAGGGAGTTTTATCTTGTTTCTAAAATCTCTTTGGTTAGTAATATCATGATCTTTGTAATATATCGTGTGGCTTTGTTGATGCCCTTTTCTATGACGTAGGCTTGGGAATAGATTCTCAAGCCTCTAAGAAATAGACTACAAGCTACTCCAGATTTTACATAAATGTCGTGATAACTTAAGAAATGAATGTAAGAAATAGAGAAAGTTGGTTTTCTATACACAGTGAAATTGTACCCTGACGATTTCCGTTTAATTAATGTGTCCAGAAAAGCTAATTTTCCATCTTTTTCCCATTCAGTTTTAAATTTT
>NC_090737.1:49864282-49876782 GCF_036898095.1 Palaemon carinicauda
AAATTACAACTAAAGTAGATATAAGGTCTTAAATAGCAGTTCCGGCTAACCATGCTTGTTTGTCTGAAAAACGAAAAAAAAAAATGAAACAAGCATTAGTGTAACCACCACAATGAATGTATATGATTTAAAAATATATAATACAAGGAGTGCTTACAGAAAAAGCAAAGTGTAGTTTGTCTGAGGCTACATAGGTCTGAGATTGTGTAAGTCATATAACCCAAGGGAAACATGAATCCCATCTCAAGCACACAAATACTTTTGTGTAAAAAGTCTCCCTTTTTACTCTTCAATATAAATACATCACAAATTTGCTTGGTCAAACAGTATTTCATGGTTCAATAGTGAAAATCACAAAAATCAAACAAAATCAGATAATGGATAACCTAACCTATCCCACAAACATACGAGTGCTCGCGCACGCACGCACATGTATTGGTGTGCTACTGTCTTAAGCACACATTTGAGTATGAGTTGTTTTCAGATGTATTTAAATGGATTTACTGAATACATCTTAATGGTTTTAAAGTTTTGTTTTTATAAAACAACAGAGTTAAACATCTCCATCACTGGAGGAAGCTGTGTTGGTCCACATGACCAATTCTGGTGAAGTTTAGATATGAACTGAATAAATTATCGATATCCCAGATATCGTATGCTTGCTTTAATTTAGCCACGTGACGGAATCGGAAGACACCTGCATCCGGTGACGTCACAAACTTTCACACGAGGAGACAATGTGTTGACGTTAAGAAAGAATGTCAATTTGCCGAGGGTTGTATTATACATCCTGTTTATAATTTGAATGACTACAGCAAATCTCAGGGTTAGCTCTTCCAACCAACATGACATATTACGTCATTTGTTTTAAACATGTAATATTACTATTCTAATTATTACATAAGCTCGGCCAGCTATCTCAATTTTTTTACAAAAATTTAACAAGCCGAAACATGGTTATTAGGTGTGACTGGACATACGTATTATTCTTTGTTTAACTTTAGCCATAATCAACTGAGGACGAACGTCCAAATAGGCACATTAAAAAATAATAACAATAATGCATACAAAAAAGATATTACCAAAGCAAAAAGAAAAATGCATGATAAAACCAAGATCATATATATGGTACATTGCTAGCAAATGATTACATGGTACCAAAAAACAAAATAAATTCTGACTTACAAATGATTCGGTAACTTGATAAAGAATAATTGTTACCTTTGTCAGAAACAAGATACTCAATTTTTAGTGCACAAACACGAATTCCTGGTACGTACACGTACCACGGTTTCGTACATATATATATATATATATATATATATATATATATATATATATATATATATATATATATATATATATATATATATATATATATATATATTATATATAGGGCTGATATATTTTATTAGATGCCCATAGATTCTGTTATATATTTCATTATATATTTTTTTTTTTTTTCTCTCTTTTCTTTTTTTAACATTCCGGCTTATATACTTTTATTAGATGCCGAGAGAAAAAAATGATTTATATCCTTTTTTATTTTATTTATTTTTTAAATGTTGTTTTAAATGTATTTTTAACAATGCAAATGTAGAGAATTTCTTTAATTACATATTACTAGCGTACTAATCAGCTTTTCATACAAACATCTTCCCGACAAATTACTCCCTTAGCGAATGAGGTGGCCACTCATACAGCTTTGAACTGGATCAGATAGGGGGTATTGTCAGGGCTATGCAACTCATTCCTTTGTAGCTGCTTGCTGTGCCGTAACCTACGCCAAACAAGGATGTTCACGGCGATAAATATCATCACCGTGACACACAAACTAGCCAGTATTATGGGGTGAAGAATTTCTTCATAAGTCGGTGACAGGTGGTCCTTTTCGGTAAGTTTCATCAACCGCTTTGCCACACAGCCGTTGTATGGGAGAGGAAGTGCTGGCATTGTAGAGGTCCACGTGAAGTTCGCGAAGTAGGCTCGTTCTCTGATGATTGTCCGTAGGCCAGTCACCATGGAATTCGGGGAAGTCCCGATACAGCCATCTGCTGCGACGAAGATGTGGTTGAAGGATGTGGATCCGTCAGGGCATGATACATTGAAGCCGTCCTTGTCGTATCGTATCCACGAGCCATTATTTAGTCTGCAATTGAATTCTTGATTGTCAAAGGGATAAAGCTTATCCAGACAATTTTCACTTGTATGGGAGAGAGCACCGTCTAGCACTATACCTAACTCGCATGAATCCATTAAGTTTTTACGGAATTCAAATGAGTCAGCTGTACATATTTTTCTATCCATTGCGTCTGAACAGTGAGTTAATTGATTTAAGTCTTTAATGACCGTATATGTTTCCTTGTCTGGGGAAATCAATACGTGTCCTGTCAAACTGGATATTACTGGATTTGAGTGATTCGTCATGAAAGTCGGAAATGGTGATATCCTGTAAGATTGCCAGGCATCAGAAGAATCAAAGGGAATTGTAATCCTAATCTTGTTATTATCTACGTTTACTGTAATTAGGCTGTAATAAAATTCTAACCTATGTTCGTCTAACAAAGGAACATAGGCTAGTTTATCCCTTCCGTTCTCCAGAACTGATTTTAAGTAACGTATAGGCAACAAATGGGGCGACAATACACCTTTAGTTGCTAACGTGATAGCTTCTACATAATCCTTGGATTTCTCAATGAAATGTGCAATTCTGTTATGTATGTGATCTATCTTTGAATCATAATACGTTAATGTTGCCAACAAATCCTGTACTTCCATAATTTGAACGATATTATCTGAATGTTCATTTAACAAATCCATAATTTTATTGATTGAAGCTAACTGATCCCTTAGTTCTGACATAATCAATTCATCTTTATGAGTCAAGAACTCAATTTTCTTATTTTGATTACTAATTTTAAGACGATTGGAAATTCCTAAACCTAAACTTGCAACAGACCCAAAGATGCTTAATGCAGCATAAATGAACGGATTCCGTCTTTCTTTATGTTCGTGTCCTACAGTCCACATCAAAAGGTCATAAGCCAAAGATCCTGTCTCGCCAGTCTTATTTTTCAAGTCATCAGATAGCATCTCTGCAACTTTTAATGTTGATCCAAGCAAACTCTTAGTAGTCAAATGAAAATGTCTTCTATGCAACTCATCCAATGATGCAGAAAACCTTGAAATGGCAGTTCTTAAGCTAGTGACATCATTCTCTTGAAGAAAAATTGCTTGCATATGCACTTCGACAATTACGTTGGTTGATGTAATAAAAATGTCTTCTTGTCTTTCAACTATATTGCCATATTTAAAATATATATTCTTAGTCTTAGAACTCATCCCATACGAGAAAAATGTCTGAGCGAACAATATCACTCCCAACAACAAAAAATTCATCTTGGAAACCTGTAACGAGAAAAAATATATGTAATTACTCCTGTATTAAAAAGAAAACTTTTAGTCACACAAAATAAAATTTTTCCTCACTTCTTTTCCTCTCTTTTCTTTTTAATTTCTTATGTGAGACAATGGTACTATTCTCTCATCCGTGGGTTGGGCTACGTTTTGAATTCTAAACCTATTGGCCGTTAATGTTTCCAAAATGTTAAATGGGCCTTCAAACTTAGGTGTTAGTTTATAGTTGAGCCCTTTTCTGACATTGATTTGAATATAGATGTTATCACCCACGGTATATGTTTTAGTTGGTTTCGCTATTTTATCATGATTCCTTTTCATTATGATTTGTGATTCTTCTAAATTCTTTCGAAGGATATCATATCGACTTATACTTGCATTTATACATTCTTTTAAAGGATTTGATAGATTAGTTGTAGGCGTTAATACATGGAAAGGTGTTCTAACTGGGGTACCATACAATGCTTCATGCGGTGACATTTTAATTGATATATGATATGAATGATTCAGAGTACTCAGTGCCGCCGGTATTGCAATATCCCAGTTGGGGTCTGATCCCCCTAGTGTTACCCTCAATATATTCAATATCTTCCTATTTGCTCTTTCCACTAGCCCATTCGACTCTGGGTGATATATCATGGTATTAATCTTCTTTATGTTTAGGAATTCACACAATGAGGTAAGAAAGTGATTATTAAATTCACCACCCGAGTCTGAGATTAACATGTGTGGAATTCCATGTTTACAAATGTAACACTCGTAAAACTTCCTAGCGCATTCAATCGCAGTTTTAGTTTTAAGCGCTATTAGTTCTGTATATCGAGTTAAAGCATCTATAATTACTAAGAGGTGCTTATTTCCTCTGTCTGACTCGTAAAATCCTGTTAACAAATCTAAATGTATTCTTTCAAAGGGTTGATTGGGAACAGGATAAGCTCCTAGGCTGACAGGTGTTTTCGTATGCCCTTTGTTTTCCTGACATGTGCGACAATTAGCTATGTGTCTTTTTATATCTGTAAGCATTGTATGCCAATAAAACAATGATTTGGCTTTCTGTGACATTAATGAGAACCCAGGGTGTCCATGTAATGGATTTGAATGCAACCAATTCAGGACAGTGGAAATAAGTGAGTTTGGTACTACTACCTGGTCGTTAGTTACATGTGGTGTATTGCGGGTTTTCCTTGTCACAGTCCTACACAGAATATTATATTTGATTATATAATTCTGCTGCTTATACTTTATATATTCTTTTTCTTTATGATTGCCTTTCAAAGCAGTTATAATTGTTTCTATTTTCTGATCTTTTCTTTGCTCAGTCTGTAACAATTCAGCACTCCAGCCTAAATCTTCTTGTTCAGATATTGTTTTTACAATAGGCATGGATGTTGATATATCTATTAATTCAGCTAAAGGCTCCGTACAAGATGACACGGGGTTGCGTGATAATGCATCCGCAATGATATTTGCTTTCCCAGGTAAATACCCGATTCTTGCGCCAAAATCTTGAATGATTAAATGCCACCGAGTTCGTTTAGGGCTGTGATTGAAGCCTTTAAAGAACTCTGTTAGTGGTTTATGGTCAGTAAGAACCTTAACGGGATAACCGTAAATTATGAACTTAAAATGCACTAGCGAATTAACAATAGCTAGTCCTTCCTTGTCTATTACTGCATACTTACTTTCGGAAGTTCTCAATTTTCGAGAATAGAAAGCTATCGGGAAAAACTGTTTATCATATTGCTGAAGCAATACCCCTCCTACTCCTAAGTCTGAGGCGTCTGTTGCAATGAAGAATTCCTTACCGAAGTCAGGAAATTTTAAGATAGGAGAACTACACAGTTCATCTTTCAAAGTATTAAACGCCTGTTGATGTTGCTCAGACCATATGAAATCTACGCCCTTCTTCGTAAGATCAGTTAAAGGAGCGGCTATTATTGAATAGTTGCGTATAAAACGCCTGTAATATCCACTACAACCCAGAAATTGCTGTATTCCCTTGACATTAGTAGGTATGGGAAAATTACGTATAGCCGACACCTTATCATGGACTACTTTAAGATCTTGGCTTGACACCATGAAACCCAAATATATTAATTCTGTTTTGAAAAATTCACACTTACTAATCTTTACCCTTAAGTTATGTTGTCTTAATCTCTGTAGTACTAGTTCTAACTTACGTAGATGTTCTTCTAAGGTGTTGGAAAAGATTACAAGATCATCCATATAGGCATGCAATATATCCCCTAACAAGTCTCCAAACACTATGTTAATCATTCTTGTAAATGTTATAGGAGCACAACGTAAACCAAAAGGCATCCGCAAAAATTTATAATGTCCCCTGGCTGTGCTGAAGGCTGTGTATGGGATACTATCTTCTTCTAATGATATCTGGTGAAAGCCTTTAAGTAAGTCCAAACTGGTAAAATATTTATTCTGACCTAACAAAGACAAAATATCGTCAGTACATGGCACTGGGAATCGATCAGGGATCGTTTCCTCGTTTAGACGACGAAAGTCGACGCAGATACGCCATGTTCGATCTTTTTTCGGTACAACTATTAAAGGAAAATTATAAGGGCTATTTGATTTTCTAATGACTCCTTCCTCTAACATTTTACCTACTTCATCATTTATTTCATTCTGGAATTTCATAGGGAGTCTGTACGAGGGTACATATATAATTTTATGCTTGTCTTTTAACCTTATTTGATGCTCGATCACATCTGTTTTTCCTAAGGATCCATCCGTAGTGGAAAAGACATCTGTATATTTAGTTAAAAGTTCAAAAATTTTCTGCTGAATTTCTTCGTCTTGAATGTCCTTACTGATTTTATTTTTAATAGATCGCAAAAGGGATTCATCCGCAACTGATTGAGAGTGATTGATTTCAGCAACGGTAAGAATACGATGTTTATAAACTTCTACATCCAAGATATGTTGATTTTTGTGAATTACTAAAGTGTTATTTAAATGATTACAGACTTCAATATTACATTGCTGATGTGAGCCTACTGTATAAATAGCTTGTGTGACAGACAATCCGTTGGTTTTCAAAGTATCGGAAAGGATTAATATTTCAGATCCCGGTAGTGTTTTCTTTATTTGCACTATTAAATTCGAAGGTATGTTTGGTTCAATATATTGCGTGCAAGATGATATTACGGGTGAACGAGAATTCTGCTGGGTCGCGTATATTATTTCTTTATTAGTGAGACAAGTTATTGGTTCTTCAACGTACGTTACGGTTACATTTGTCGTCTCCTTTTTATCCAAAACTGACTTTAAGGTATTAGAAGACTTATAGAATTTCCCTTTGATATACACGCCGTGCTTTGCAGGAGCTAAGATAATGTTTTGATTTCCCATAGATGGGTATCCTATAATTACAGCTGGATACATATTAATGTTTTTTACTACAACGAATGTATCGGCAAACGTGCGATTACCGACTCTGAACTGAATATGAGTTATGCCTATGACGTTTAATTCATTATTTCCTATACCTGAAAGTCTAATTCCTGATTTTTCAATCGGAAAGTTCGAAAACAACAAATGATGCGTCTTCAAATCCATAATATTACGTGGACTACCAGAGTCAAAAAATAACGTAAAGGATTTGTGTTCTAAATTGACAGCATATAAGGTTGGCCGTAACTCATTTTGGCTTATTATTGTATGAATTCGTTGCAAATCTACGGGAGCATGCACTGTTTTACTTAATTCGGCCGTGTGTTTCATAGCAAAATCTATTGTCTCACAATTATCTGATAAAACATTAAATTGATTATTCAATACTATTGATGTTGACATAAATGACCTTGACCCAACATCACTCTCTTCCCCTCTAGAGTTAACTATGTGGTATTTGCTTTGCTCTGCACATTCTGAAAATTAGGCTGACTTTGCGAGGTCTGGTTTGACGGCCCAGGCTCAGCGATATTTGAAGAAGTGTTTGTTTGTTTCGGACTCTGAACTGCATTGACATTTTGTTGTTTCTTCTTATTGTTAAAATGAGGATTTTTCTTTTATTTCCATATGGAACTGACTGTGGAATTGACTGTGTATTTCTAGGATATTGTTGTGTCTTACGCGCGTAACATTGACTATAAGAATGTGATGCTGTGTTGTGAACTGAACAAAATTTCGTTCTACAGTCTGCGCTTATGTGACCTTGACGTTTGCAGTTGTAACACGTCACTCCCGCTACTGGATTGTTAATTACGTTCACTGTTTGTGGTTTTGTTTCATTCTTAGCAAAAACTTGAGTTAACACGGGATCGAGATCTGGACACTTGGACATGTGTTTCTTTATCTGTTTATAGACATCCAATTCCGTACTTGCAGGCATTAACTTCTTATCAAAGCACCGCACTAAAGCTTCAGGCAACATAAGTGTCATGCAAGTTAAATACATTAATCGTAAAAAATCTTTCACGGAGATGTTATCGTTAGTAACCCAAGTGGAATTACCTAAAATGTCCTGATATTCGTTAAGCCTATCAGCTATGAGAGCTGCTCTCTCAACAACATTAAGCCGATTCATAGTGGCTTGATTAAGTGTATTTCGTAACGTTAACACTACATCCAAAGCTTCCTCACCCCCATAAATCGCACGTAACCTAACTTTGAAATCATCCCAAGTAACTGCTTCCTGAAATGAAACACCTCTTAAATACGCACTCGCATCCCCTTTAGAAAAATCTATAAAACTTTTAGCTTCTTGTAATTGTACAAAAGGATCTACGATTTGTTTGGCATTTAAATGGGCATCAACGGATGAAATCCATGACTCCACATTTTGTGGCAAGAACCCGTTGACACGACCTTGAAAAGGAAGGATTGCTGACCTGGCATTTACAAGCGTCACAATTGGAGGAGGATTAGCCTGGCCTACACCACTAGGTCCAGGGGTAGGGCTGACAGGAGGAGCCATGACTGCTGTATTTTTTTTTCTATCTCTTTGACCCCTTTCAATCCTATCAAAATATCTATATGAGTACAGACGCCCACTGCGTAAACGCATATGTATAATAAAATTCCCCCAACAATGTTACTAATCCCAAAACATTTCCCCCCAAGAGTTTATGAAAGAAAAAGGAATTAGCACAAAGAAAGAAAAATTCTAAATGAGAATTCGGAGTTTCTTATAACAAAGTTTAGGAATTCACTCACCCCCAGTAATAATTGACTAACGACTTGTGATAACTACACTTCACTGTCCAAACTGAAATGAATACAAAATCTCTGTACTTAGCTTATAAATGAAGTCGACACGTCCTCTCTCTCTCTCTCTCTCTTGATGTTTTGTTAGCGATGTCTCGTTCTAGTTTCTTGGTGAATGTAGTTCTTCCTGGATATGTCTTGCAATTGTTGAACGCCAGTCCTTGGGTTTCCTACGATGATGATTGAAGATTCAAGTTGTATACTAACATATGTTGATGTTAGCTTTTCCGTTGGACTTAGTCAAAATTGTAGATTCTTGTAGATAATGTTGCGTTCTTGAAGATCTTTATCAGGTTTTACAGCTTTTATTTTGAAGTCTTGAAGATCTTTCTCTGGTTTTACAGCTTTTATGTTGAAGTCTTGAAGATATTTCTCTGGTTTTACAGCTATTTATTTTGAAGTCTTGAAGATATTTCTCTAATTCTTAGAGTTTAACCGCTGTCTTAGAGTTTAATCGCTGCCACCATTTATTGGTGTGCTACTGTCTTAAGCACACATTTGAGTATGAGTTGTTTTCAGATGTATTTAAATGGATTTACTGAATACATCTTAATGGTTTTAAAGTTTTATTTTTATAAAACAACAGAGTTAAACATCTCCATCACTGGAGGAAGCTGTGTTGGTCCATATGACCAATTCTGGTGAAGTTTAGATATGAACTGAATAAATTATCGATATCCCAGATATCGTATGCTTGCTTTAATTTAGCCACGTGACGGAATCGGAAGACACCTGCATCCGGTGACGTCACAAACTTTCACACGAGGAGACAATGTGTTGACGTTAAGAAAGAATGTCAATTTGCCGAGGGTTGTATTATACATCCTGTTTATAATTTGAATGACTACAGCAAATCTCAGGGTTAGCTCTTCCAACCAACAGGACATATTACGTCATTTGTTTTAAACATGTAATATTACTATTCTAATTATTACACATGTACACACACATATATAAAAAAAATCACACACTTGGGATTATGTGTGTGTGTGGCTAGCCTCTCTATTTTATATATCAATACCTTACTAAGATAATACCTATTAATAACTTATAAGTGCACAAATCTGTATGTTTACTTATGCCTATCAAGTAGCTCCTGTTCAACTGTTCCAACCTTTGCCATATAATCATAACACCCGTATGTGTGCGTGCACTTGTGTGTGTAAGGTTAGCATTATCTTTAAACGATCAATCATTGAGTGATCGTTACTTTCTCAATTTGTTATTAGTCTATGCCTATACTAACTTATTTAAGTAGAATCGTAACCATGCAATCATTCATTTCAATGCTGCATTTAGGATATACATAAATTTACCACCAATCTAATCGAAATGTAGCGGCAGATCAGGTAAGATATAAGTTTTTATTGCCATTCACGTATAATTGCTTCACCACTAAATGGTATGAGATATTGCCTTATGATTTCACCCGCTGTAAAGGAAAGAAAATTGATTCATTATTTTCATGGTAAACTAGTCTTTACATCTGTGGAAATTTGTTTACCTTCACGAATGAATTTCTGTTATTTTGGGTCGAGATATCTTGATAGTAGCAACTAAAACGCCCCGGATTTCTTTTAAAGAAAATCACAAGATATTAGTAAATAATACATTACAACACACCTTTTACACTTCTTTGAGCAAAGACATGAAATATGTCACTAAATAAAACTTTTATGGTAAACATCAATCTAGATATGGTGTAGAACGAATATTCCCTGATATTCAATGACGGCCCTTTTGAAGTATGGCAATAAGACACTTTCTCCAAGGGTGCTCCTCCTGCAACCAGTTATTTTAAAAGCAGGGACTTGTTAACAAGAAAAGCTTAATGAAACAATTGTTATGTCTTGAAACGAGATTTTGCCAAAAACTCGATTCTACCACTGGACTAATAGGAATAAAATAAATTTTTATATAAAAAACGTTTACATTTGATACAAACGAAAGGATCACCATAATCAGGTATTCATTAGAATAGAAACTGAAACCCTAAAGTTATCTTTCTTGCCTTTATCTTAAATTAATGTGTTTAAAGATAAACTGCAACAGCTCATCTGGCGAGGAAAATCAAACTTCATATATTCCGATACGGCAGTTAACGAGTTCTCATTTGAAAACAAAAAGCTAATAATTTTATTCCCAATAATTTTTCTCGATTCACAGTGTTAATGACATATCACTACCTGTTTACCCACCAATACGCCATTGACATAAATATTCATGATTAATCATGATATTAATTTCTACGTTTAATCCTATTGCTCCTGTTGTGAAATGGAACCGTTGTCGTCAGTAGGATTTTTTTTTTAAAGATATTTTTTGGGGTGGGAGACGTAAGATCTGCAAGGATTTCAAATCAATTAAAACAATTCTGATACACTACCGTATTTTGAAATAAACGAAAAGTCCTGATCCCTTCTTATAGAAATATAAAATAGATATATATGATATATATATATATATATATATATATATATATATATATATATATATATATATATATATATACATAACGTTTCCTATTTAAATTGCATTTCTTTATGTCATTACTCATTTCTAAAAAGTATGAAATATCACTTTCTATTAATGTATATAACACCAATTTCTTTGCTACCATCTAATCGTTTATAAACATTCTGCCAATAATTTTCATATAATATATTTTTATGCTCCTCAGGCTAATAATCTTTATTTCCCTATTGATAATTTCCATATCTAACATCCATAAATCTTTGTTAAAAAAATCAGTCATTGGTGTCTTACTTTCAAGCTTACGTCAACATTCCTCAGTCCTTCCTTTTATGCTAAACTTCAATTATCTTCACAAGTTAATCTTTTTCATTCTTATTCGTATGTAAATGAATTGTTTATACAATGTATTACGTAATTGGATTACATAATCAGAAGTCTAATTAAGACCTCAGACGTTGCCACTTCCACCAGTAATAATGTTCTGGTATAGTTAGGACAACCGTTAATTATGCCCTTGTGTTATCCCTTGTATCATTTTCTTAATAGAGAGAGAGAGAGAGAGAGAGAGAGAGAGAGAGAGAGAGAGAGAGAGAGAGAGAGAGAGAGTGAGAGAGAGAGATGGGTTTCTTTAGTATTCAAACATTTTGCTCACTGCAATTGTCAGTATGATGATTTTCAACAATTCTATTGCCTACTAGTGAAGCAACCCAAAAATAATACGGTTTTTCTTCATTCATTGGTAATTTCAGTAATATAAATGTTGGCCATTTTGAATGATACTAGTCATAAAGGAATTTGTTCTTTTCCATATAGATAATAGTAAATACTGTCGTTGATTACCTACTTGTATGGTGACTAATTTCATTAACCCTGATGAAAATTATGAATAAATAGATACACAAATTGATAAAGGAGAAATAAGAACTGTGTTGTTGGAACAAGTTGCTGATTATAAAAAGGAGTTTTAACCTTTCATCTAGAGACGGATATTCTCAAGTGGTCTTTTTTGAATACTGGAAATTATCTTTTAGGAATCTAAGATCCTGACAAGAAATATCTGACGTAATAATCATTTGATGTTTGATCTAAATATTCAAAAGCTATCTCTAAATATCGATTCCCGATGTACTCCAACGGGGGCGAGAGCTTTAGAACCTCACCCGAGCAGGGTTAACCAGTAAGTGGGTGACTTGGTTGTATCAGCATTCTTTGTAGTTTCCTCTAACAAATTCCGTCTAATATAGATGAAGGATATATATTAACTGTGCTTCTAGGGAAACGCTACAAGTATTACTCGGGTGAATATTCAGATTTCAGCAATAAAGGAAAAAAATATTGAATAACTATAAAAAGAATATGCATGAAAATCCAGTATTTGCAAA
>NC_090737.1:49884282-49891782 GCF_036898095.1 Palaemon carinicauda
TGCCAGGTAGATCCAGTTTCTTTTGACTGCAGAAGTCTGTCTTTCACACCATCCAGTGTTTAGGCAATACAGAGTATCATCATTAACAGTGAATGGATTGAGAGTGTTCTCCACCTCTGTGATCGTGCTCTTAAGGTATGCATTGTCTTTGGCTATCCTTGATGGCTTTATTCCCGTATTGCATCATCCACCAGTGTGATTCCAGCCATTTCCAGGATACAACTCACAAATGCTCCCCTAAAAGATCTTGTCACTGTCAACCCCATACGGACTGCAACATTCTGTGTAAATGCAGCAATACCCTTTTGGCTGGATGCGGCATCCCTATTCACAGCTTGCTGTAAGGTAATAGCAAATGCACTTCTGGAAAAGGTATTCCTAGTTCTCTGCACAGAGAGTGCACCTGCTTCAAAACTTTGCTTGATTCCGGGATGTGTCATTTCCATATTAAGCAGATTGAGGTGATACAATGACATCCAACGGGCATAGCTTGGCTTGTGAGTTGCAAATAATATAGGAATCATTGAGCATAAAGCATAGATGTAGAGGTCTAGGTCATATGTCCTGCTGGCCCTGTCAAAAAGCATGCATATGTGAATGAGATCAATGTAGAGAAACCAGAACCTAGCAGTAGAGCCATGATGACCCTGACGAGTCTGATCATAGAATTTACCATATCTTTCCAACAAATTACAAATTACAGCGGACTCCAATAATGTCAAAAGTGATTGGGGTGATGGGTCTGCAGAAAATGAATTCAACAATGCCATGCATTCATCTGGTATTCCACCTTCTACCAAAAATTGCCTAAAATGCAGAATCTGCCAGGCAAGTGCAAACAGGAGATGGATACGCTTGCATCTGTTAAAATGTTTTCCACCAATGAACCCTCGTACTGAACCATGAGCCAACACATCAGCCAAGCTAAGAACCTCGGTACAACCAGACGATTCAACAATATAACCTAATGCGCTGAAATAGGCCATGGAAATATGAAATGCACCAAAACAAACAAAGATATTGTCAAAGAGAGGGGATTCTTGTGCTTGGTTCTGGAGTGCAGGTTTTGCGATAACAAGGTCACATGTCACTATAGCATATGCCTCACTGCACTCACTTGCAACCTTTTGAGACCTGACCAAAGTTTCTTTAACTACATCCAATCTTGTTGGTGGCAGTTCAATATTTTCCATATACCCAATCTACTGCAAAGGGATTCTGTCCTCTGTGATCAAGATATTCCAGCCTGCCACATAGGGGTGCTGGACATCAGGCAGCAGCAGATTAACCAGATGATATTCATTTTCTTTGCTATCTCCAGGCTGGATTGTGGATCTTGTGAGTATTTTTCAAATTCGAACCTCGACAGTGATGGCTTTCTTTTATATGGGATGATTTGTCGCTGAGGCGCATCAAATATCCATCGTCTTTTCACAGATACTTGGTCAGTAGTTGCATCAGTATTCGTGGTCCCTTCAGTTTCAGCACCTTGCATCACACCTGCAGCAGGCCTATTCTGGTAGCATATCACAATGGTGTCATGAAGAGTGTCTTTGCCAGATAGGGTTTCTGTCAGCTCGTCATAATTATCCCAAGCAAGACCTGTGGAGAGACCAACTTGAGGTAAAAGCATATCAGGTAAAAGCTGCCCTTCTGCTGTGATTTTTGATGCTATATCCGTCTCAATTGATTCAGCTGTGTGATAACTTACCGCATAACCCTAGTGATTAGGAATTTCCACAACTCTGCGACTACCAGTGAGGCTTTTCATTCCGACTCCCAGACAAAGATGCTTGGATGGTTTTACTCATCCCCGCCTGGTACAGAAAATAACATCCTGAGATAGTGAGACTACCCTTCGTTTTACTTATTCACTAGGCTTATCTTTATTCTTCAAGACTCAGAGAAGTGTTGTAAAAACCAAATGAAGAAGGTCTGGAATTTCTACTTGCCCTTTCTTAAAATCCTCAAGTGACAAGGACACGGGCAATTCAGGTGCACACTTACAAATTTCAAGGATGTTAAAACACAATGTAGAGGTTGTTTTTATAATGTTTTAAAGACAAAACAGGTGCACACACAAAGTCAATAAAACAAATCTCAGTAATATAGGTGAACCATCTATCAACTAAATTTGAAACGGTTTGAGGAGTAAATTTCACGGGAACCGTTTAATACTGACTTTTGTCATATCAGTCATATTGCTGGAATAGATTTCATATTCTTCAAAAAACTTTATTTATGTCTCTTCTTTATATTCTATTCATATTTAGTAAGCCCTGGGCAAATTTTGATGTCTTATTTACCAAAATACAGCTAAAACCCAAATCCGGCATTACAAAAGGCTGACCTTGACCTTTTGACCCTTGGTGACCCCGCATAATCATTTAATTAATGTCGTTTGATATGAAATAAATCTGCAGATCAATAGCATCATTTTGGTATATAGTTCTTTATTCTAGACCCAGTATGAAAGGAGCTGCAGCCAATTTATTTTCCTCCACCCCCATATTTTGCCGAAAAATTAAAAGTCCGTTTTCAGACAAAAGGGGTTAATAAAATCCACACCCACCACTGCCAAACTTAAAGATACCCATTTTTGGATGTTCCATGGTAGACCCTTTCCAAAAATGCCCACTAGAATTTTGGTCATCTCCGGTAAATAAATGGCTGCTAGCTCTTGGACTATTACCATTATAGGATTCAATTTCTGAACTAAATCAAAATAAGTAAGAAAATCAGTTTTTTTTTTTTTTCATAATTGATAGGGATGCAGAAAAGTACGATTGCAAACACACACATCCACACAAGTTTGCTCATCCTATAGGACATTAAGCTTGTTTTAAAAAGATTGCAAAAAAAAATCTCAATCTTTTAGTGTAAAATAGATGGAGTGACAGTTAAGGACAAAAGGGGTTATGAAAATCGATGAGACAAATGTTTGAGAAGGAAGCAAACAATAAAGGTTTAAAGGCTGCTCATGACTGGCAGAGGTAAGGGCCAAGGACATTGCCCTATCAAGCAGGACAATGCCCTAGAGACTGACAATATATACATATGGTCAGCGCCCATAACCTGTGTCCACCCAAGCTAGGACCAAGGAGGACCAAGCAATAGCTGCAGATGGCTCAGCAGATAGCATAATTGATATGTGATAATTAATATATATATATATATATATATATATATATATATATATATATATATATATATATATAAAGTATATATATATATATATATATATATATATATATATATATATAAATATATATATATTGTATATATATATTGTATATATATATATATGAATATATATATATATATATATATATATATATATATATATATATATATATATATATACATATATATATATATATATATATGTATATATACATGTATATATATAAATATGTATATATATACATATATATATATATATATATATATATATATGTGTGTGTGTGTGTGTGTGTGTGTGTGAATGTGTGTATGTGTGTGTGTGTGTGAATGTGTGTGTATATGAGAATGTGTGTATGTTTGATTGCTCAAATATTAAAGTACACATATCTGTAAACGCTATATTTTGTCTAAGAATCGATACATAAGGAAATCCGCCCTTACGTTGATTCCAACAGAGATTAAAGAGACATAAACCATTATGAAGAATATCTTATTTATTTACCTACCTTATTAAATATAAGTTGTTTTTGACTCAGCAATACCTATTCAGTCGAATTAAGATTTTCCTCATTTGTTAACGTATGAAAGCCATATCCACATGGATTGCTAACTGCAAATTGGTAAACAGTGATTATGTGATAGTGCTAGTTACTTATCTTTATTCTCAGTATTATACAATAAAAGATTCGTAATAAATTCCTTCCACTTTTTAAAAGTGCGCCAGAGATCGCAAGAGATTTACTCTTGCGATGTCTCACATCACAATCTTTTTCATTTTACTTATCAACTAAGTAATATAATTTACGTTCACATAAATGAAACTCATCATCAGTGTTAATAATCTTATTAAAAGACTCTTCAGGCTCCTTATCATATTCAAGAAGAATATCAACATAATTGCAGTCCCTAACTTTTGAAAGGTTAGTGCTGATTAAAACTGTTTTAGATGGCGTAAAAAATAACATATATTTTTCCCTTTTTAATAAATCTCACATGCAATAAATAAGTCCTTTTACCTTTTTGATTATTCATACAAAAAATATCTTTATAATAAAAGATTTCTTTTTAGATGGATTAAGAATGCATAAATAATTTCTTCCTTCTTCAACTCCATGACTGATCCATTTTCCCGATAACCCCTTTCCCTGTACACAGAAATTCCGTGATCATATCCATCGTGCTGGAATTCTAAAAGTCAGGTCAGGGAGTATATGTCTTTGGAGAATTATTCACTTCACACCGCCAGGCTTCATCTAGTTCAGCCATCTGACGCACCAACCTTCCGATGCGCCTCCGTAAACGTTCTGAATCGTCTGTGAACTCAGGAGACAGTTTCCCTATCGACAGCGAAAGAGGGATCTTTATCTTGTCGCAGGAGTCACCAGCTATTCTATCCATCCAGCCAGATAATCCAAGCAGTCCTCCCTGTGTCTTCACCCTACAGATCTCCAGCTCCAAGTCCGAAACGTTCTTCTTTAGATGTAAGAATTCTTCTACTAGAAGGACGATAATTTCCAACATTGCACGTCTATCCATCTGAACCTCATGCTCAGTTTCTTCAGTCTTCTTCCTTACTAGTTATCTCTCGAATTTTTCCAGTTTTTGGTTCAATAGGAGTGATGACTGAGCTTCCATTGCGTTGTTTGACTCTATAACATCCATCAAACTCATCAGGTCAGAATATGTGATTTCCTTCCGCATTCGCATCCGTAGGAATGACTTCAGTTCCTTTTACAATCTCGGTCCAAGGAACAAGCAGCAGACCAAATCATCGAGAGCTATGTTGATAAACTTCGTAAACTATTATTCTCAAGAGATCTTGTGGAGTATTCCTTCAGCTTGTTATAAGGCCTTGCCGGGAATTCTCAGAAAATTTCATGCAAACAAAAAAGTATTTTAGGATAATCGGGCTTTTTAAATTGTGGCGTTTGGAAAATTCGAGATTTTTCTTCTGCGAATCTTTCTATTCAGTAAAGATTATTTGCGTGTGAATCTATATCTATACGAGGACGGTATGATCAAGAGTAGCTTTATGGAGGACTCTGGTAGCAGGTTTTGGGGCACTGAATTGTGGGTGCCGGGCCGCATAGATTTTTCGGTTTTGGGCCTTCGTGTCCCGTACCTGTCCGTTGGCGCTGGTTCATATCTCATCTTTCTCTTTTCCGTTATCCTGCAACTTTGTTGATCCCTTTCAACAATCCCCTCTGGTGTGCGCTGCCTATGTGCAAGACCCAAAATTATCGCATTAATGCAATCTTAATCAATGAATCAATCGAGAAAACATAAGGATTTAGTAGGAATAAAAAGAGTCTGTGAGCATTTGTTTGCTGATATTGAGATCATAAGTACCTCATCAAATATAAATCACATTCATCATGGTTGAATGTATATTATGAGTCTTATTTCTTTTATGATAATGATATCTTAGGCTAAAAATATCAACTATTACAGTTACCAATAATTGCACTTGTATGTTGTTCAAAGATTTAAAAGAAAATGTGCATACTTACACTACTAGCACAACAGGCTGTACACAGACACACACCCACACACATACACAAACATATAAAACACACACACACACAAACACACACACACACACACACACAAACATAATATATATATATATATATATATATATATATATATATATATATATATATATATATACATATATGTAAATATACATGTATATGTATATATATATACATAAATACTGTATATATATAGATATATATATATATATATATATATATATATATATATATATTCATACTCGTATCTGTATATATATATATATATATATATATATATATATATATATATATATATATATATATGTGTGTGTGTGTGTGTGTTCATATTTATATATATGTGTGTTTATACATATATACATATATGTAACATATATATAAAGTATATATATGTATACTATAAATATACTATATATATATATATATATATATATATATGTATATATATATATATCTTTATATATATATAAAGAGAGAAAGAGAGAGAGAAAGAGAGAGAGAGAGAGAGAGAGAGAGAGAGAGAGAGAGAGAGAGAGAGAGAGAGAGAGAGGCCCAAATAGATAAACACGTGTATATATATATGTATATATATATATATATATATATATATATATATATATATATATATTTATATATATATAAATATATATATATATATATATATATATATTATATAATACATATATATAAATATATATATACATATATATATATATATGTATATATATATATATTTACAATTACACGCATCTGTGACACACATATATATGTATGTGTTTGTTTATTGTTGTATAGTATGTTGTGTAAGTATGCACGACATCATTTAAACATTTGAACAAGATGCAAATAGAAGATGACATTTTTAACCTGAAATATTATTACCATAAAAGAAATATAACTCATATTATATACATTAAACCGTGATGAAATTGACTTATAGTTAAAGAAGTACTTATCAAAATATTGTCAGAAAACAAATAATTACTGATCCTTTTTTTGCCTACAAAATCCCCATGTTCTCTCGATTGATTGATTGCTTAAGATTGCATTTTTTTCCATGATTTGGAGGCTTTAGCATAGACAGCCCACAGCAGATGTGATTTTTGAAAGGGTTCAACAAAGGTGCAGGGCAACAGAAAGGACAACGACGAAGTGAGAACCACCACCAACTTACAGCGACGGACAGGAAGGCGTCAGTGACTGAATAATCCACGTGGGTCGGTCGCCACAGTTCAGTGCCCCAAAACCTGCCTCCCGGGTCCTCCAGAAATCCACGCTTAATTCACCATCCTCATATAAGTGTAGATTTACAACAAATAAATCTTCAGTTGTCAAATAACATTTACAAAATAAAAAGATACGCAGAAGAAAGATTTTCATTTTTCCAAACACCGCAATGAGAAAACAAGAATTTCTTAAAATGCTTTTTTCTTTTTAAAGATTTTCAGAAATTTCTTGGCAATGCCTTATAAAGCGCCGAACGATTACTCTAATAGATCTCTTGAGAATACAAGTTTACGATGTTGAACTACATAGCTCTTGTTGCTTTGGTCTGCTGCTTGTTCCTTGGACCGAGATTGCAGAAGGATCTGCAGTCATTCCTACGGATGAGAAGGGAGGAGGGAGTCACAAATTCAGACCTGATGCGTTTAATGGATATTATCCAGTCAAACAACGAAATGCGTCTTAAGGCACAGCTGCAATTGAACCGGAAACTGGATAAATTAGAGAGACAACTAGAGATGACAACGCATCTGGTAACAAGGAGGATCGAAGAAGCTGA
>NC_090737.1:49914297-49916797 GCF_036898095.1 Palaemon carinicauda
ATAGGCTTTTGATGTCTGAAGGGAAGGTTAGAATCCGGCTCTATCAGACTTCTGGTCTTCTCTGTTTCTAATCTCGTTAGGACTTGGATCTTATCTACTTCGGTCATAGTTCCTCTCTTGTCTTATGTCCTGACCTATCTTCCATGGACAGTCTCTTCTTGAAGTTTATATATCCATGTATAGGCTGCGTTAATTACAGTGGCCAATGGTCATTTCCATAGAAGGGGTTCTTTTTAACAATTCTGTGTCTCTATTGGCTTCCTCAAAAATGCCCACTTTGATCACGCCATGGAAGCTTCTAGAAGAAATTTCTGATGGAATCTGGACCACGTGTAAACTCGTAACAAAAGAGCAGCACGAGTCCTTCCATGATGACATATTTCATAAACACGGATATCCCTCAGGCTCGGTTTCTCAAAATATGCTGACTCCACTAATTAAGATAATGACATCTTGGTCAAAACAGGACAGTGCCATTACCGTGGCAGGCACTCTCGTTGAGGCTCAGTTTACTTCCAAAATGCTAAACGACAGTGAAGTGATGACAGGTTTGACCAAACAATACTGTAGTCGGATCTCGCCTCCTTTTAAAAGTTTTGTATCTACCCATGACAATTGCCTACCGTGACTAATGCCCATACAGTGACATTGATCTCATTTAACTGATAAATAGCCTGATTCTTATATGTAAGTTCAGGCAATTTAATTTCCAAATTTTACTCAACATAGCCATTGCCTGATTTAGTAAGCAAGCATTGCAGTTTCTGTGGTGTTCTGCTAATAAGGACATTATATATATATATATATATATATATATATATATATATATATATATATATATATATATATATATATATATATATATATATATATATATATACAGACAGACGCACGCATATCTCCCTTACATAATAAAAAACAAAAGTCTGACCATATATTATTTTATAAGGGAGTTATGAGTGTGTCTGTCTGCATATACGGTATATATATATATATATATATATATATATATATATATATATATATATATACATATATATATATATATATATATATAGATATATATATATATATATATATATATATATATATATATATATATATATATATATATATATGTGTGTGTGTGTGTATATATGTATCTATATATATATATATATATATATATATATATATATATATATATATATATATATATATATATATATATATATGTAGCTATATATATATATATATATATATATATATATATATATATATATATATATATATATATATATATATATTTGTATTTGTAGTGTGTGACGCACATATCGATAATACATTAAAGCTCCGGCATCATTACAGACAATGTCCTGCAATGAACAATTATGATTATACATTAGCATTCCAAATGTGGCTCTTCCCCCAATTTTAGCGGACTATTAAACCCAAAGTTTCAAATGCTCTGAAATGAATCAGTAGAGAGAGAGAGAGAGAGAGAGAGAGAGAGAGAGATTTAGTTCGGAAATAATTTTAGGAAAACTTATTTTGGTAAACTTGAACTTAAAGGTCAATTTTAGACAGCGCCTACCACATACAGCGAAGTGCGAGTGCCATTACCGACCTGCCAGATTACCTACACCCTGTTCTCATTCAACATCAATGCTTTTCCCCTATAGATCGTAAATGCATCAATTCAAAGACTTAAGTCGCACTTTGCAGCATTTGGTATTTTCCTCATCGCTCGTTGATATCTGTTAGACAGTTAGAGGCTCAAGAAATAGGAAATCTTCAGCATAAAAAAAGGAAAATTTCTGCACTTTCATGAATAAATTGAGAAGAGGTCTGCCGTATTACTTGGAAAATTTTAAAGGTTTGCCACTCTGTATCATAATTACATCATCATTTTGTACAGTAGAATAATAATAATAATAATAATAATAATAATAATAATAATAATAATAATAATAATAATAATAATAATAATAATAATCTTTATTTCAGCAAAAGCCATATACAGAGTTACAATAAGAGTACAGTGATCTTACACTTTTGACATCGGTAAAAAAATGATGAGATATGCAATAATATCAGTGATATATATAAACATCAATTAGCAGGTTGACCACAGAGTTCTAATGTCTGGGTAATAAAATCACAATAAAATTAACGCATAACAAGAATGATAACATACATATCAGCATACAAAAAGAGAGGGAGAAAAAAAAAATGGTGATGACAATGATAAATATGTTGGAACAGAAATTGTTTGAATAATGAAAGAACACTGCAAAAAAAATCAAGTCACAGAGCAGGTGGTGTGAAGGAAATACAGAACTTCCCGACAGCAAAGATGTAACATAATAAAACATGTTATCATAACATTACTGGGTATCATCCCTAAGTTATTTAGTGATGAAGATTTGGCATAGCCACACTATCAAAGATTAGTGAATACAAATCATTGTACTGACGCTTCCTTATACCAGGTGTCTCACATTTTGGATTTTATTCTCGC
>NC_090737.1:49919297-49944297 GCF_036898095.1 Palaemon carinicauda
CACATATCGAGCATAATTTCAATTGAGTCTACCCAGGCGAATTCGAAGTAAATTTGCCATTTGTGACATATTTGAGTCTCTCTCTCTCTCTCTCTCTCTCTCTCTCTCTCTCTCTCTCTCTCTCTCTCTCTCTTTCTTTGTATATATATATATATATATATATATATATACATATCACCAATCCGCAGTCGGCCAGCATGGTAATGATAACAGGCTAAACCCCAGACACGAATAAGAAGATGCTTGAGATATTCATCCTGCAGTGGAATAGGAACGGCAACATTTGTTGTTATATATATGTATATATATATATATATATATATATATATATATATATATATATATATATATATATATATATATATATATATATATATATATATATATATATGTAATAATTGAAATAGTTAATATTACATGTTTAAAACACATGATGTAATATGTCATGTTGGATGAAGGTGCTAGCCGTGGGACTTGCTGTAGTCATTCAAATCATAAACAGGACGTACAATGCAACCTCGACAATGTGACATTTTTCTTAACTGTCAACACATTGCCTCAGCGTGTGGAAGTTTGTGACGTCACCGGATGCAGGTGTCTTCCAATGTTGTGACGAAACTTATATAAACTAAGCATACGATATCTGTGATATCGATAAGTTAGTCAGTTCATATCTATACTTCACCAGAATTGGTCATCTGACCAACCCAGCTTCCTCCAGTGATGGAGATGTTTAACTCTGTTGTTTTTATAGAATAAATACTTTAAAGCTAATAAGATGTATTCTGTTATCCAGTTACACACATCTGAAACAACACATACTCAATGTGTGCTTATAAAAGTAGCACACCAATAAATGGTGGCAGCGGTTAAACTCTAAGAATTAGAGAAAGATCTTCAAGACTTCAAAATAAAAGCTGTAAAACCAGAGAAAGATCTTCAAGACTTCAAAATAAAAGCTGTAAAACCAGAAAAAGATCTTCAAGAACTCAACATTATCTACATGAATCTACAATTTTAACTAAGTATTATAGTCCAACGGAACAGTTAACATTAACGAATGTTATGAATACAAAATGAATCTTCAATCAACATCCTAGGAAACTCAAGGACTGGCGTTCAACAATTGCAAAACATACCCAGGAAGCACTACATTCAACAAGAAACTCGAACGAGACATCGCTAACAAAACATCAAGAGAGAGAGAGAGGACGTGTCGACATCACACAGACCCATATATAAGCTAAGTACAAATTTTTGAATTCATTCCAGTTTGGGCAGTGAAGTGTAGTTATCACGAGTCGTTAGTCGATTATTACTGGGGTGAGTGAATTGTTAATCTTTGTTAAAGGACACTGTGTTTAACTCCGAATTCTCATTTAGAATTTTTCTCTCTTTGTGCTAATTCCTTTTTCTTTCAGAAATTCTCGGGAAATGTTTTGGGATTAGTAACATTGTTTGGGGAATTTTGTTATACATATGCGTTTACGCAGTGGGCGTCTGTACTCATATAGATATTTTGATAGAATTGCAAGGGGTCGAAGAGATAGGAAAAAAAATACAGCAGTCATGACTCCCCCTGTGAGCCCTTCCCCTGGACCTAGTGGTGTAGGCCAGACTAATCCTCCTCCAATTGTGACGCTTGTAAATGCCAGGTCAGCAATCCTTCCTTTTTAGGGTCGAGTCAACGGGTTCTTGCCACAAAATGTGGAGTCATGGATTTCATCCGTCGATGCCCATTTAAATGCCAAACAAATCGTAGACCCTTTTGTACAATTACAAGAAGCTAAAAGTTTTATAGATTTTTCTAAGGGGGGATGCGAGTGTGTATTTAAGAGGTGTTTCATTTCAAGAAGCAGTTACCTGGGATGATTTCAAAGTTAGGTTACGCGCGATCTATGGGGGTGAGGAAGCCTTGGATGTAGTATTAACGTTACGAAATACACTTAATCAAGCCACTATGAATCGGCTTAATGTTATTGAAAGAGCAGCTCTCATAGCTGATAGGCTTAACGAATATCAGGACATTTTAGGTCATTCCACTTGGGTTACTAACGATAACATCTCCGTGAAAGATTTTTTACGATTAATGTATTTAACTTGCATGACACTTATGTTGCCTGAAGCTTTAGTGCGGTGTTTTGATAAGAAGTTAACGCCTGCAAGTACGGAATTGGATGTCTATAAACAGATAAAGAAACACATGTCCAAGTGTCCAGATCTCGATCCCGTGTAACTCAAGTTTTTGCAAAGAATGAAACAAAGCCACAAACAGTGAACGTAGTTAGCACTCCAGTAGCGGGAATGACGTGTTATAACTGCAAACGTCAAGGTCACTTAAGCGCAGACTGCAGAACGAAATTTTGCTCGATTCACAACACTGCAACGCATTCATATAGTCAATGTTACTCGCGTAAGACACAACAATATCCCAGAAATACACAGTCAATTCCACAGTCAGTTCCATATGGAAATAAAAAGAAAAATCCTCATTTTAACAATAAGAAGAAACAACCAAATGTCAATGCAGTTCAGAGTCCAAAACAAACAAACACTTCTTCAAATATCGCTGAGCCTGGGTCGTCAAACCAAACCTCGCAAGGTCAGACTAATTTTGAGAATGTGCAGAGCAAAGCAAATACCACATAGTTAACTCTAGAGGGGAAGAGAGTGATGTTGGGTCAAGGTCATTCATGTCAACATCAATAGTATTTAATAATCAATTTAATGTTTTATCAGATAATTATGAGACAATAGATTTTCCTATGAAACACACGGCCGAATTAAGTAAAACAGTCCGTGCTCCCGTAGATTTGCAACGAATTCATACAATAATAAGCCAAAATGAGTTGCGGCCAACCTTATATGTTGTAAATTTAGAACACAAATCCTTTACGTTATTTTTTGACTCTGGTAGTCCACGTAATATCATGGATTTGAAGACACATCATTTGTTGTTTTCGAACTTTCCGATTGAAAAATCCGGAATTAGACATTCGGGCATAGGAAATAATGAATTAAATGTCATAAGCATAACTCATGTTCAGTTCAGAGTCGGTAATCGTACGTTTGCCGATACATTTGTTGTTGTAAAAAACATTAATATGTATCCAGCTGTAATTATAGGATACCCATCTATGGGAAATCAAAACATTATCTTAGCTCCTGCCAAGCACGGCGTGTATATCAAAGGGAAATTCTATAAGTCTTCTAATACCTTAAAATCAGTTTTGGATAAAAAGGAGACGACAAATGTAACCGTAACGTACGTTGAAGAACCAATAACTTGTCTCACTAATAAAGAAATAATATACGCGACCCAGCAGAATTCTCGTTCACCCGTAATATCATCTTGCACGCAATCTATCGAACCAAACCTACCTTCGAATTTAATAGTGCAGATAAAGAAAACTTTACCGGGATCTGAAATATTAATCCTTTCCGATACTTTGAAAACTAACGGATTGTCTGTCACACAAGCTATTTATACAGTAGGCTCACATCAACAATGTAATATTGAAGTCTGTAATCATTTAAATAACACTTTAGTCATTCAAAAAAATCAACATATCTTGGATGTAGAAGTTTATAAACATCGTATTCTTACCGTTACTGAAATCAATCACTCTCAATGAGTTGCGGATGTATCCCTTTTGCGATCTACTAAAAATAAAATCAATAAGGACATTCAAGACGAAGAAATTCAGCAGAAAATTTTTGAACTTTTAACTAAATATCATGATGTTTTTCCCACTACGGATGGATCCTTAGGAAAAACAGATGTGATCGAGCATCAAATAAGGTTAAAGGACAAGCAGAAAATTATCTATGTACCCTCGTACAGACTCCCTATGAAATTCCAGAATGAAATAAATGATGAAGTAGGTAAAATGTTAGAGGAAGGAGTCATTAGAAAATCAAACAGCCCTTATAATTTTCCTTTAAAAGTTGTACCGAAAAAAGATCGAACATGGCGTATCTGCGTCGACTTTCGTCGTCTAAACAAGGAAACGATCCCTGATCGATTCCCAGTGCCATGTACTGATGATATTTTGTCTTTGTTAGGTCAGAATAAATATTTTACCAGTTTGGACTTACTTAAAGGCTTTCACCAGATATCATTAGAAGAAGATAGTATCCCATACACAGCCTTCAGTACAGCCAGGGGACATTATGAATTTTTACGGATGCCTTTTGGTTTACGTTGTGCTCCTATAACATTTATAAGAATGATTAACATAGTGTTTGGAGACTTGTTAGGGGATATATTGCATGCCTATATGGATGATCTTGTAATCTTTTCCAACACCTTAGAAGAACATCTACGTAAGTTAGAATTAGTACTACAGAGATTAAGACAACATAACTTAAGGGTAAAGATTAGTAAGTGTGAATTTTTCAAAACAGAATTAATATATTTGGGTTTCATGGTGTCAAGCCAAGGTCTTAAAGTAGTCCATGATAAGGTGTCGGCTATACGTAATTTTCCCATACCTACTAATGTCAAGGGAATACAGCAATTTCTGGGTTGTAGTGGACATTACAGGCATTTTATACGCAACTATTCAATAATAGCCGCTCCTTTAACTGATCTTACGAAGAAGGGCGTAGATTTCATATGGTCTGAGCAACATCAACAGGCGTTTACTACTTTGAAAGATGAACTGTGTAGTTCTCCTATCTTAAAATTTCCTGACTTCGGTAAGGAATTCTTCATTGCAACAGACGCCTCAGACTTAGGAGTAGGAGGGGTATTGCTTCAGCAATATGATAAACAATTTTTCTCGATAGCTTTCTATTCTCGAAAATTGAGAACTTCCGAAAGTAAGTATGCAGTAATAGACAAGGAAGTGCTAGCTATTGTTAATTCGCTAGTGCATTTTAAGTTCATAATTTACGGTTATCCCGTTAAGGTTCTTACTGACCATAAACCACTAACAGAGTTCTTTAAAGGCTTCAACCACAGCCCTAAACGAACTCGGTGGCATTTGATCATTCAAGATTTTGGCGCAAGAATCGGGTATTTACCTGGGAAAGCAAATATCATTGCGGATACATTATCACGCAACCCCGTGTCATCTTGTACGGAGCCTTTAGCTGAATTAATAGATATATAAACATCCATGCCTATTGTAAAAACAATATCTGAACAAGAAGATTTAGGCTGGAGCGCTGAATTGTTACAGACTGAGCAAAGAAAAGATCAGAAAATAGAAACAATTATAAATGCTTTGAAAGGCAATCATAAGGAAAAGGAATATATAAAGTATAAGCAGCAGAATTATATAATCAAAGATAATATTCTGTGTAGGACTGTGACAAGGAAAACCCGCAATACACCACATGTAACTAACGACCAGGTAGTAGTACCAATCTCACTTATTTCCACTGTCCTGAATTGGTTGCATTCAAATCCATTACATGGACACCCGGGGTTCTCATTAATGTCACAGAAAGCCAAATCATTGTTTTATTGGCATACAATGCCTACAGATATAAAAAGACACATAGCTAATTGTCGCACATGTCAGGAAAACAAAGGGCATACGAAAACACCTGTCAGCCTAGGGGCTTATCCCGTGCCTAATCAACCCTTTGAAAGAATACATTTAGATTTGTTAACAGGATTTTACGAGTCAGACAGAGGAAATAAGCACCTCTCAGTAATTATAGATGCTTTAACTCGATATACAGAATTAATAGCGCTTAAAACTAAAACTGCGATTGAATGCGCTAGGAAGTTTTACGAGTGTTACATTTGTAAACATGGAATTCCACACATGATAATCTCAGACTCGGGTGGTGAATTTAATAATCACTTTCTTACCTCATTGTGTGAATTCCTCAACATAAAGAAAATAAATACCATGATATATCACCCAGAGTCGAATGGACTAGTGGAAAGAGCAAATAGGAAGATATTAAATATGTTAAGGGTAACACTAGGGGGATCAGACCCCAACTGGGATATTGCAATACCGGCGGCACTGAGTACTCTGAATCATTCATATCATATATCAATTAAAATGTCACCGCATGAAGCATTGTATGGTACCCCAGTTAGAACGCCTTTCCGTGTATTAACGCCTACAACTAATCTATCAAATCCTTTAAAAGAATGTATAAATGCAAGTATAAGTCGATATGATATCCTTCGAAAGAATTTAGAAGAATCACAAATCATAATGAAAAGGAATCATGATAAAACAGCGAAACCAACTAAAACATATACCGTGGGTGATAACGTATATATTCAAATCAATGTACGAAAAGGGCTCAATTATAAACAAACACCTAAGTTTGAAGGCCCATTTAACATTTTGGAAACATTAACGGCCAATAGGTTTAGAGTTCAAAACGTATCCCAACCCACGGATGAGAGAATAGTACCATTGGCTCACATAAGAAATTAAAAAGAAAAGAGAGGAAAAGAAGTGAGGGAATTTTTTTTTTATCTTATGTGATTAAAAGTTTTCTTTTTAATACAGGAGTAATTACATATATTTTTCTCGTTACAGGTTTCCAAGATGAATTTTTTGTTGTTGGGAGTGATATTGTTCGCTCAGACATTTTTCTCGTGTGGGATGAGCTCTAAAAATAAAAGTATAAATTTTAAATATGGCACTATAGTTGAAAGACAAGAAGACATTTTTATTACATCAACCAACGTAATTGTAGAAGTGAATATGCAAGCAATTTTTCTTCAAGAGAATGATGTCACTAGCTTAAGAACCGCCATTTCAAGGTTTCCTGCCTCATTGGATGAGTTGCATAGAAGACATTTTCATTTGACTACAGAGAGTTTGCTTGGATCAACATTAAAAGTTGCAGAGATGCTATCTGATGACTTGAAAAATAAGACTGACGAGACAGGATCTTTGGCTTATGACCTTTTGATGTGGACTGTAGGACACGAACATAAAGAAAGACGGAATCCGTTTATTTATGCTGCATTAAGCATCTTTGGGTCTATTGCAAGTTTAGGTTTAGGAATTTCCAATCGTCTTAAAATTAGAAATTAAAATAAGAAAATTGAGTGCTCGTGGATATGATACGACAAGGACTGCTTCAATGTATCATGCCCTGACGGATCCACGTCCTTCACACACATCTTCGTCGCAGCAGATGGTTGTATCGGGACTTCCCCTAATTCCATGGTGACTGGTCAACGGACACTCATTAGAGAACGAGCCTACTTCGCGAACTTCACGTGGACCTCTACAATGCCAGCACTCCCTTTCCCGTATAACAGACATGTGGCAAAGCGGTTGATGAAGCTTACCGAAAGGGACCACCTGTCACCGACTTATAAGGAAATCCTTCACCCCATACTACTAGCAGGTCTGGCGTTCATAGTGGTGATATTTATCGCCATAAACATCCTTGTTTGGCGTAGGTTACAGCACAGCATGCAGCTACAAAGGAACGTTTCGCCTAGTCCCGACAATACTCCATACTTGATTCAGTTTAAAGCCGTTTGAGTGGCCACCTCATTCGCTAAAGGAGTAAATTGTTGGGAAGTGTTTGTAAGAAAAGCTGTTAGTACGCTAGTAATATGTAATTGAAGAAATTTTCTACATTTGCATTGTTAAAAATACATTTTAAACAACATTTAAAAAAAAAAAGATATAAATCATTTTTTCTCTCGGCATCTAATAAAAATATATAAGCCGCAATGTTAAAAAGAAAAGAGAGAAAAAAAAATATGTACAACAGAATCTATGGGCATCTAATAAAATATATCAGCCCTATATATAAATATATATATATATATGTACGAAACCGTGGTACGTGTACGTACCAGGAATTCGTGTTTGTGCACTAAAAAATTGAGTATTATGTTAATATGTTTCTGACAAAGGTAACAATTATTCTTTAACAAGTTACCGAATCATATGTAAGTCAGTAGTTTTTTTTTGGTACCATATAATCATTTGCTAGCAATGTACCATATATATGATCTTTATTTTATCATGCATTTTTCTTTTTGCTTTGGTAATATCTTTTTCATATGCATTATTGTTATTATTGTTTAATGTGCCTATTTGGACATTCGTCCTCGTTTCATTATGGCTAAAGTTAAACAAAGAATAATACATATGTCCAGTCACACCTAGTAACCGTGTTTTGGCTTGTTGTTAAATTTTTGTGAAAAAATTGAGATAGCTGGCCGAGCTTATGTAATAATTAAAATAGTTAATATTACATGTTTAAAACACATGACGTAATATGTCATGTTGGATGAAGGTGCTAGCCGTGGGACTTGCTGTAGTCATTCAAATCATAAACAGGATGTACAATGCAACCTCGACAATGTGACATTTTTCTTAACTGTCAACACATTGCCTCAGCGTGTGAAAGTTTCTGACGTCACCGGATGCAGGTGTCTTCCGAGATTGTGACGAAACTTATATAAACTGAGCATACGATATCTGTGATATTGATAAGTTAGTCAGTTCATATCTATACTTCACCAGAATTGGTCATATGACCAACCCAGCTTCCTCCAGTGATGGAGATGTTTAACTCTGTTGTTTTTATAGAATAAATACTTTTAAGCTAATAAGATGTATTCTGTCATCCAGTTACACACATCTGAAACAACACATACTCAATGTGTGCTTATAAAAGTAGCACACCAATATATATATATATATATATATATATATATATATATATATATATATATATATATATATATAATCTAACTTGATTGCAGGGTTGGCGGCTCGATTAAACTTTTTCCATCTATTTGTATTTCTTGCATCTTGTTCCCCAATCCCACGTCCCCCATATCCCTCCCACCCACATCTATCCATTCGGCCTCCAGTAACCTACCCCAACACTCCTCCTCCCCATCGCTTCTTTAAAATCCTAACTTTTTCAACCATCAAATAGTTCCCAGATAGACATACTCCTTTGCAACAGGGCTAGTCATTGCGAGAACCAAAAAACCTTTCCTCTCCCTGCCTGTCTTTTCTTAGTCAATCTTAGTCGCCTGTACTTTCAGGTGGCTCCTAAAACCTATCTAACATCGCACGATGGTCTGCAACTCTTTTTTTCTGTACTTCCCTTTCTCCGTTTTCCTCATACCTTCCCATTCAGAGTTCCTGCCTTCGGGCTATAAACTGGATTGTATCCAGGGGTACGCCTCTCCCCATAATCCTCACTTCCCTATCCTTATCCTGATCCTGATCCTGGCATGTTCTTAGCAATGTGGTCTTCATTTAATCTGTATTTTCACTTGGAAAGCTAATTGTGTTTTATGAAGAGAGATTAATCAAGAATGGTATATTACGTGAAATCGATGGACTTCGAAAGTCTAGCATCCTCGGAATAGTAGCTCCTATTCCAGAGACCACACAATGAGTTTTTTATTGAGGTAAAATGAATTCATGATGACAGTAATGACCTTAATGATAAAAAGCTACAGTCATGCGTCGGACAAAAGTTGGGATTTTATCTTTCCATAAATGTGATGATTCGGGCTATCTCGGATTTTCCTTCCCCCTTTCTCTTTCCTACTACCATAAGTATCTCTCTCTCTCTCTCTCTCTCTCTCTCTCTCTCTCTCTCTCTCTCTCTCTCTCTCTCTCTCTCTCTCTCTCTCTCTGCCCGATTATTCTTTTTAATAAAAAGGTAAACCTAATAAAAACACATATAATGATTGACCAAGTTCAGTTTCAAAATATATTCCTGGTTATCAACTGTAAAAAAATCGAAATACTAAAATTACTGCAAAACCTCATATGGTGATATGGTACTCCCAGGTGATCTGATCTCAATTTGACTGGTCAACTGCACAGTCATTCAGGCACAGTCTCAACCGACAGCAAGACACCGAGAGTGTTCTATGCATTGTTGCCATATCTATAAACTTTTCTTGAATATACATTATATATTTCCAATATTAACACAATTTCTAGACTATTGTTACAAAAAAATAAGTATTATATACAGATTTTGAGGAAACAGAATTTCTATTAAAATAAGTTTTAAATTCTTTTGTATGGAACAAATTAAACAAAAAATGCATAAATTACAAGGAAATATGCGTCTCTGCCGGACACTGCAGTACAAACTCTGTCGCTAGTATTCAATATCAGCCATTCCAACACCATTATAAGGAATAAAAATGGCTGCTTTGAACACATTGCTTGCTGAGTGGCTGAGTCTTTCCTTGGCACATCTGAGTCTCAAATTCGATATTATTATTTTTATTATTATTATTATTATTATTATTATTATTATTATTATTATTATTATTACTTGCTAAGCTACAACCTTAGTTGGAAAAGCAGGATGCTATAAGCCCAAGGGATTCAGCAGGGAAAATAACCTAATGAGGAAAGGTAAAAAGGAAAAATTAAATATTTTAAGAACAGCAACAACTCCCAAACAAATATTTCTTATATAAATTTTTAAAAACTTTAGCAAAAAAGAAGAGGAAGAGAAATAAGTTAGAATAGAGTGCCCGAGTGTACCCTTAAGAAAGAGAACTCTAACGCAAGACAGTGGAAGACTATGGTACAGAGGCTATGGCACTACCTAAGACTAGAGAACCATGGTTTGATTTTGGATTGTCCTTCTCCTAGAAGAGCTACTTACCATAGATAAATGGTCCCTTCTACCCTTACCAAGAGGAAAGTAACCACTGTACCATTACAGTGCAGTAGTTAACCCATTGGATGAAGAAGAATTGTTTGGTTATTTCAGTATTGTCAGGTGTATGGGGACAGAGGAAAATCTGTAAGGAATAGGCCTGACTATTCGAGGTATGTGTAGGCAAAGGAAAAATGAACCATAACCAGAGAGAAGGGTCCAATGTAGTACTGTCTGGCCAGTCAAAGGACCCCATAACTCTCTAGCGGTAGTATCTCAACGGGTGGCTGGTGCCCTGTTCAACCTACTACCTGAAAAAAATGCTTTAAACACGTCTACTCCTAATGCTATTGATTTGTCATGAAGTGCATCGGCCATTCTTTTACCTTATGTGCATCGAATGCAAGTTTCAAATTGCCACAGTCTATAGAAATGTTAGCTATGGAAATTTATGATTATTTTAGCTGTAACCTTAAATGAACTGAAGATCTTCCTAAAAAGAATTATAGAATTTCTCCAATGTGACGCCACATGAATCATAACCTCTTAATCAAAAAAGTTGACTCTCACTGCATATGGTTGCAAACTGTACTTTACGAATGTTGTCATAGTTAACAAGCTTACCAGTTTAGAAGTTATTTGGGAGAAGATTGATAGCCCCAAAACTAAAACGTGCTTATTATTCCTGGATTTCGTTGTACAAATTTAGAATCTTCTTCTTCTTCTTTGTCTACATCTTTTCCCACTTCTATGTGGGGTCGATGTTTCTGGTCAGCTTTTTCCATCTACCTCTGTCCCACACTTCATCACTGGTTAATCCCTTTGATCGAAGGTCATCCTTGATACAGTCCATCTATCTTCGCTTTGGTCTCCCTCTCATTCTCTTTCTCTGTACCTCCATTTCCATCACTCTCATCTCTTCTCATGACATGACCATACCACCCCAGTCTATTTTCTTGGATCTTATCTGATAGTTTTCAAACTCCTGCGGTACCCCTAATTACCTCATTCCGTATCTTAGCTCCTCTTGTCACCCCACGCATCCATCTCAACATTCTCATCTCTGCCACATCCCTCTTTATCTTCTGTCTTCTTTATTTCCCACGTCTCCGCTCCATACATCATTGCTGGTCTCACAACTGTCCTGTGTACTTTACCTTTCAACTTAACCCCTATTTTCCTGTCGCATAGTACTCCACGCACTGTTTTTCAATTCTTCTATTCTGCTTGTATTCTGTGTTTATTTCTGCCCCCAGATCACCATCCTCTGCAACTATTGATCCTAAATACTTTAAATTTTCAACTCTTTTCAATCCCTCTCCTTGTAAACTAACTTCCCCCTTCTCGCCATTTTTCAATCTCAAATACTCTGTCTTTTTCCTGCTGATCTTCAATCCTCTATTTTCCATTTCTCTTCTTCACTCCTCCAGTTTCATTTCTACTACCTCTTGCCTAGTGCTATGCAGTATAACATCATCAGCAAAAAGCATACACCAAGGAAACTGATCTCTAATACCCTTTGTTACTATATCCATGACCAGATCAAATAGGTAAGGGCTCAATGCAGACCCCTGATGTAGTCCCACATTTACTGGGAGCTCTGTTAGGCCTATACGGCTTTTAACATTTGCTTTCACCCTCTCATACACATCTTGGGTGAGTCTTACGTATTTCTCAGTGACTCCCTTTTCTCTCCTACATCTACACAGCTCCTGACGTGGTACTCGATCGTATGCCTTCTCCATGTCAATAAAGACCATATGTAATCCTTTCTGTTTTTCCCCATGTTTTTCTATCGTCTGCCTCAAAGCAAATACTGCTTCTACAGTCCCTCTTCCTGGCATGAATCCAAATTTTTCCTCACCAATTGTTGTTTCATCTCTGAGTCTCTTCTCAATGATCTTCTCCCATATTTTCATAGTATAGCTTATCAGCTTTATTCTTCTGTAGTTGCCACATTCCTGGATGTCTCCCTTCCCCCCATAGATGGGAATGATTAGGCTTCTTCTCCATTACTCTGGCATCTTTTCCTGATTGAAGATCTTCTGCGTCAGATCCCACAAGATATCTATGCCTTCCTCTCCAAGACTCTTCCATACCTCTACTGGTATATTATCCGGTCCTGCAGCTTTACTATTTTCCATCTTCTTTACTGCTCGTTTTACTTCTCTTCTAGTCACTCCTATGGTAAATGTCTCGTTTGGGAGTCCATCTTCAAATACTGTTCTTGGGTTCTCCTCATTCAATAGCGTCAACAAACTAATTCAGTCTGAGTTACCATGAGTTCACGATTTACATAGTTCAGTTGCTGCAGTCCTTAGGGAAATCCTTGAATCATATATATGAAAGAATTACATTGATAAGACTCCACTAAAGGATATAGATTTCAAAGACCCCGAAAACTTCTAGACCTTGGTAGATATGTCTTGGCATCGAAATTAGAAGTAAAACTTTATATAACACTGAGGCTCTTAAATATCTTAGATAAAACTGTTTGGACTTTTCATAGAATCTGCTTCTCAAATATATAAAAGATTTCACTTTGAATCTGATGCTGTTGATTATTTGACGACATCAAGACCAAAAGTGTCTATAAATAAAGAGGTGAAATCTCTAAATAATCTGATGCCCTTCTTTGGTCATCCAGTATACTGGGATATTAAGCACAGACGCAGAATGGAAATGAAGCAAGAGACATGGAGTACAATGTTTCAATGTCCAACTTCATGAAAACTATGTTTAACACATCCGACTGCATGAGTAGAAAGCATTTTCTTCAATAAAGAGAAAGAAAACCAAATTAGGAATAGGCTAACTACCGAAACCATTAAAGGCTTTCTCTATACAAAGTAATTGCTTAAAACAGCTTATGTTTTTAATTTACTGTTTCCAAAGAACTCTTAGGCAGAACAAGAAAATCAGTAAGTGACTAATCAGAAGAATGAAATGACATTTTGATTTATTAATTTTTCTAAATTGAAATAATTTGGAATGAGAAATAGTAATCGTTTTATGATTTCTATCAATTGCTTAAAATTTCAATCAATTATATGTATTTCTGACAATGCATACTGTCCAGTTCTATCATTTGATAATTTGTTGTATATTCTAATTATTAAGTCAAGTGCTTTCAATTTAATAAACAGAAAAGCAGGCTCTATTCTTTTCTTTTATTTTCCCTTCTGCCATGTTATTCCCTCTAAATTACGTGCCATTTTCAGTAATATAAGGTAAAAAAATAAGCCACAAATTCTGAAGATTTTTAATTTATTTTCCGTAAATATCAAGATTATAAAAAAAAAAAAAATGTGGCAACAGTGATCCAAAGAGAGTGACACTCAGGCAGGGCTTGACTTGCAGTCATCTTCGCATTATCAACAATGAACAACTGACGGTGAAAATTCGAAATTAACATGGCATTATATATGAAGTGGAATTGCTCGGCAGCACTTCTTTGAGTACTGGTACTGAAGCCTATAGAGAAAGGGTCACTTTTTTACCCCACTATCAAAAGGGAGACACTAAATACAACGTCCCGTTTATCACCTTATACCTTCTAACATGTGCCCACTTGCAGGACCAGTCTCATATTAACCGTAGAGACCGGTGGTAGATTGGGGTTGGTCACTGGAAGAGGTTCAGTTCTTAGGTTAGGGTAAAAATACACACGGGAAAAATAACTCACTATTATTAAACTATTCACTGATGCACATTTAAGATTAGGAAGAGTAAGTAAAATTTTGCAGTAATGTTGTATGAGTAGCTGACTTTTTCTTGTTTAACACAATCAAGTTTACATAGTTATATCAATTTTGGTCCTTTCTTCTCTGTTCTTTGACAATTTATTCTTTTATATCCACAGGTAAAAGTCTGTCTTCGGGAAGGAAGCAAGGCGGGCATCTTCTGTCGCAGTTTCTGCCGGATGAATTTGTGAGGGCCTCCCATGGATGTGTTCATGGGGCACGGCGAATAAAATGTCGTCCTGTATGAAATGAGTGGATATAATTGGGTAGAAATGACAAGAGAGGGTGGTTTTAATATTTTAAAACCATGGGTTAGAAAATTTAGCTTGAGGAAATGCAGCTGTCAAAGGAATGGTAATCTGATCGCAAAGGAGAAAGCATGGGAAAAGTGGATGAGTTCATTTTAATCTGGTACGGACAAAGGTTAAGTAAAAATTTACAGGAGATAAATTGTGTCAAAGGATTTGGCCCTCGAAAAGGGTAGGGATTTAGTTTAGGTATCAGTATGTGGCCTCATATAGTTGAAGGATAGGGAGAAATTTACGAGTGATAGCAGTGTTAAAGGGTTTGGCTTTTGAAAAGGGTAGATATTTAATTGAAGCATAACAGGTGGTCTTGAGAAGGCAAGCGATTTAACAAAACTTGCTTTTTCAAGTAGGTTTAATGGCATATGTTGGAGGCGAAACTCAGCCACTCGTGTTTTTCTCGTAGATGTGGCACTCCTACCAGCTTCAGGAATTCTAATTTTTACGAAAAATCTGGCCGTATTAATCTGCTTTAGGGTTTTAAGATTCAGGTGTAGTTCGAGATAGTAATCTCATAAGAGCATGGGGATTCAGTTAATCTGACAATTAGCAATATGAATATTGACATCAAACTGAAATATGCTAAAAGAGAGAGGGGTTGAAAAGTTATTCCTTTTGATACTAAGCACGAATATATAAGGATAAGTATTATAGATTTGTATTTCAGTTTAAGCCAAATAATACGCTAATTAGAAATATTAATTTGATAGTAGCACAATTATTCTGATGTTTAATACTTATCATGCAGGTTCTTATTTCTATGTTTTGTTCAAAATCCTTGTAAGATTTCGAACAATATTTATTACACGAAGACACACTGCTACACTGCAACACAATTATATGTTTGAAATCCAATATGAACTATTTTGATCAATGAAATGTATGACTTGGCCCCACGCCACAGAGGCGAGACAGGACGACGCCTAAGAATAACATGGCTATCTCACCTCAGTAACCATCTCCCGTTATATTACCAAATTCTTAATGCTTAGTAGAATTATTATGAATAATGAGACAAACTAAAATAACCGTGAATTTTTCTACGTACAACTATTTCAATTTATATGGTTGTGAGTATCACCAGATTGTTTAGAAAGGAAGTAATATTTCATGTACTAAAACATATTTCATATCACAATTGTATCGTCCAGTGACAGCGGTTGAGAATCACCAGCTCATCGTGTGTAAACTATAGTTTTTGAATGTTATTCAGTGTGGTTATGATAGTTCAACAATAGATCATGCTTTTCCTGTATTTATGGTTTTATATATATATATATATATATATATATATATATATATATATATATATATATATATATATATATATATATGTATATATATTTATGTTTATATATATATGTAAAGATATATATATATATATATATATATATATATATATATACAGATATATATATATATATATATATATATATATATATATATATATATATATATATATATATATATATGTGTGTATATATATATATATATATATATATATATATATATATATATATATATATATATATATATATATAATTTATCTGATGTAAAGGTAAATGAATCTACAGAACTCTGCGGTTTTAATTATTATTGGGGGAGAAGTTTGCCTCCCTTCGAACTCCAAAGTCGCATTACTACCATGGGTCTAATTTGCTGTTAGAGATTGCAAATGTAACGGTATATGTTTTTTTTTTTCTTTTTGATTATGGTCAAGCTACCGCACTTTTGTGTGTATTTGCGGATGTGTTCATGTATGAATAAACTCAAGTTTGCATTATAAAGTATAACATTTGTTTTCATAGCAGAACTCAGTGATGTGGAGAATTTTTATCTGAATGGTTGAGTGGGAACTTAGTCCAGGAAAGTCTCCCTACGGCAATTACCCAAAGCTCAACAGGGGAGGATAATGAGCACTTACTCTCGGGACACAAACGCCCTGCTAATACTTTACTGCCATAGTTCACTAACCGTCACTCTTAAATACAAAAGGAGGCAATTTTACTGTCCAGAGGCCGGAGAACTCCACACGTTAATTTTGAAATAATTTATGGCCTACTCTAGCTTTGTCAGGGCTAGAGTCATCTCACTCTAAGGCTCTGTTTCGACTCCGTCCCAGTGACCCCAGTGAGATGCTGTACAGGTATCTTACGTTGATGCAATTCGAGACAATAAAAAAAGGGGGAACAGTGGAGTATAAAAGTATAAAGTAAAGTTAAATGGGGATCTTCACCTTCAAAACACTAAGTAAAAGAGCGTACACTCGCCGATACCAGCTTACCTCTGTCTGAGTAGGTTACTCTCAACACCTTGGGTACTTCTGACCCGTCCCCTAGTATAAATTGGTAAAATTCATATAATGTGGTTAAAGATACCAAAATGTGTAATCTATTCCAAATGATTTATTACAGAAAAAGGGATGGAAATAACTCGACGATTTTAACACAACAAAATTAAAAATTGGAAAAAATATCAGTAACTCAATTATAAGTTTTACATATGATAAAATGAATAAGTGAATTTACAACACAAAAAAATTGAAAACGTTAAACGGAATTAACTCGTGGATTAAACCTCAACAGAATAAATAAGAGTCAAAAAATTCTGATCAACAATTTGTGCGGTGGTTGCTGTGAGGTCCCAACATGTGGTCAGTAACCTCAAACAAATACCAAGATCAAAAAAATATGAGTACATTAATTTCCATGCACGCAGCCCGAAAGATGTAATGCCAAAATAATACCTAAACTTAACTTATGAGAAATTGAAACTTATCTAAAGGGGGAATGGCCATTAGTTAAACTCACAAGATTTTTTTTTTTCTGTTGTGGGCGCCCGTGTCCTAAATGTGGCAGTCTTCAGTTTGCTCACTAGGCCTACAGCACTTAATTTGCAGAGTCAACGGCCCCCTCCAAGTTCTCCAACTAGCCCCCAAGACTGGAACCGACGTGCTGTAGAATTAGCAGCTATGCACTAACACTGGTCTTCTGCTTGACCTCCTCTACGTATTCTTAGTTAGTTATTGTGTAAGGGGACAGGCTAGTGATGGAGAGTGGGAGCACGAGGTTGACATTGGAGCCTGACTGGGCAGCTCCGTTTCGTACCGTGGCCTGTATGTTTGTGAGGTCGAGTTCAGGTCAGCTGCGTCCTCCTTCCTTCCCCCCCCCCAAAAAAAAAGCGTATCTTGGTGCGTAGGTAGGCCTACGGTCTTGAGGTGCCAACTCTCATTTAGGACAGGCTCAAAAATCTTGTGCCTTGTGAATTTCAAGCAACACACTTATTTAGAATACAAGGAGAAATCTTGCAACTCCAGGGGGCAAAGATAATCCTAATTCTAAACAACTGGCATACAGAATAAAAATGAAACTAAAAGGTAATTTAGCAAGTCGGGCTTACGTGTGTGGACAACCATACCTCCTAGACTAGCAGACTTGAGTTGTAATTAAGAGATTTAAAATACTGTACCTAAATACTTACGGTAGAATAATGTATACAAACAACACAAAAGTATTAATCTTGGGACACTCGCTTAAGAAAGACACATTACTCACATTTTTTCCCTGCCGTGACGTCACGAACAATAAAAAAATCTACGTATGAACTATGAAGAAGAAGAGTAGTGAAGAAAATTCTTCACAAGTGACTCATTTTTTTCATTAAAAGTATAAATGAAAGAAAAGTTTGTTATCTAATCAGAATTTAAGTGTAAGTCGTTTTGACATATTCTTCAATTTCAACATTATTAAAAAAAAAAAAAAACACACACAAACATTATCGAAGATTGATTTAATGATACCTGATGTAGAACCATAAAAATAGAACAGAGAAACAAGACAAATCCCCTTTTACGTTATTTGAAATAAAAATGGCGTGATATTGTTTTTATCATTTTGCCAGACGAGTGTTTGGCTGACGTCAGGGAAGGGAAGCCTAAAGTGTGATGTATCGATATCGAATGACGGGAAATAAGACGAAAGTTTCACAATTGGAACTTCTCAAAAGAATTCCCATAAAGATCTCCTGGGGACAATGCACTCCATATATCAAACTCGATGATATCCTCCGGTTTCATTATACCACTTTTTTTTTCTCGTTAGGAGAGATTTTATTTTTATTTATTCTAGTTTAAAGAGTTTATCCTTTTATCGCGGGCATTCACACATTGATTCGCGTTAGTAATTTTAGAAGGAAATAAGAACGCCCACAAAAACGCCCACCTGCACACATCAATTTATTCATATATATATATATATATATATATATATATATATATATATATATATATATATATATATATATATATATATATATATATATATACACACACACACACACACACACACATATATATATATATATATATATATATATATATATATATATATATATATATATATATATACTCACACACACACACACACACACACACACATATATATATATATATATATATATATATATATATATATATATATATATATATATATATATATCACACACACATACACACACACACACACACACACACACACACACACACACACACATATATATATATATATATATATATATATATATATATATGATTATACAGTAGAGATACTTCATAGTTAGACAATCATCACCAGCACTTACCAATACAGATAGTAATACAGAATTATCATCAATGTCATGGTTGTAATAACAAGAAAAAGGACAATAACTAACCTTCTTTACATAACTCAATAATGTAATGAATATGGAATCATTGTATGCATTAACATTGCTTAGAGTTGCAAGGGTGAATATGGTAGATGTTCACTGAATTTAGAGAAAAACAAAATATTTTTGCGGTTCCTGAATCCAGTGAGAAATTTTCTTGCTTTCATAAATTTCCGATAATACACTGAACTTCTAATTGAGAAATATTGATTGATAATGATTTTTTTCTGTTCTTTTACAACTTGAATCTGTGATTTTCACAAGTAAACGTGTTTAACGAATGATCAATTATGCCTATGAATCATTACTGATTTACTGTTATATACTGTTATGTAGATATATAATTTTGCCATGCAACACTACATTTTCAAATATTGATCAGGAAGAATAACTATAATAAAGATTAAGGTTTTCTTATAGACATGCATTTTTCAAATCCTTGTATTTCACTATTCAAAATATGTTTTACTTGCACATGTATTAATTGATTTAGTACGATTCATGGAATTCAGGTGATATGGATAGGGTGACCCTTTACAATATTTGACATGTGATAAAAAGGGGGACATCCGTTTAAATTAAAAAGTACGTAGATCCTACTATATGCCTACTCATAACCCTAATAACTATAATATTATATACATATACAAACACATACATAATATATATATATATATATATATATATATATATATATATATATATATATATATATATATATGTGTGTGTGTGTGTGTGTGTGTGTGTGTGTGTGTGTGTGTGTGTGTGTGGAGAGAGAGAGAGAGAGAGAGAGAGAGAGAGAGAGAGAGAGAGAGAGAGAGAGAGAGAGAGAGAGAGAGCAGCTGTTTGTTCTTTTCATTCTGAGTCCTAGCATTAAATTTTTCAAGAAATATATATTTCATTAGTAAAACATAATGCTTTGATTCCATAAAATGGAAAGTTATTTAACATGATTTTCTGAAAAAAAAAAACAAAAAAATTTTTACGTGCGCAATTACTATCATTTTATTATCCTAAGGAGTGAGGGTTGTGTTTTAATACAATATAAAAAGTCAGGGGACCCCAAATCGAAGTTGAATTTCACTACTACTGCTGACCGCAATGCAGTTATCTGCAAGTGAATTTTCTCTGATGTCCAAGAAGTTTTCATTAGAGTGAATACTCTTTCTACAGAAGCACTGGATCCTGGAAGACAGGCAAAACTCACCAAATTTTCACTGTTTTAAAAAAAAAATATATATATATATTTTGATCACAAAAGTGAGAGAAAATCGCTACCTATTACGAATACACTTCCTTATCATTATCTTCACATTCTTGCATCATTTCATTTGTCAAAAACTCCTTAACATACTTAAACTCATCAAACTATTCACTGAATTCCAATGTAAAATCAGGTTTTGTCTCCTGAATAAAATTCAATACTTCTTGAACTTCAGTCCAGGGTACTGTTTTATTTTGAAGGAGAAACCATTCAATATTGTTTATGCCTTTAAAAGGTCAAGTATTCAATGTAACTTACGTAAAATGATGCAACTTCACTCTTTTAAATAACTCTCATCGTTGGTTTTCCATTCTAAATCTGGAAGAAACTTATTTATTGTGATTGATATGCCATGGTGTTATTTTCTTTTAAGCTCTACTTGATTACTAACCTATTACCAACACGTAGTACCTGGACTTAGCCACACATGAATGATTATAAGAGAGGTTTCTTGTCGTATCATATGTATAAAAGGTGAGTTTGTTTTTCTTTTCTTTTATTTCGTCAAGGGTAGCTGTGTGGCGGCAAGAGCCTTACAGGTTTCGAAAAAAAGTATATCTTTTCTGCTACCTTTGGACAATTAGCAATTCATTACGATTCTTATATGCAATGGGAGTGGCGGACACATGACATGCAAATTCCATAAAAAGGGGACATTAGTACGTCCCCCCAGTTAGTGATATAATTTTTTTTGGGGGGGGGGGGGTGGGTGGGTTAAAGATTAAAAATGGGAGACTCTCCCCCTCAAAGGGGGACGTATGGTCACCCTGCATCTGCATATGGACCCATCTGAGACCGAGGATGCCCTTCAACTTCAACGTTGACCTGGGTGGAAAATCCCGCAACCGGAATATGAAGGGATTTATTTTAAGGTGTTGCATTGCAAGAGGGAAGAAAGGAACGGAGGACAGAAGTGAAGTGAAGGCTAGAAAGTGAGAGTAGCTATACTGTGGCTGAAGGGCCGTTCAAACGACCATGTAGTAATGCTTACAGTACACTGCTTGAGAGGCACCGGAAGCGCTACCAACTTCCCCTCCCTACGGGATAGGATGCATATTTAAAGCTAAAACTTGTTTCAGTCGTCCACAATGGCATGAACAATGTTTAAAAAAAAAACAAGAAAAAAAAAACCAAGAAAGTTTAGATCATTATCATATTGTTAAAAGGTTTACTTTTGATCGTATAACGAACACTATTACTTTAACGGCCCACAAAAATGATTTTCAGGAAACTAGGTGAGGAACAAGAATGTGGGAAAATAATAAGCAAAATAATACGAAGAGGGACAATGTAAAACTATTTAAACTGAAAGGAATAGGCCGAACTATATTACGAAAGAGAAAAAAAAACTGCGTCTACAAGTCAGAAGGGATCGTTTTCCCGCCAGGCCGCTACAGGCTGTTCTTTTACCTACCCATAAGTTTTCACAATTATCGGGTTTTATTAATTCCATGATTTTGGTAAATTCTGGTATTCAAGGAAAGTTTATAATAACATGTTTAACTTATGCTGAGTGCAATTTATCCCAATTTGCGTTAAAATATGTGAAAAATTGCAAAATTACAAAGTGTGCATCCGAAAACTAGCTGCTGTCGTTGACTTCGGCGGATTGGGTTATTAAATTTAGACTTATCAAGACGATTCTTTATAATATATTTATTATTTCACATTATTTATTGACAAAACATATATCTGATGGAGAAATATAGGTTAATAAATAAGTTTCGATTCACATTACTTGGTAATTATTCGAGAACAATGAAGGTGTTCGGACAAAAATACCTCCGACCAATCAAGTATCAGGAACCTTTCCGAGCTAAAAGGGCACCCCTGTGAGTGGGTGCAAATATGCACCGCTATAAAAAATAGACTATAGTTATTTTGTGAACAGTCTAGACTCTAGAGAAATATGTTCCATGATTATTCGATAAGAACTATTTAAGCAGATATCCAAATCATTCTGTATCACATGAATAATGTAATGCTGAAACTTCTCTCAGATTAAAAATGGTACAACCGTCGTAAGATGGCCGGACTCACTACAGAGGTTGCTCTTCTAGAAACTCATTACATCAGCCTCTCTGTAAATATACAATCTTGTACCATCCTTGTACATATGATATTGAATACGCAGAGATAAGTGAGGGATCGGAGCGTTTGTTGAACAGCCATCGATGGACTTCACAATGATTACCAGAGACTGTATGTAAAAACAACAATATTGATATCCTAACGAATATCATTTACCTCCTTTTTGGAAGAAGGATTTTCTGGAAACAGGCGAGCTACACCATACACACATGTGTATAATGCTATTGAATTATAATTTTTACATAATTAATAATCAAAAAATTATTTACACAATTGTAGTACAAAGATTTATGAACCAAATGAGAACTATAAGGGGATTAGAATGGAAAGTTTCCCTTTCCACATGTAATAATTTATTGATGTAGACATTGATAGAATTATATCTAAGAAACTCGATAGGAACAGAATAGGCTTACAGAATACATCTTCATGACCTTACAAATGCAAGAATCTGAGAGGAACTCTTTAGAATTGGTGTTTCATCATATACAGATTCTAAACTCTATTTTTGAGGAACAATAATGTAAATGTAACATGAAAAAGAAAACATACAGTCCATAAGAAAATCTATTATTGAATTGAAAAAAGTAGAGAAAGCCATACGGATGGGGTACTTAAAGTTAATGCTACTGGTATATAACGTAATGGTTTAGAAAAAAAAAAATCATTCTAGTGCAGTGGAATCATTGCTTCAGTATCCGATGATTTCAGGAGATTATGTATTCGTACAGCCAAATAAATCTCCGTGTGACACAACTTTAAGCGAAAAACAAAACTGAAAAAGCATCGGGACAAACGAACGTAATCCTAGTTATTTTCCCCTTATGATTCCGAGTAGTTAATCTTGTAAAAAACGTATGCTTGTTCAGAGCGAGGTTATATTACAAATAATGCGGAAAAAAAAAACTTTATTTCGAGTAAATACAAATTGGTGATCATTCGTAAAAGAGTATTGTATTTTAATGAATAAGACTATTTTTTTTAACATAACTTGTGAGGTGTTATTCGTAAAAATTATTACGTTTTAATAACCAAACATTACTCCGTCGCGTCATTCTTAAAAGAAATAATTAAGATATTGAAAAATGATTCCATAATATGAGGTTTCCTAACAGAAAATGGTGCGCCCATTTGGGATTGGTAACAACTTTTGATGCCATATGACCATAGTAACCATTATGACCTTATGACCATTGTTTCCTATACTGTAAGAAGAGGGTATCATTCATTGTGTTTCTGTTTGTGCACAAGAAAAAGATAAAAACAGGAAGAGGGTAAGACGGACTTGTTTTTGTTTTGGGAGCAGCCACGCATCAATGGTTGTTATTAACCATTAAAAAATACCAGATTTTAGCTGATGTGTCCTTGTATGATTTACTTTATTTTCTCTTACACATGATATTATTCAAAGACCTACAGGATGTAAATAGGTCTAGGAATATGGTTACTCCACAACTATTTAAAAGATGGTTTCCATTCTGTTATATGCAATATTCTATGTTTTAAAAGATAGAACTGCTGTAGTTTCAACGATATCATCAATACATATTATTCTTGTTCAATATTCAATACACTGTTTTAGAGTTCATATTTCCTAAATAAATTGCAGTTTAATGAACGATTATAAAAAAAAATCAGACACTGGCTGGGTTAAGTAAAATTTGGATATCATATCGCTTGAAATAATATATAAAATCAGGCTAGATATCAGTTTAGTGAGATGGGTAATACTGTATGGACATCAGTCATGGTATAACAATGAAACAATATTCAACAGATTTTGTAGAATTGAGAGCAAAACGCTCAGAAAATGGTAGGACAGGATTAAAAAGGAAAGTATAATATCCCCAGGAGATATTAGTTCATCAAACTTTTAACTATGCTCCACAAGACACTAGAAGAGTTGGAAGACCCAGACCTACATGGCTGAGGACTATGAAGCGTGAAGTAAGAGATGATGGATGGGGAAGTATTGATTTAAAAGCTCAAGGTAGAGACGACTGGTGGAGTCTAACCGAGGCCCTTTGCGTCAAAAGGCGTGGGAGATGATGATGATGCTTCAATACACTGAAATCCTCGTCCCACTAAATAATGTTCGTTTTCGTTAGAGAGTGATGTATTTTGTTTATTGAAGACCCTATATATGAAAACTCGACAGAGAACGATACTATTACCATTCCCATTTAATCATATCTCCACATTTCCAAGCTTCCAGTAAACAAGAGTGAAATATGTTTATTCTTTGTCATAATATCATTGGTAGAGAGACATTTTTACTCCTGTGGTGAACA
>NC_090737.1:49949297-49956797 GCF_036898095.1 Palaemon carinicauda
CTCCTCAAGTAACTCTCCATTCAACATGACATTCAACCTTGCACCACCTTCCCTTCTTGTACATCTCATAACCTTACTCTTACCCACATTAACTCTCAACTTCCTTCTCTCACACACTCTTCCAAATTCTGTCACTAATTGGCCAAGCTTCTCTTCTTTGTCTGCAATCAGTACAGTATCATCCGCAAACAACAACTGATTTACCTCCCATTCATGGTCATTCTCGTCTACCAGTTTTAATCCTTGTCCAAGCACTCGAGCATTCACCTCTCTCACCACTCCATCAACATACAAGTTGAACAACCACAGCGACATCACAAATCCCTGTGTCAGCCCCACTCTCACCGGAAACCAATCACTCACTTCATTTCCTATTCTAACACATGCTTTACTACCTTTGTAGAAACTTTTCACCGCTTGCAACAACCTTCCACCAACTCCATATAACCTCATCATATTCCACATTGCTTCCCTATCAACTCTATCATACACTCTCTCCAGATCCATAAACGTAACATACACCTTACCTTTTGCTAAATATTTCTCGCATATCTGCCTAACTGTAAAAATCTGATTCATACAACCCCTACCTCTTTTAAAACCACTCTGTACTTCTAAGATTGCATTCTCTGTTTTATCCTTAATCCTATTAATCATTACTCTACCATACACTTTTCCAACTACACTCAACAAACTAATACCTCTTGAATTACAACACTCATGCACATCTCCCTTACCCTTATATAGTGGTACAATACTTGCACAAACCCAATCTACTGGTACCATTGACAACACAAAACACATATTAAACAATCTTACCAACCATTCAAGTACAGTCACACCCCCTTCCTTCAACGTCTGTTTTTACTGTGTACACACACACACACACACACACACATATATATATATATATATATATATATATATATATATATATATATATATATATATATATATACACACACATATATATATATATATATATATATATATATATATATATATATATATATATATATATATATATATATATATATACATAGATAAATAGGTCAATATTTACGTAAATGTTTATATATAATTTCTTTTTTAACGAGACTCTTGAGCGCGTGATAATTCTTAATGCATGTCACTTTATGTAATATCATAAATTTGAAACCTGAAGTTTTTTTTTCTGATCTTCACCACTTATTCGCTTTGTGTTTTAAATCTGTTTTATCTCTTTAATCAATCGTGTAAGCAATATAAGGTTATGTTTTTAAGCGTGTTTAGTCATTCTTACACAATGTTTGTCAAGTTTGTCCTTTGATAAACTATCATGTAATTTAATTACGTTACTAATATTAATATGGAAAAGTTTAGATCCAAAAATTTTTTCACTATATGAAATATCTACGTATATTGCCTATGAGTTGATGTTGAAAGTAACTTAGGTAAACAAATTTGAATATTCAGAAGTTTATTTTCATTTGTTTTCATTGATCTGAATATAATATAATAAGCCCCAGAAAAGGGTGGAACATATTATACATCTTTTATCCCTTTACCATATTAGGAAGTCTTTCAAAATTGACACCATCCAGCCTTAATAATGTTCTCCTTCCGGTTATTCCCTCAACGACATTAACTGTTACATAATGACAAAGTGCCCGGCTAAAAATGCTCTTTAACAGAGTTTCAAGTTTTATAGTTTTCTCGAAAAGTATCAGTACATTAGCGTTCAGGGACTTAAAATGAAAAATACGCTCATGTTTTGAGACTGGTAACTGCATTTTTTTCTAAATTTAATTCTCTTGCTTCCAAAATAGACATAATACTCGAGTTTATGTTTTTTTACCGTTTATCGTTTCCTTTGCCTGCCTAAAAGTCTTAGTATCCACGCTTGAGAGAGAGAGAGAGAGAGAGAGAGAGAGAGAGAGAGAGAGAGAGAGAGAGAGAGCCTTACCTTATTGCCTTATTTTTTGTTTGGGTTCCCCCAGGTCCCTCAGTGTGAGGCACCTCGTATATCCACCAGAGAGTTGCTAATACATCTTCCGGTGTATTTTGCATCTTCCAGTCTTGGATGGTCTGGGATGCATCTTAGGTATTTATCGAGCTGATTTTTAAACGCATCTACGCTCACTCCTGATATGTTTCTTAGATGAGCTGGCAGCACATTAAATAGTCGCTGCATTATCGATGCTGGTGCGTAGTGGATTAATGTCCTGTGCGCCTTTCTCAGTTTACCTGGAATGCTTTTTGGCACTATTAATCTACCTCGGCTTGCTCTTTCTGATACTTTAAGCTCCATGATGTTTTCAGCAATTCCTTCTATTTGCTTCCATGCTTGTATTATCATGTAGCGTTCTCTTCTCCTTTCTAGACTGTATAGTTTTAAAAATTGCAGTCTTTCCCAGTAATCAAGGTCCTTAACTTCTTCTATTCTAGCAGTATAGGACCTTTGTACACTCTCTATTTGCGCAATATCCTTTTGGTAGTGTGGGTACCATATCACATTGCAGTACTCGAGTGTACTACGCACATAAGTTTTGTAAAGCATAATCATGTGTTCAGCTTTTCTTGTTTTAAAGTGTCTGAATAACATTCCCATTTTTGCTTTACATTTAGCCAACAGTGTTGCTATTTGGTCGTTGCATAACATATTCCTATTTAAAATTACACCAAGGTCTTTAATTGCTTCCTTGTTTGTGATTGTCTCATTATTAGGTCCCTTGTATGCATACACCATTCCTTCTCTGTTTCCATAATTTATTGATTCGAATTTATCGGAGTTAAATACCATCCTATTTATCTCCGCCCATTCATATATTTTGTTTAGATCTCTTTGTAGTGAGTCCCTATCTTCATCACAAGTAATTTCTCTACTTATTCTTGTGTCATCGGCGAAACTTCTCACTACGGAGTTTTCAACATCACAGTCTATGTCTGAGATCATAATAACAAATAGCAATGCAGCTAATACCGTACCTTGGTGCACACCAGATATTACCTGGGCTTCATCTGATTTCTCGTCATTTGCAACCACTATCTGTTTTCTGTTTTGCAGGAATTCTTTTACCCATTTTCCTATCTTTCCCACAATATTATGCTTTCTCATTTTTTTCTCCAATATATTATGGTCTACCTTGTCAAAGGCTTTTGCAAAATCTAGATAGATCACATCTGTGTCTTTTTCATTTATCATATTATTGTATATGTTTTCATAGTGAGCTATCAGTTGGGTCTGTGTACTTTTTCCAGGTACGAAACCGTGTTGACCCATATTAAACAAATTATTTTTGACCAAATGGTTCATTATTTTCTTTTTTATTACCCTCTCATACACTTTCATAATATGTGATGTTAGACTAACAGGTCTATAATTGCTTGCCTCTAGTCTTGATCCACTTTTGAAGATAGGGGTTATATAAGCTAATTTATGTTTAACATATATCTCGCTCATATCTACACTCTGTCTTAGCAGTATTGCAAGTGGCTTCGCGATAGTGTTTGCAGTTTTTTTTAACAAAATCGCTGGAACTCCATCTGGTCCGGCTGCCGATCCATTTTTAATTTCGTTTATAGCCGTGACAATATCTGCTTCATTAATATCTATATCCGTTAGATATTCAACATTTTCTTCTCTCATTTCTGTTTCATTATTCTCATTCGCAATTCTTGGCGTGAATTCACTCTTATATTTTTCTGCTAATATGTTGCATATTTCCTTTTTTTCATTCGTTAGCCGTCCTTCAATTCTTAGAGGGCCTATTTCTATTCTCCTTTTATTCATCTTTTTTGCATAGGAGTAAAGTACTTTGGGGTTTCTTTTTATATTTTGAAGTGTCCTTTCTTCTAAGTCCCTTTTTTCATTTTCTTTCGACTGTATAATCGTTTGTTCTGCATTTTCTATCTTACATTTTATTTCCCTCATTTTCCACACATTTTTTTCTTTTGCAAGATTTTTCTTCCACTTTTTAATTTTCTGAAATAAGATCCTTCTGTCTCTTGGTATGCACGTCTTTTGTTTATTGTTTTTTTTCGGTACATATTTTTCAACAATTTTCTCCAGTATTTTGTACAGTATATCCGTATTTACCTGTATATTATCACTTATAAATACATTTTTCCATTCTTTATTCAGTTCTTCATTTATTTCTGACCATTTTATATTCTTACTGTAAAAGTTATATTTTCCATATCCTTCCCAAAGTTTTGTGCTTTTATTAATTCTGTGATCACTTGCTTTGGAATGAACTATCAATTCTATGACGTTGTGGTCTGAAATTCCCATGTTATACACTATTATTTCTTTAACATAATTCACCTCATTCACAAATACTAGATTTAGGACATTTTCCTTTCTTGTTGGAATGTGGTTTATTTGTTGCATATTATGTTCTAATAGCATATCTTGAAGCTTTTCAAATTGCCTCTTATCTTCTGCGCTACTATTATTATCTTTTTTATATGTATACATACAACCACTTTCTTCTATCCGTTCTTTCCAATCCACGAAAGGAAAGTTAAAATCTCCGGATAGGAGTATATTCCAGTCTTTATGGTTTCTACATATATCATCTATTTTTTCTATTATTATGTCAAACTCCTTAGTGTTTGGGGGTCTGTAAACTACAATATTCATTAGTTTTTCAAATTCAAATTCTACCGCAATCAATTCACATTCTGTGTTGCTGTATTTTTCACATACTTTTCCTTGATTTATGTCTCTTCCATATATTGCGGTTCCCCCTTGATTCCTATTTTTTCTGTCTGATCTATAAGTTTGGAAACCCTTTATCTGGTCATCACTGCCAGTCTCTTGGGAATACCATGTTTCACTTATATTTAATATATCTATTTTTTCAATTTGGGTTAGTTCTTCTAAGAACTCTATTTTCCTTTTAGAGTTACTCGTGACTAAACCCTGTGCATTCATTACTATTATGGTTTGTGTTTCATCCCCATTATTTAATATTGGTAATAATATGGATTCTCCCATGCTTCCTTCCTGTTCTGATATGATGTTCTTTTCTTCATTTCCCGGAATTCTGCCATTAAAAAATCCAACTTTTCTATTATATTTGCTCTTTCGCCTTCATATTTATTTGTGTGTGTATACCTGCAACTGTCCCCATATCTGCACCAACCCCTGGCATTATAGATGCATTCTTTGTAGTTGGGCTCTAAATGTGCAGGTTTGGGTTGAAAGGCCTCATATCTTGGGGCTCTTGGTTCAAAGCGCGGTATATACACGGCCTGCTTTTTTGTTTCTTTTTTTGTTTCTTTTTTGCTTTCATTTTTCTTTTCAGTTTGCTGAGTTTTCTTACTTTCATTCAAGGTTGCAGGATGCATATATCGACATTTTTTGTTGTAAATGCATATATTTCATAATTATGGCATATCTTTGGATGCTTGTAGTAGCATCTTTCGCCAAATCTGCAATTCCCTCTTTTCAGCATATTGCAGACTATATCCTTCTTTTCTATTTTTTCTTGTTCTTGCTCTTCCCTAAAATTATGTAGGTCCGGGTAGAGTCTCTTGGGTCTATTATTTGTTTCCATCTGGTAATTTATTTCTTCATAAGTATGTTGTTGGATGGCATCATAGGTTATATCAATGATTTCTTCTGCATCCTTACACATATCCTGTTCATTGTTCTCTTCTTCTTCTTTTTCTTCTTCTTCTTCTTCTGTTTCTTCTTCTTCCTCTTCTTTATCTTCAACTATTTGCAGATTTAGTCTCGACTTAATTATATTTTCTATCCAGACTAAGCATGTTGAGAAGAATACCTTTGTGTCTTTATTTTTTATTTTTTGCTGTATTTCAGCACATGTGGGGTGTGTTGGGACATGACAGGCATCACATTTTCGAATCAATTGTTGAGGATTATTAATGGAATACCATATCTTACATGTATTACACCATTTTGGCATTCTTTTTCCCATTGCATCAATCAGCATATTCACCATATTGGACTTCTTATTGTTCTTTGATGGAATGTGTTGATTGATGTAGACTTTCTTTATAAGTCTCTTTAACACTTGGATTTTCTTTGGAATTTCTTCTATTATTTTGTTGATGTTTTCCGCAGATTTGCTCCAGTTTATTGGATCATATTGTTTCAATATGTCTGCGAATATTTTTCCGTCACATTGGTTGACGTTACTAGTGACCTCTGTTATCAGACGGTCGAGCTCCTGTTTCGCCAACTCATGGAATTTATTTTTGCTGAGTCCAGCGATGTCTCTCCAAGCCTTGCCCGTGTTGTACATAGCCATCTTGATTAGATTTTTAGTAATTCACAAGATAACTATTCTATGCCGACGTTTTATTCCACTTCTCCGACCTCAAACTAATCACTGACTATTCACGAAAACTTGTAGCTATATTGCACTCGATAGCCTTTTGTTATCCGCGTTAAATCATGATATTTATAGGGTCGCAAAAGTGTAATCACTCACCGGCACACAGATACAAAACTGAGAGAGAGAGAGAATTTTGATTTGATGCTCAGCTCTGTTTCAATAAACTAAACCAAAGGCCAAAGTTACTTTATCAAAAGAAATTTAGGGTTGTTGTCTTTCCAAATATTAATTAAAACAAGTTCATTCAACCTCTAACATATGCTAAAGCTGAACTGTTAAACTTTACGCGGATTTGAAAATTAACAAGAAAAACTTATGACAGTAAATTTGCAAACTGCTTATTTTTCACAACAAAATTTTACATTCTGAATATTGGGGGATAAGTGACTGAAGTGTACAATGTAATTGAAATGAGAGTTTTATGTAATTTTATTAGCAATAATCATACATGTGTTTGCAAATAATTATATCTTATGAATGATTGAAAACCAGCCATCTTTCTTAAATGTTTATTTTAGTGTTTTCTATCTTTTTTTGGAGGGAATAGTCAATGTATTTCTTTTTCCTAATTAGTTTTAAAAAAATATACTCTTGTAATTCGTCCTTTATTTTTTCCCAGTGTAAATCTTTGTGTTTTTCTCCACACGTTCCCATCTACGAAAACTTGCTCAAAAGATGTTATATTTTTTGCTGTGTATGATATTTTAAATCTTGGAAAATAAAAATTTAATTCTTTTCTGTTTTTACTGTATACTGTAGCAAAGACAGCAGAACTTGATGGTTATCTTGTCTCCCTCCTGCTCATAAATCTAAGTTTTTAGTGTCGCAATTCTTGTATATTGTAACTTGAAATATGGTGCTATCTTCCTTTTATATCAATAAATTTCAGGGTACAACATAAAACATATTCTGCTTCAAATGCCGTATTGCTGATGCTTTTTGGACAAAACATGCCTATTATCGCTCGGAATACAACTGCTTTAATCTAGTCTCTTCCAAATAAAGGAGCTAGCTTTCGATGTAGAATTTTGTGATAGAAAATTGCTATAAATATTTTAGAAATATCTTATTTATTTCATAATGTTTTTTTTATAAAGTATCAATAAGTAAATGATCTAAGAGAAAAAAAAGCAATACTTTTAGACGCTTTAAC
>NC_090737.1:49964297-49984297 GCF_036898095.1 Palaemon carinicauda
GTGTGGGGATGGGGAGACAGATGGACCTCCAGTAAGCTGTAAGGGACACCCCCTTGCCAGCGAGTGGTAGCGCGTTTTCCCAGGGAGGGCGTAAGAAGGTTAGAGGGGAGAAGCAGCAGCCCCTCACTGCCGCTCCCTCTCATGGAAGTAGGAATGCTATTCCCGCCTTGGAATAGATGTGGAATCTTGTGTGTAACGAGTTTGAAGAATCGCTCATTACAGAAGCTAGCAAAACGTAGGAGTGCCTGGAGCTTAACATGTCCGGAGCCCACCCACAGGCTCAGGGACCCTTCGACGTAGAGCGGATGTAATAACCTGATGTAAAGCAGAAGGAACAGCAACATAAGAATTTAGGTTCAATTAGACCTGCGGCTGGAGCACGTAGGAAATGGTAGATCTTGACAACTAATGAGAGAAAGAAAGGGAGCGAGAATCCCAGTCAGAGTGCTAGTAATGGATAATCCCTGGGGAACCCAGTGTAAATGCCCCGTGAGTGAGTGTATGGTTGAGGTAGGAGTAGCAAGTTTCCGGATTTCTTGCGCATGCGAAGGGATGTGTTCTTCATTGAAGATGATATCCGATCTAGCGTTGTTGTTCTTTCCCCTCTGGTAGAGAAAGCCATCCATGTAATCCATTTATGTCCTTACGCAGGACACATAGGTATAGAGAGGTCCCTGAGAAGGGCCAGAGAGTAATTTTTTTGGGATGAAAAAAGACATTGTTAGATTTATTAATAAGTGCCATGTGTGTAACACTTTGTGGAACCACAACCATGTGATCTCGAAGGCCAGAACTGGTCAGTAGGGGCTGATAAGTTTAATAGAGTGCATACGGACGTCCTGGGTCCATTTCCCCCCAGTGATGGGCAGTTTTAGTATGTGTGTGTGTTTGTATATGTATTCATATGCTTCACACACACGTATGCAATGGTGGACAAAACTGGAGTTTCGGTTGCGAAGGCGTTATGTTCCTTCATAGTGAGGTTCTGATATCCACGTACCTTGATAAATGATAATGGCCGAGAGTTTGTGAATGAAGTGTGCAAAGGGATAACCAAGATCATGAGAATAGATCATTTCACTATCGCCTCTTATCGACCATCAGCAAATGGGCTCGTCGAGTCCCATAACCGAGAGGAGACAAATATTTTAGAGTATCTTGTGGGGGACAATTCAAACCAGTGGGTGGGAATGTCACCATGGGCGGAGTTCTACCTAAACACAGTATATAACAGCTCCATCAGAGATACCCCGTTTTTTGTAGTTTTGGGCAGAACCCCGTGCTGGTGTATACCGTTGTCATGGACCCCTACACCTTGCCATTATACAACACAAAACAATACCGAGTGAAGATGTATAATTTGGCTCGGAGATTGTTTCAGTTAACTCAGAGGTACTTGCTGAGGTCCAATGAGAAGTATCAGACGAGATACGATCAGCGTTTCCGAACGCGAACGTCTGATGTACAGATAGGGGACAGAATCTATCTTAAAAGGTTGCAACCGAGAAAGCATGCATAAACTGAAAGCCTCATATGTTGGACCGTATCGTGTAAAGGAAATTAAAACCGATATGGCAGTCATCCAACACATCCGGACTGGGGCCAAAGGCGAGTATCACCTTTCGCATATGCGCCCAGTCAGAGAGGATAACTTGGTGTGGCATTTGAATAAACCAGTACCCCCTTACCACGGGCTACCTGGCTACTTGGGAAAGGAAAGTAAGGAGGAGACAAAAGCCGGTGTTAGTGCTGTCCTTCGTGCACGAGTGTGAGAGGACATGGGCCATGAAATGAAGGTGTCTGCCATAAGGTGATTTAGGTCATAAAATCAGGTCTATTTTGTGTATGTTCACTCCAAGTGTTTTGTGAAAAGATGTAATAAAAATTGTTTTCATTTTTTTTTCTAAGCATAGACGTTTTTGTTGTATTCACGGTTATGTTGAAATTAATTAAAATTTCGTTACTCTACTGTATGTTGATACTAATTTTGCTGTTACAAATGTTTTCATGTATATTTTCAATGTTGTTGTAATGTATTCAAAAAATTTCATTTATCTCTGTTGAGGATTTCAGTGCTATTACAGGTAATTGTTGATCATGGGTTGTATATTGAACATCATTACTGATCCTTCGATTTTTAGTTACAGTAGAAATAATATTGCTCAGTTATTGATAAGTATTTCTTTTTATTATTCACTGTTTGAATTTGCTCCTTGTTTCAGTGTCACGGATGTGTTAGAAATGTTTTTCTTGTGGTTTTGAAGTCGTCAAGCGAGTGTTCGGATTATAAGTTTTTCGTTTTATTTTAGTCTTTCTTTATCATTTTATTTCTTTTGTGTATGTAATGATTTGTTGGTTCATACAAAAATTTTCTTGCATTGAAGCATCTGTTGGTAACATATATGGTTATTGTTCTGATTTTGTGCTCCAAATTTTGGTGATGATGTATCTAAACCAGAATTTTGTGTTTCTGTATGACCTATTGTGGGCGTGACATTCATCGTTGTGTAACTTGCAATTGTAACACGCCCACCGGCCCTATGATTTTTATTTTAATTTTCGCATGCACCCAAAAAAGGGTGGTATTCAGCGGCAATGTGAAGAGAAAAGGAAGTGGGGAAAGAAAGTTTTTTATTTTAGTAAAAAAAAAAAATTGAAGAGTTTAAAAAAAAGTATCAGAAAAAAAAAATAAATGTGAATTTTACGGGAGGTAAAATATAAGGGGGGAGTGATGAACTAATCGTAGATATGGCGGCCGTTACTGGCCGGGGTAAGTGTCAACGGATTTTTTTCCTCTTTGTTAGAGGAATGACTGTTAGGTTGTGGTTTGGCACTTACAAAAAGGACGGTTACAGGTTAGTTTGGGTGTGGCGTCACCAGCCTTCTCCCGATTGGTTGTTAAGAGACTTTCAAGTCAAACAACCAATCATTGATCAGGCATCGCAACCCCAATGTATGGGCGATTGGGTAAAAACCCCATGGGACAGGCAGTCTAGTTTCAGAGGTCCATAGAGGTGTCACTAAGGAAGGGAGGTGCCAACATGTGTGCTGAACCGTGTACCATTTTTCTGAGGGCTTTACCTTACTAACGTAACATAATCATAATTAAGGGCGCCCTTGTAAACTTAAGAGAATATAGTCTGTGTAAAACAATCAACTCGGCTATTATTTGTGCATGAAATCTCCCTCCATTCGTGTTTTTCTAAATTGACTGAACCGCAATACGACAAAGATCGGGTCAATTATAATCTAGGCATATATAAATGCATACATATATAATTTTAATGCATATATATATATATATATATATATATATATATATATATATATATATATATATATATATATATATATATATATATATATATATATACATTTTTAATGAAGAGACAACTTCTCAGTGGCGTCTAAATACCTAAGACGGCTTCTCCTCGGACAGATTGTCCTGCAGATAATTTATAGGATAACAGAGGAAATAAATTTACTTTTCTCCATTTATTGTTTGGAGTCGACACATGTTTCAGATCACTTCGTGACCCTTCTTCAGGACTGCATTGAGTTTTGCAAGTGCACTTTGATATAAAATCTATGGTGATGAAAATTTGATAAAAAGGATTCGGAAATCTGGACGGCTTCTCCTCGGACAGATTGGCCTGCAGATAATTTTACAGGATAACAGCGGAAATAAATTTACTTTTCTCCATTTATTGTTTGGAGTCGACACATATTTTGGATCACTTCGTTACCCTTCTTCAGGACTGCATTGAGTTTTGCAAGTACACTTTGATATAAAATCTATGGTGATGAAAATTTGATAAAAAGGATTGGGAAATCTGGAAAACATCCCACAAAATTGCTAGATGAAAACTTTAGATTCTTTGAAATCTAAATAAAAAAAATTAAGATGAACACGTCCCTGATAAAATGAAGTCTGTTGCAGAAAGCCTATCAAGAAACACATTGGCCTTCTTTTATCTGAGATGAAATTAAAATGCCTTGACTGAAGCTCAACGTAAAGATCCAGAGTAACAAGCTAGCAGTATATCGTGTACACCTCTCCTATCCCCGATGACTCCGACACCACCTTCCTATGTGACATCAGTACTGGTCGGCCACACCCGTGGCCTACAATGGGCTAACAGGTGTTTGATTTAATCCATGACCTCTTACATCCTTACTGAACAGCTGCTAAGGATACTAAGGATTGGGTTTTCACCTGTACTTCATACAAAAATTCTAAACTATATCTACATGGATTCAGAAGTGGGCACCTTGATCAGCCTGAACATCGTTCACCCACATACACTCGAACATAGTAGGCTCCTACCCACAACACAAGCTGACCGTTACCTGTTTACTGTCATTGACCACTTCCCTCCTTGACATAAAGCCATCTCCATGCAATATGCAACATTTGCTTTATGTATATTCGCCTTACTCTCAAGGTGGATAGCAAGATTTGGTATCCCTGAGCATGTTACTACTGAAAGTGTACGACATTCACCTCTCAATTGTTGATATCATTAGCAAATATCATGAGCCCTATCCTACTTCAGACAAACACCTACATCCCTGCAGCCAACATAATGGTTGAACGCTTTCATTGTATCCTCCAAGCAGCTTTGATGTTACACTGCAATGACTCCATATGGTTTGCTTAGCTTTTCTGGGTCCACCTTGTATTAAGAACCACTCCTAAGGACGTCCTGGGTGTCTCAGCAGCTAAAATGCTGTATGGCGACTCGTTGGTCGTCCCTACTGTATTTTTTTCATCTGCAACATCCTCCAACAATCGCCAGTGCCTGTGCCATGTTGTGGGGATATTCACTAACTGCCACATGACTTACAAGTCCCCAGCGATGAAACACATACTGAAAGATTTAAACACAACAACACATGTCTTTGTGCACACTGCCACTTGCAAGCCACCACTGACATCCATTTTTTACGGGCCATTTCCTTGATATCAGTTTCGAGCGGAAGTCATTCTTCATCAACATTCATGGCAAAGTAGACTGGGTCTTCATTGATACCCTAAAACCTGCATATCTCCTGCAAGATAACCCGCCTACAGTTTGCCTCTTGAAGGTAGTGTGCCCTATTTCACATGTATGTTTGTTTTAAGGGGGAGCCATGTACTACACAAGTATTTCTTACACGCTTATACACTGTAATGTGATTGCTCTTTTTCTCTCTCTTTCTCTAGCTCTCTACCACACTGATATTGGAAAAAGATGTTTAAGCTTGCTATTGCATGTTTTAGGTTAGTAAAGTTTGTTTGTCATTATTACCCCAAACTGTTTGAATATAAGCTTGTGATGTTGCATTAATATTCCAGTCATGTCTAGCTCGTCTCTTTTAAGACCTAGAAGCAAGATGGCACAAGGAGCATCATGAGAAACTGAGTGACATAGAAAGTTTGAAGATTTTTTGACCTTTTGATTCGCAATCCTTGTAATTAGGGGTGGGTCTCAAGATCTTTGAAAATAGGTATTAGTTCTTCGCATTCCTTATGCCTCTATGATTCAGTATCATTAAACTTAAAATCAATGACATGTTAATTTTCCTTTGATATTGGTAAGGTCAATATAAATTAAATTCTACTAGTTGCAATAAAAAATTCATTTCAAATCTTAATATAACTGTCTAAAACAAAATCGTTCTTATATGACTATTCCATTTTCAAATACATGCACCTCTCATATATTACTGCCACCAAGCATCGTGGTACTCATTAGGATGTGTTTTTTTTTTTTTTTTTGCATCAATTTGCTCATCGTATGACTGGAGAATCTTTGGGTCAAATATTAACTTCTTAATTTATATGTATGATAGATAAACTTTCCTATCTGAATTCCCATTCTTTTTTCTATTTAGGAACATATAGAGTAAAGATATAAGGTTTTTAAAGGCGTGACTGGCTCAAGCACCAAAGCAGATATGTTCTTATGGCAGTCCGCAAACACACTTTCCCGCATCTCAAATTTGCATCAGGAGCCCTCAAAACATACATCCTGGTGATGTACTCAACATTGCCAGACGTCCATATAGCCAATCTCTTTCAGCTCTCTCAACAACTGTTCACTTGCTCTCAGAAAAATGACCAGCATCACTCGGCTGACATCTGCCAGAGACATCTCTCCTTGGTAAGTGAACTGTCATATTTGATGTCAATATTTTATCCATGAAGGATCCGATGACCAAAGTTGAAGCCCTTATGGACAGAAACTTCACAGCCTTCAACGCCTCCATTGCCTCTAATCCTGAGGAAGAGGACAACTATACAACATTGAACGAAACTGAGATGTATGCGTTAAGACACAGATACCCACCCACCACTTATATAAGCCACCACTCACTCACATTCTAACCAAAGACCTCCACAGCTGTTGTTACTGACGCCCATTGGCTTCAGTTTTGCTACTACCACTCCAGATTTACATTGATGCAGTTAAAGGTGTGCAATTTTTGGTAAACATAGGTGGTTGCTGTTGTTTTTTTATAGCTGCTAACAGAACAGTGATCCTCATCCAGTGGTTCGAGACCCTCACATTATTGTTTGGAAGTGCTTAATATCAGTAAAAATTTCTCGTTGCTGATATCACATTGGCAATCTTCGGTGATTTCGTTCACTGACGGTTAGTCAACGTAGACTCTTACTCATCAACACCTTCAACCACTTCCTAAGGCAGTCAAATTTGGTTTATTCCTGTCTATGGCTGGTTCAGGATGCCTGGACACTACATAGTAATGACCACTATGCGACTGTAAGAGACTTTCCTGTCATATCCAGCAAGGAGCTATAAGAGCTCATGCCCTCCTAATGAATAACCACCACATCATATATGAGGGGATTGTCAGGACTACCAAGATCATCATCCGTGATCCTGACATTGGAACATCATGGATTCTAAAATTTCACCTCATACAGCGAGAAAAGCCATCCCTTAACATGACCCAAGAGATGTTCTTGCTCCCATCGTGCCGCAGGAATCTTATCTCGAGAATAAGTACTGAACAAAACATCCTGAGCATAGATCACTCTGACTAGCAGCCAAGCAGTTCACCTAGCATTGGTGCCAGCCCAATGAGCGCTTCCGCAAATCAGAACAAGATGGCCACCTATCACCTTTGATGAGTAGGGAGACAGGTTGGCTGTGAACCACTCCCTCCCGGTGAGTGTCTCAGCCAATGAGAATTCACCAACTCAAGTATGTCATTACGTGCTCCACCCAGAAAAACCATAAAATGACGCAATATGGAAAAAGAGGAAAATGAATACTAGTGCAAAATGAATTAAACGATATTTTAACAACAATTGACAAAAAAAAAAAAAAAAAAAAAAAAAAAAAAAAAATGAGTGTGGGCAGGATATATAATGATGAGAAACATTATATGGACATAAAGAATAACAGCCTGGGTCCCTAGAAATTGCAAACGAAGCAGGAAAGGTAGAGAAGGAGATGGGTTGACGAGCTAAGAAAAGTTGCTGGTTTGGAATGGCATAGAAAGACTATAAACAGGCGGCGGTGGTAGGATGTCTGAGCCTATTGTCCTGCAGTGGACTGGCAACGGCTGGTGATGAAGATAATGATTATAAGAAAGAGAATTGTAAGGCTCCAAAGACTATAGAGAATAAATTATTATAAAAAAAAATTTAAGAAAAAGGTATTTGATATGGAGAAAATAGTATTATAATCTTACGTTTGTTATTGGAAGAAGGACGGAATCCTACAAGTTGTTCTGAAATAAAGATGCTATCAGTTTTATGCACACCTATAAACGAATGGAAATTCAAAGAAATATGTCTTGCAAATATAAAACAATACATTCCTGAAAAATTCTTATTATGCGTTATGATATATTAATACTATTTATCGCTAATATTCACAATGTTTTAATACTATTTATCGATAATATTCATGATATTTTAATACTATTTATCTCTAATATTCATGATATTTTTACCAAATGTTGTTTGTTTAACTGCAGTATGCAATCATCCCTCACTATCTTCTTAATGATTGCCATCTCAGTGTCAGCGCCGAGGGGACCAGAAATGTAGAACCGTTTGTATGGGGGATCATTAATATAGGCATATATCTAATTACCTCCGGAGGGGCAAGCATTATCGTAAGGAGAGAATTAGGATAACAGCTTTTGGAATTGCTCGTTATGTTCATTAAACTTTAATTACAGACGATGTAATCTGGAGCGATTATCACGAGTCCAATTGATTCGGCACAGAAAGGAGAATAATTCAAGGCCTAATATGGCTTGATTGATAATGGTTGGGACTAGGTGTGTCAGATGTTGAGATAACTGATGGTGGTATCAAGGCTCTCTCTCTCTCTCTCTCTCTCTCTCTCTCTCTCTCTCTCTCTCTCTCTCTCTCTTGTCTGAAATTAATTTCTATTTTTTTTGGATAATCTAATTGAAATTCCGCTTTTATAATATAAACTTCCTATTTAAAATCTCGTCATATGGGATGAACAATCTTCCGAAAGGGAAAAGGAGATTTTTTTTCTGTGATTGTGTCAATAAAATCTGAATTACTATTTTTAGCAGCATGATCAAATACTACCTGAATGCTGAAGCTTAGTTCTTTTATGTACTAACTATTGGATTAACAAATACACACCAACACATACTCATATACAGACACTCATACACACATTCAAATATATATATATATATATATATATATATATATATATATATATATATATATATATATATATATATATATATATACACACACACAAAGACAAGAGCTTGTGACCGGCCGGGAATCGAACCCTGGTCCTGCAAGCTTGTATAGACAGTGACTTAACCACTTGGCCACGAAGAAAGATAAAAGTCAATGATAATTCTTCTGTACTTATACCTGTCGAATTCAGGTGTTTTGTACTTAAAATTGAAATCAACCCAAAAAACACGTCTAAATGTGCAAAATTTATCATTAACAGAATGCCAAGTAACACACTACCAATTAGCTACGATGGTGAAGATGGGTTGATTTCAATTCTAAGTACAAAACACCTGAATTCAACAGGTATAAGTACAGAAGAATTCTCATTGACTTTTATCTTTCTTCGTGGCCAAGTGGTTTAGTAACTGTCTATACAAGCTTGCAGGACCAGGGTTCGATTCCATGCTGGTCACAAGATCTTGTCTTTGTGTGATTTCGCCTGGGGCTCTGATCCCGAGGTCGTTAAAAGAATCCAGACATTAATGTATCCAAAATATATATGGCTTATTTGAATATGAAAAAAAAACACGTCTAAATGTGCAAATTTTATCATATATATATATATATATATATATATATATATATATATATATATATATATATATATATATATATATATATATATATATATACATAGTTATTAGTTGCTTTTAATTCTTCTTCTGTGTATCGCCCTCAATTTTCCAGATTATCCTTATGATAAGCAACTTTGTTTAAATCTTCCTCCACCTAGTCTTTCATCATTAATAAATCAATTTATATTCCTCTTTTTATGACTTGCTGTGCCCAATATTTTTTTTTTAACTAGTTTACATCTTGTTCGATTTGAAATCTTTATTAATTAAAAAAAAATTCACATTAAAAATAAATTACTGCGTTTTGAAACAAATTTCTGATACAGGCAAGATATCCTTTTGCTGTACTATCAGGGTATTATCATATGTATTTTTCTTTTGTGAGTAGGTCTTTTGTAATGTAGATTGATGCCCCTTCCTATATTTCATTTTTTTTCCTTTTTTTTTTATTCTAGAATTGTCAACTCCTAATCATTATAATTTTTCCAGTTGAGGGAAGTACTCATAATATGCTAAGTGATGGTGCTGTCAAGAAAAATATACATAATACACATACAAATGAATATTCCTAAAATAAAATTCTTTTCAATAGGCACTTAAACAAACCCTTTATCGGTATTTCCACGTACCTTTAAATATTGAAAAATAATTAGTGATTACTGTAATTCTAAAATAGAAAAGACACAAATTGCCTTCTTTAAAATTCTTTATCAATCATTTTTTACTTAATGTTATGGTTTTGGAATCAGGACCACTTCGTCCAGTACGTCAAACAATTAAGATTTATTTCTTCTGTTTCTGTATAGAAAGTAGCAAAATTACACACAATAGCTTATTATAGTCTAATTGTAAGTCAATGTGATGGTAAATGTGTCCAGATAGTTATTGTTTCCAATGATATGCACAGTCCACCACACTGACAAAGAGCTCTACACTAAATAGTCGCCTTCTGACATCTGCAGCGTCCTCTGCACCCTCATTGCAAGAGTTGCATATAAGCTTCTGATGCATCTGCTAGGGCTGTCCAGGTTATACTCCATCCACCACCAGGTCTTTTATTCCATACCCAATCACATGGTGAAAGTTTCTCTGGAGCAGGGGTCAGCACGTGTGCTCAACAATGACCAGCTCACTAGGCCACTCACTTGGTGAGTTGGATGAGTGCAGCCTGTGTAGTAGGCAGATCATGCCTTTTGTGCTGAACACCTTTTTTTTTGCCTGGTTCACACCTTCCTTTGTGCTGGTGCGATCGTACAGCAGGACAACAAATCGCTTTAGCGGTTGGCCCATGGGTCTGACATTGCACCCTAAATAAAGAATGTTTGTAACATCTCCATAGGTGGTCCAGATGTTTCCTGAACCATTCTTGGCCTTGCTAACCAAATGAGAAAATGTGTCACATCCAGCAAAGACATGGAACATTGCTACACACCAGCTAGGACTAAGACCTTTGCCAATCTTACGAGCAGCGATGAGCCTGAGGCTCTTCTCAACTCCAAAAACAATCCATAGTTCAAAATAAATATGAATTTTACGGGACGTAAAATATACGGGGGGAGTGATGAACTAATCGTAGACATGGCGGCCGTTAATGGCCGGGATAAGTGTCAACAGATTTTTTTCCTCTTTGTTAGAGGAATGACTGTTAGGTTGTGGTTTGGCACTTACAAAAAGGACAGTTGCAGGTTAGTTTGGGTGTGGTGTGACCAGCCTTCTCCCGATTGGTTGTTAAGAGACTTTCAAGTCAAACAACCAATCATTGATCAGGCATTGCAACGCCCATGTTTGGGCGATTGGGTAAAAGCCCCATGGGACAGGCAGTCTAGTTTCAGAGGCCCATAGAGGTGTCACGAAGGAAGGGAGGTGCCAACATGTGTGCCGATCCGAGAACCATTTTCCTGAGGGCTTTTCCTTACTAACGTAACGTTATCATGATTAAGGGTGCCCTTATGAACTTAAGAGAATATAGTCTGTGTAAAACAATCAACTCGGCTATTATTTGTGAATGAAATCCCCCTCCATTTGTGTTTTCCTAAATTGACTGAACCGCAATACAACAAAGATCGGGTCAATTATAATCTAGGCATATATAAATGCATACATATATAATTTTAATACATATAAACATACATGTAATATATATATATATATATATATATATATATATATATATATATACATATATATATATATATATATATATATATATATATATATATATATATATATATATATATATATATATATATATATATATATATATGTATATATATATATATATATATATATATATATATATATATATATATATATATATATATATATATATATATATATATATATATATATATATATATATATATATACATTTTTAATGAAGAGACAACGTCTCAGTGGTGTCCAAATATCTAAGACGGCTTCTCCTCGGACAGATTGTCCTGTAAATAATTTACAGGATAACAGCAGAAATAAATTTACTTTTCTCCATTTATTGTTTGGAGTCGACACATGTTTCGGATCACTTTGTGACCCTTCTTCAGGACTGCATTGAGTTTTGCAAGTACACTTTGATATAAAATCTAGGTGATGAAAATTTCATAAAAAGGATTCGGAAATCTGGAAAACATTCAACAAAATTGATAGATGAAAACTTTAGATTCTTTGAAATATAAATACGAAAATTTAAGATCAACACGTCCCTGATAAAATGAAGTCTGTAGCAGAAAGCCTAACAAGAAACACATTGGCCTTCTTTTATCTGAGATGGAATAAAAATGCCTTGACTGAAGCTTAACGTAAAGATCCAGAGTAACAAGCTGGCAGTATATCGTGTGAATCTCTCCTTTGGGAAGATGTCTATCCTCGACGACTCCGACACCACCTTCCTATGTACGTCAGTACTGGTCGGCCACACCTGTGGCCTACAATGGGCTAACAGGTGTTTATTTAATCCATGGCCTCTCACATCCTTACTGAACAGCTACTAAGGACGCTGAGGATTGGGTTTTCGCCTGTACTTCATACAAAAATTCTAAATTATATCTACATGGATTCAGAAGTGGGCACCTTAATCAACCTGAACATCATTCACCCACATACACTCCAACATAGTAGGCTCCTACACACAACACAAGATGACCGTTACCTGTTTACTGTCATTGACCACTTCCCTCCTTGACATAAAGTAATATTCATGCAAAATGCAACATTTGCTTTACTCTCAAGGTGGATAGCAAGATTTGGTATCCTTGAGCATGTTACTACTGAAAAGGTACGACATTTACCTCTCAATTGTTGATATCATTAGCAAATATCATGAGCCCCATCCTACTTCAGACAAACACCTACATCCCTGCAGCCAACATAATGGTTGAACGCTTTCATTGTATCCTCAAAGCAGCTTTGATGTTACACTGCAATGACTCCATCTGGTTTACTCAGCTATTCTGGGTCCACCTTGTATTGAGAACCACTCCTAAGGACGTCCTGGGTGTCTCAGCAGCTAAAATGCTGTATGGCGACTCGTTGGTCGTCCCTACTGTTTTTTTCTCATCTGCAACATCCTCCAACAATCTCCAGTGCCTGTGCCATGTTGTGGGGATATTCACTAACTGCCGCATGACTTACAAGTCCCCAGCGAAGAAACACATACTGAAAGATTTAAAAACAACAACACATGTCTTTGTGCACACTGACACTTGCAAGCCACCACTGACCTCCATTTTTTACAGGCCATTTCCTTGATATCAGTTGCGAGCGGAAGTCCTTCTTCATCAGCATTCATGGCAAAGTAGACTGGGTCTTCATGGATACCCTAAAACCTGCATATCTCCTGCAAGATAACACGCCTGGAGTTTGACTCTTGAAGGCAGTGTGCCCTATTTCACATGTATGTTTGTTTTAAGGGGGAGCCATGTAATACACAAGTATTTCTTACACGGTTATGCACTGTAATGTGATTGCTCTTTTTCTCTCTCTTTCTCTAGCTCTCTACCACACTGATATTGGAAAAAGCTGTTTAAGCTTGCTATTGCATGTTTTAGGTTGGTAAAGTTTGTATGTCATTATTACCCCAAATTGTTTGTATATAAGCTTATGATGTTGCATTAATATTCCAGTCATGTCCAGTTCGTCTCTGTTAAGACCTAGTAGCAACATGGCACAAGGAGCATCATGAGAAACTGAGTGACATAGAAAGTTTAAAGATTTTTTGACCTTATGATTCGCAAACCTTGTAATTAGGGGTGGGTCTCAAGATCTTTGAAAATAGGTATTAGTTCTTCGCATTCCTTATGCCTCTATGATTCAGTATCATTAAACTTAAAATCAATGACATGTTAATTTTCCTTTGATATTGGTAAGGTCAATATAAATTGAATTCTATTAGTTGCAATAGAAAATTCATTAAAAATCTTAATATAACTGTCTAAAACAAAATCATTCTTATATGAATATTCCATTTGTAAATACATGTTCCTCTCATACATTACTACCACGAAACATCGTGGTACTCATTATGACGTGTTTTTATTTTTTTGCATCAATTTGCTCATCATATGACTGGAGAATCTTTGGGTCAAACATTAACTTCTTAATTTATGTGTATGATAGATAAACTTTCCTATCTGAATTCCCGTTCTTTTTTCTATTTAGGAACATATAGAGTAGAGATATAATGTTTTTAAGGGCGTGACTGGCTAAAGCACCAAAGCAGACTATGTTCTTATTGCAGTCTGCAAACACACTTTCCCGCATCTCAAATTAGCATCAGGAGCCCTCAAAACATACTTCCTGGTGAAGTACTCAACATTGCCAGCTGTCCATATAGCCAATCTCTTTCAGGTCTCTCAACAACTGTTCGCTTGCTCTCAGAAAAATGACCAGCATCACTCGGCTGAGATCTACCAGAGACATCTCACCTTGGCAGGTGAACTGTCATATTTGATGTCAATATTTTATCCATGAAGGATCCGATGACCAAAGTTGAAGCCCTTATGGACAGAAACTTCACAGCCTTCAACGCCTCCATCGCCTCTAATCCTGAGGAAGAGGACAACTATACAACATTGAGCGAAACTGAGATGTATGCGGTAGGACACAGATACCCCCCCACCACTTACATAGGGCACCACTCACTCACATTCTAACCAAAGACCTCCACAGCTGTTGTTACTGACGCCCATTGGCTTCAGTTTTGCTACTACCACTCCAGATTTATATTGATGCAGTTAAAGGTGTGCAATTTTTGGTAAACATAGGTGGTTGCTGTTGTTTTTTTTATAGCTGCTAACGGAACAGTGATCCTCATCCAGTGGTTCGAGACCCTCACATTATTGTTTGGAAGTGCTAAATATCAGTAAAAATTTCTCGTTGCTGATATCACATTGGCAATCTTCGGTGATTTCGTTCACTGACGGTTAGTCAACGTAGACTCTTACTCAACAACACCTTCAACCACTTCCTAAGGCAGTCAAATTTGGTTTATTCCTGTCTATGCCTGGTTCAGGATGCCTGGACACTACATAGGAATGACCACTATGCGACTGTAAGAGACTTTTCTGCCATGTCCAGCAAGGAGCTATAAGAGCTCATGCCCCCCTAATGCATAACCCCCACATCAAATATGAGGGGATTGTCAGGACTACCAAGATCATCATCCGTGATCCTGACATTGGAACACCATGGATTCTAAAAGCTCACTCCATAGAGCGAGAAAAGCCATCCCTTAACATGACCCAAGAGATGTTCTTGCTCCCCTCGTGCCGCAGGAATCTTATCTCGAGAATAAGTACTGAACAAGACATCCTGAGCATAGATCACTCTGACTAGCAGCCAAGCAGTTCACCTAGCACTGGTGCCAGCTCAATGAGCGCTTCCGCAAATCAGAACAAGATGGCCACCTATCACCTTTGATGAGTAGGGAGACAGGTTGGCTGTGAACCACTCCCTCCCGGTGAGTGTCTCAGCCAATGAGAATTCACCAACTCAAGTATGTCATTACGTGCTCCACCCAGAAAAACCATAAAATGATGCAATATGGAAAAAGAGGAAAATGGATACTAGTGCAAAATGAATTAAACGACATTTTAACAACAATTGACACAAAAAAAAAAAAAAAAAAAAAAAAAAAAATGAGCGTGGGCAGGATATATAATGATGATAAACAATATATGGACATAAAGAATAACAGCCCGGGTCCCTAGAAATTGCAAACAAAGCAGGAAAGGTAGAGAAAGAGATGGGTTGACGAGCTAAGAAAAGTTGCTGGTTTGGAATGGCATAGAAAGACCATAAACAGAAGGGGGTGGTAGGATGTGTCTGAGCCTATTATCCTGCAGTGTACTGGCAACGGCTGGTGATGAAGATGATGATTATAAGAAAGAGAATTGTAAGGCTCCAAAGACTATAGAGAATAAATTATTATATAAATTTAAAAAAAAAAAGGCATTTGATATGGAGAAAATAGTACTATAATCTTACGTTTGTTATTGGGAAAAGGACGGAATCCTACAAGTTGTTCTGAAATAAAGATGCTATCAGTTTTATGCACACCTATAAACGAATGGAAATTCAAAGAAATATGTCTTGCAAATATAAAACAATACATTCCTGAAAAATTCTTATTATGCGTTATGATATAATAATACTATTTATCGCTAATATTCACAATGTTTTAATACTATTTATCGATAATATTCATGATATTTTAATACTATTTATCGCTAATTTTCATGATATTTTTACCAAATGTTTTTTGTTTAACTGCACTATCCAATCACCCATCACTATCTTCTTAATGATTGCCATCTCAGTGTCAGCGCCGAAGGGACTAGAAATGTAGAACCGTTTGTATGGGGGATCATTAATATAGGCAAATATCTAATTACCTCCGGAGGGGCAAGCATTATCGTGAGAAGAGAATTAAGTTAATAGCTTTTGGAATTGCTCATTGTGTTCATTAAACTTTAATTACAGAAGATGCAATCTGGAGAGATTGTCACGAGTCCAATTGATTCGGCACAGAAAGGAGAATAATTCAAGGCTTAATATGCCTTGATTGATAAGGTTGGGACCAGGTGTGTCAGATGTTGAGATAGCTGATGGTGGTATCAAGGCTCTCTCTCTCTCTCTCTCTCTCTCTCTCTCTCTCTCTCTCTCTCTCTCTCTCTGTTTGAAATTAATTTCTTATTTTTTGGGGGATAATCTAATTGAAATTCCGTTTTTATAATATGAACTTCCTATTTAAAATCTCACCATATGCGATGAACAATCTCCCGAAAGGGAAAAGGAGATTTTTTCCTGTGATTGTGTCAATAAAATCTGAATTACTATTTTTAGCAGCATGATCAAATACTACCTGAAAGCTGAAGCTTAGTTCTTTTATGCATTAACCATTGGATTAACAAATACACACAGACACATACTCATATACAGACACTCATACACACATACAAACATATTCATATATGCTATATATATATATATATATATATATATATATATATATATATATATATATATATATATATATATATATATATATATATATATGTATCTATCTATATATATATATATATATATATATATATATATATATATATATATATATATACAAATATATATATATATATATATATATATATATATATATATATATATATATATATATATATATATATATATATATACATAGTTATTAGTTGCTTTTAATTCTTCTTCTGTGTATCGCCCTCAATTTTCCAGATTATCCTTATGATAAGCAACTTTGTTTAAATCTTCCTCCATCTAGTCTTTCATCATTAATAAATCAATTTATATTCCTCTTTTTATGACTTGCTGTGCCCAATATTTCTTTTTTAACTAGTTTACATCTTGTTCGATTTGAAATCTTTATTAATTAAAAAAAAATTTCACATTAAAAATAAATTACTGCGTTTTAAAAGAAAATTCTGATATAGGCAAGATATCCTTTTGCTGTACTGTCATTGTATTATCATGTGTATTTTTCTTTTGTAATGTAGATTCATGCCCCTTCCTATATTTCATTTTGTTTTCTAGAATTGTCAACTCCTAATACTTGTAATTTTTCCAGTTAAGGAAAGTACTCATAATATGCTAAGTGATGGTGCTGTCAAGAAAGGTATGCATAATACACATACAAATGAATATTCCTAAAATAAAATTCTTTTCAATAGGCACTTAAACAAACCCTTTATCGGTCTTTCCACGTACCTTTAAATATCAAAAGAAAATGAGTGACTACTGGAATTCTAAAATAGTAAAGAGATTTAAATTGTCTTCTTTCAAATTTCTTTATCAATTAATTTTTACTTAATGTTATGACTTTGAAATCAGGACCACTTCGTCAAGTACGTCAAACAACCAAGAATTATTTCTTCAATTTCTGTATAGAAGGTAGCAAAATTACACACAATAGCTTATTATAGTCTAATTGTAAGTCAATGTGATGGTAAATGTATCCAGATAGTTACTGTTTCCAATGATATGCACTGTCCACCACACTGACAAAGAGCTGTACACTGAATAGTCGCCTTCTGACATCTGCAGCGTCCTCTGCACCCTCATCGCAAGAGATGCATATAACCTTCTATTCCAGACCCAATCACATGGTGACGGTTTCTCTGGAGCAAGGGTCATCACGTGTGCTCAACAATGACCAGCTCACTAGGCCACTCACTTGGTGAGTTGGATGAGTGCAGCCTGTGTAGTAGGCAGATCATGCCTTTTGTGCTGAACACCCTTTTCATTGCCTGGTTCACACCTTCCTTTGCGCTGGTGCGATCGTACAGCAGGACTACAAATCGCTTTAGCGGTTGCCGTCACTTCTCAATGGCCCATAGTTCTGACATTGCACCCTAGATAAAGAATGTTTGTAACATCTCAACAAGTGGTCGAGATGTTTCATGAACCTTTCTTGGCCTTGCTAACCAAACAAGAAAATGCGTCACATCCAGCAAAGACATGGAACATTGCCATACACCAGCTAGGACTAACACCTTTGCCACTCACGAGCAGCGATGAGCCCGAGGCTCTTCTCAACTCCAAAAACAATCCATAGTTCAAAGAGGTTGAGGCAATTGGATGATGCTAAGGCCAGGAATGCAATGCTGTACCCATGTTGTCCTGCATCCGATAGGTGTAAGAGGATACAATGTCATCCTCTTTTTGTGTTCATAGTGCTAGAACTGACCTGTCTTAGTAATTGGAGCAAAAAAATTCAGTGCCTCTTGTGGTGATGAGATTTTAGTTAGTTGCAATGACTGCCACGTTAGAAACCAGAAAGGAGAACAGTTTTTGCCTTGTTGTTGGTGTGAAGAAACTCTTGTCAGTTTTCAGAAAAAGTACTTGAGGGTTCAACCTCTATCCTAACTCTCATCTTTTGCTGCTAGTATCAGCCTTCAAGCTCTCTACTATGTCCAGTTCCCACGAAATGTTTAGTCTATCTGTATGCTGAAGCTGGGATGTGACATACGTCATGAAGAAATGTGGCTTAGCCATGGAATGTCTTTACAGACCCTGATCAGAGGATGTTGACCTGTACTCCTGGGTGGAGAAATCCTCTTCCACCAGAGAAAGCGTTTCCACGTAGGACATCAAGTCAGACTTGATCCCTATTTTCAGGTTACTCACCTGAGGCAGAGACGGTGGATAGGCCTGGTTTTTGTCCCGAGAGAACTAATCCAAATCTCAATTGCATGTCTGGGAGGCAATGTTCAGAGTACACCACCGGCTTCAGGTGCTCCAGCCAGCTGTAAAGTAGAAAATAATATAATTATTCAAACATGTAAAAGTATGAGGGTATGTGTGTAATTTACGCTTGGTTTTTAAATAAAGTAGGATAATGTTTAATGAATAATGTGAAACATACCAATATCCCCTCCGTAAGGCTTTAGGTCTCAGCTATCCGTGTACTCAGTTTGGACATGATTGCTTTAGTACCAGTAGGTCTGGCCTTGGAAGAGCAACAGGAGGCACATTGGTGTAAGTCTAGGTGAGATATGCTGACATCTTGGCACCAACAGCGTCACAAAGGGTGTGGACAACAAGCTAGAAAGCTTCATTATCTGGGTGTTGGAATAGCAATATTCCAGTTGCATGGAATGAGTCTAGGTCTGGCTTTGGAAGAGCAACAGGAGGCACATTGCTGTAAGTCTAGGTGAGATATGCTGACATCTTCTTGGCACAAACAGCGTCACGAAGAGCGTAGGCAGCAACCTAGAAAGCTTCATTATCTGGGTGTTGGAATAGCAATATTCCAGTTCCATGTAATGAGTCATGCATAATGGTAGAGAATGATAGATTTGGTCGCCGAGCTCAATTGAGATGAACAGCACTCTGTCATAGGAAATACTCAATTCCAGATCATACAAATGGTCCACCAGTTCATGCTTGCGAGTCTTCATATAGACCATCACATCCAAGTAATGGGCAGAAATGTTTCTCTTCATCGGTTGTGCTTTGTTGGGGCCCTCTGAATCTCTTGACGTTGTATCTTCCTGTTGAACATCGTTAGCTGGGAAATCGGGAGCACTAGCAAGGCAATTGTTGAAGAGGTTGACTTAGCTTTGATGTTTGGGCCTTTCACTTCCATAGCAGCTAACATTAACAGAGACAGTGAAAAATAATCATCTGGCTATATTAATTGGCCCTCT
>NC_090737.1:49989297-49994297 GCF_036898095.1 Palaemon carinicauda
TATATATATATATATATACTGTATATATGGTTAAAATATGATACTCTAATTTCTAGCGTAACTGGAATTTGCTATAATAAAATATCGATTGCTAGCTGGTTTGGTATTTTTTTCTGTATGTTTAATAGGGGCTGGGGCATAGTAACTTACATATTGGTCTATTAAAATGGGAAGTCCGTTGTTTACATCTGATGGATAAATAAAAGCTTGGTCCATTTATTCAAATGTCTTTATTATTGAACATAAAACATATTAAGAATAAATGATGAACAATGTATATAACTCAATGTTTATAACCCTCTATCTCCCCCCAAGTTTTTAAACGGCCTTTTAAAATGTCTCTCGTGGAGGTCGGTTTAAAACTGATGTCAAAACATTGGGTGGCAATTAAACGTCCAAATTATAGGTTTATGAACACTAAACTCCTGTTAGCATGTGAAGGAACGGAAACTTGAAAAACAATTATTGTCATGTGTTGATCATGATGACACTATAGCTAGTTCATCTCAAAATCACAGAGCCATGCTGGCGGTCGACGGGTACAACTGGACTTGTGTTGCTCCAAATTTGGCATGGCAGGAGTTAACTGCGATGGAGAGTTTGTGCTATCATTGGGAGGCGGAATCTCTGCTTGATGATTCGCAGTGTTACCGAGGTCGTTGGGATAGCATTCCGGAGCAGCAACATCAAAATGAATGTTAGGGGTAGTACCACTTGGTAACGGCAAAGTGGTCAATGGAAGAGTACCATGTGTGTCCGGATTTTGGGTTGTCGGAATTGTGTCCTTCGCAATGGTCTCAGACGTTTTAGTGGTCGAAGGATTGGCAATAGGTACAATCTGATTCCGATTATAGTCATCTCTAATTGTACGGACTTCTGGAATACTCCTGACAGGCACGTATTATCTCAAAAACTTCCGGTTCCTTAGCGTGACCCTACCAGAGCCATCAACTCTGACGACGTATTAGTCGAATTGGCGGACTTCTATGATGACACCGGTTTTGTCCCATTTCAGGGGGTGATTTCCTGTTTGATTTTGGATGCGAACCCGGTCACCTATGGACAGTGGGGGTAGTCTCTTAGTGTGCTCTGATAAGCGCTCTCCCTGTTTAAGGTGTCGATGTCTTATGGCCTCCTCTCTTGCATTGAGTGTTTCCTTCCACGTGTTGCGGGGACGGTACCTGCCGGGCGGGACAGGTATGAAGTCTCTGATGGGACGACCAAATACACATATTGCAGGAGATAACTTGGTATCTCTGTCAGGTGTGTTCCTGTATTGGAGCATCGCACGTTGGAATTCATCAGTGTTGAGATCACCGGTACTGCCCATGGTGTCCGCTATAAGACGCTTGACAGTTTTGACGCCTATTTCGGCTCTGCAATTACTATGTGGGAAGGCCACAGAGGAAAGGCGGTGATGGACTCCCCAGTCCTTTAAAAACTGCCTAGTTGCCGTCCCTGTAAATTCAGATCCACCATCAGATGTCAATTCATCTGGAATCCCAAATGTCACAAATGTTCGGCGTAGTGAAGTTATAAGACCCTCTGCACCGTTCGAAGATCGTTCAACTATGGGCCAATTCGAGTATCGACCAACTATAACCAAATATCCAACTCCTCGGTAGTGAAAGTAATCTGCACAAACACATTGGAACGGGTAGTCTGGAGATATAAGGGGTGTAGGCGGAGCACTAGGATTCGAAGGCGCGATGCGATTGCAGTGGTTGCATCCAGCTCGAAGTGCTGTTATAGCGGGTGTTATCCCTAGCCAAAACACAGATGACTCTGCTAGCGATACCATAGAGGTAATTCCTTGATGTGCTGAATGAAGAGATGTGAGAATTTCCTGACGAAGGGCTGGAGGAATAACTATACGCTCCTTGTATAGTATCACACCATCAACAGTGTAGATGCTCGCGGAATTGAAAATACTCTCGAAGATGTACAGGAAACTCTTGGTGAGACTCTGGTACTCCGCATTCTATAAGGGCTGAGCAGTTCATGCATGTTATCGTCACTACTTGTGGCAGTGCAAACTCTGTCCCAGGTGACTGCTCTCACGTTAAGTGAGCATATTGCTGATGCGGGTGATACAAGTATCAATATCATTGTCAGTGGAAACAGAATATGCTGATGGCAATTTGTGTAGGGGAACATTTCTCACGGAAGGTACACTGTCAACTGATGCAATGTCATCTTGAAGCGATAGCTTTTCAGATTTTCCAGTTGGGCGGCGCGATACTCCATCTGCAGCGAGATGCTTGACCCCTGGGATATGAATCATGCGAAATCGATAGCGGAGGGACTTTTCCTTCAAGTTTCTGAGACGTGAATTTCATATGTCCTCCAATGATCTGTCACCAAATATTTTCAACAGGGGTTTATGGTCAACTACGACCACAAGATCTTTACAGCCAAGAACAAAGTATCTTGCCTTATCAAGAGCATCGACGACTGCCAACGCTTCACCTTCAACTGGTGCATATCGAGACTCAGCTGCATGTGTGAACCTACTTCCGACAAGTGTGATCTTCCAACCAGTGCGACGACAAAACGGTCGGTAGTCTGGACAGTCGCAATGTTTCTGGAACAGCCAGAATCCAATTCCTGATTTTTGACCAATCGGTGGCGAGACAGGTAGGTTTTGTCTTGTCAAAGATTCGCACGCCTTCTTCAATTTCGTTGATAATGGCAGTTTTAGACTTCTCAAAGAGTGCATTAATATTGTCATTCCAGGTGAATGGTGTTCCTGGTTTCAATAACTGTCTGAATGGTAGCATTTTGTCGGTCATGCTGAAAGCATACGATACTTGGTTTACTAAACCAAACCAAGATCTGACATCGGTGATATTTCTTGGGGTTTGAAAGTCCATAATTGCACTAAGATATCTTGCACATGGGCGAACTGTGTCTGGGGTTATTTCGAATCCAGCGAATTCAGCTGTGTCTTCTGTAAAACGAAATTTTTCAGGGTTGAGTGTTATGCCACGTCTTCCACATATGTCGAGCCATTGTACAGCTTGGAAAAAACTCTCCTCCATTGAGTCAGACCAAAGAAGAACATCGTCGACACATTTAGTTTTGTTGGGTATCTCGGCAACTATTTCATCATACCGTCGAGTATATCAGTCGCCAGAAGCAATATACCCTTGAGGGGCTGTTTTTATAACGATAGCGTCCCCAAGGAGTGATAAACGTAGTTAAGTGACGGTCAGATTCCTGAATCGGTACACTGTGGTATCCGTTCCAGGCATCAAAGATGGTTTTCTTTTTTCCTTGTGGTACTGACCTTGCTTGGTGAAATGGAGAAGGCGTATGATGCGTTTCTCTCTTAGCGTGCACATTGAGAGGCTGAAAATCAACTGTTCGTCGAGGTGTGCCATTTTTCTTAGCACATACAACCATCCGATGGCACCAAGTTACTGGTTCTCCGATTGGGACAGGTTCAAGGACACCAAGGCGGACGTCCTGGTCAAGTCCAGCTTTAACTTCCTCTTGCCAGTGTAACGGCACTGGCACTGGTGTGTGACGAGCAACAGGATCAGCATTCGGATCGATCATCAGCTTCATTGGGGGTCCATCCATTAGTGGTAACGGTTGGTGGTCACATATGTTGAATGAACTTGATTCGTAGTACTTCAAGAGGTAGTCCTTTAGTTTAGACCGGTTGGACTCGGTTGCACTGAACGGTAATTCTGTAGGCGGCGGAGGTGGTAGTTGACGTTTTGGGCAGTCACACTGATTGGCTAGTCCACTAACGCTTCCTACTCCATTGTTGGTGGCATCCGGAGTTTCCGATTGTGTGTCATAGAATTCACCAATAGTCGGAAAACTATCCGATATCATGCCAAGGGCAATGCAGGCTTCCCTACTGATGAAGAGCTTATCCGAGTTGTCGGTGACATATGTCATTTGTCTAGTCTCAACAAGGTTCCCCTGCTCATCTGTTCCTGATATACAAAGGATTGTGGCACCGAGGATTTTAATGCCTCTGTTATTTGCAGCGTGCATTTTCATAGTTACAGGAATGAGGTCACTTTGCTTGAGGCTAAGTTTGTGGATGACCTTGATACCTGCGAGGCAGCTTTGGCATCCAGTGTCTGCCATTGCAGATATACGAACAGCATGTGTACCAGCTTGAAGGTGGAAACCAAAGGCTTCGAATTCCTTAGGTGACGTTCTGATTGTCAGATTTATGAAAGGTTGAGATTTGGAAGGTCTCTTTATCCAAGTATCAGATAAGTTATCATACAGATGGTGGTCCAAAGCCAATGTCTTGTTGGTGTGTCGTTTAGAGATTGATGATACGCTGCACAAGGTGTTGAACACCGCATTCTCGTAGTCATTGACATTGTGAGCACTGGGTTTCACTTTTGGTTTGCCCTTACTACGGCAAACACTCTCGAAGTGATTTTCTCGGTTGCAGTGTTCACATCTATGACCGTAAGCTAGACATTCTGATTTTCTTGCACGTGCAGGAGTGTTTTCAAATTTGTGGTGGGGAGAGGTTGGACAGAAGTCCTCTTTGGTGAATTCTTTAATATATTTCATCGCCTTGAAGTTACATTGAGCTTTATGTTCATTTTTTTTTTTTAAGTGAACGATATGAACAATAGGTTTACATGTGTCGCTTTGGCTAACGTACCCGATCATTGACCGTGGTCATAAATAAGAGCTTGGTCCATTTATTCAAATGTCTTTATTATTGAACATAAAACATATTAAGAATAAATGATGAAAAATGTATATAACTCAATGTTTATAACCCTCTAATGGAGACTTATTCACATGCGTTTATTCCCATGGTTTTGGGGAGCTTCCTGTGCATTTACAATGACGTATTCGGCAGGTGGTTTTTTGAAACCAATTAACAGCTTACAAGCACTTCTTCATAAGTTCCCGGATATTGTTCTACAACATCCATTTTTTCCCACCTTCGCCTTCAGTTTTAAGTTAGCCACCATCTCGTAAAGACGTCTCCTAGAGTGAACTTAAGGGAA
>NC_090737.1:50008758-50021258 GCF_036898095.1 Palaemon carinicauda
TCATTGCTGTGCTCATAGATGTCTAAAATAATATCTTTGAAAGAGCTCTTCGATTTCCAAAGGTTTGCTCAACAACAATAGTTGACTGGGTGTTGCGGATCAAACTCTTCACATTGTTACCACAAGCAAAACATTGTTCTTTGTATATGAAGGTTTGTATTTGAAGGTTTCTTGTTCCGATGTGCGGCTTTGTTTTACCTATGGCATAATGGTGTACAATAGGAAACTTTATTATAAACAACGATATTACAGCTCTTTTAAATTATGGCAATAAGAAATTTTCCCCAAGGCTGTTCTTCCTGCTTCCTGTTGTTTTATGATAAGTTGGGTCTTGAAAACAGGAAAACAATATAAAGCAATTGTTTTCTTTTGAAACATAATTTCCCAAAAACAAAAACCTACATTCTGCCACTGGACTAATAAGAATAAAGTAAAATGTAATATATATATATATATATATATATATATATATATATATATATATATATATATATATATATATATATATATATATATATATATATATATATATATATCTATATATATAAAGAGAGAGAGAGAGAGAGAGAGAGATACATAGATATATCCATACATACATACACACACACATATATATATATATATATATATATATATATATATATATATATATATATATATATATATATATATATATATATATAAATATATATATATATATATATATATATATATATATATATATATATATATATAGATAGATATAGATATAATGTATATACATATATATATATATATACCTATATATACTGTATATATACACTATATATATAAATATATATATATATATATATATATATATATATATATATATATATATATATATATATATATGTGTGTGTGTGTGTGTGTGTGTGTGTATGTGTGTATGTATGCATATATATATATATATATATATATATATATATATATATATATATATATATATATATATATATATATATATATATATATATATATAATAGTTTACACATGAGGCTAACAAAATGTTCGCCATAATCAGATCATGATTATAATGAGCACCGAAACCTAAATGACTATTTTCTTTTCTTTCTCCAACATTAATGTGTTAAATGGCAAACGGTAACTGCTCATCTGGCGAGGAAAATGCAACTGCATTAAGTCCTGATACCACAGCTAACGATTCTTTGAAAACAAAAAGCTGTCAATTGTACTCCTACTCTTTCCTCCTTGATTTGCAGCTCGAAAATATGACAGTGACATAAATATTCATAGTTTATAATGAAATTCATTGCTCAATTTAAGCCAATTGGTGTTGGTCGTCAATTGGAAGCTGGAATTTTATTCAAAGGAAACTTTGTCATGTTGCCTTATTATAGTAGTAGTAGTAAGAGAGAGAGAGAGAGAGAGAGAGAGAGGGGGGGGGGAAGTTCTCCAAGGCTTTTCAAATCAGCAATTTTGTATTTTGAAATGAATAGGGAAGACATGTACCTCTCTTCGAAAAATATAGAGTAAATATCTCTCTTTATATATATATATATATATATATATATATATATATATATATATATATATATATATATATATATATGTATATATATATATATATATATATATATATATATATATATATTTATATATATATATATATATATATATATATAAATATATATATATATATATATATATATATATATATATATATATATATATATATATATATATATATATATATATATATATATATCTTCTACTTTCCGTTCAGAACGAGATTACTTATTAAGTGATTATCAAAATCTTGGCCAACATATTTATTACAGGATATCTTTTTCTTTGTAATATTCAAAATGTCGTTAATAATTTTAACAGATAAGTATCAACATAGTTGATAATAAATCTGCGTAACTTGCTTGATATTTTGAAAAAATAACAACTGTGTGTTGCCGCAATTCAAATTATCAGTATAGAATATATCACTCAGCGTAAGTCACTATTTTAAATATCAGGAGGTAACTTTAATTGACTATGGAAGCCAAAGTAAAAACATTCAAAAGAATGCCTTATCAAAACTGAGAATTACTTAAAATACATGTTCATGTTCGGCGATGGCTTTATTTGCTCATAAGGATAAACGTATCCAAAACACATCCGGAATGTATGCAATTTTTCTGACTTTCAGCATCGACGTAATAGTCCATAAATACAATAGATTTCATAAAATTCCTGCAAAGGAGATTTATTCATAGAATCACAGAACAAGAACAACTTTTACAAACTCACTTTAAGCTACCCAGGGATTTGGGTGTAATTTTCTTCTAAACAAATCTTTTAAAAAGTTTCTTCATATATATCTAATTTGTTTTTATGATCCAGCAATTTATACGTAACTGAAGTTCTACGATATTCATTAGACGAAGTGCATAGTTACCTGACGACGCCAATATCGTCTTATCTATCTTATCAACCGGTTAGTTGCTTTAAAGAAAATAACATTAGAAGTAAGATAGATGAAGAAAAAAATTAGTTGGAGAAATATAATTGTTTGTATTAAATTAAATTGCCTACACTGTTAAAAAACCGTAATTTAAACAGAAAACTCTCCGTAAAAATATATTTTTGTTAGCCGTATTTCAGTAAAATACAGGCGTCCGTAATGTTACCATAATCTGTTATTATCTTTACCGGGTTAGTGACCGTGATATCACTCATTTACGTCAGTATATCCGTTTTCAAATCGGTAAAAATTCTGGAGCAAATGTAGCCGGGCATTTACTATTTTTTAATGCAAATTTTTAACAATGTAGAAAATTCTACTCAGGGAAAGGAAAATTTAAAGATAATGGAAAACAAATGAAAGTTATTTCATGCTCGTAAAATTCTTAATAGCGGAAGTCTATAAATAATCCTTTTAGAAATCTTATTTCTAAGGTAATGCCCCATTAGGCTTATTAAACACATACATCAATAATTAGACAAGAGGAACACAATAATATGACACAAAAAATCATTACGGGAAATGCAAGTCAATAAATTAAATACGCAAAAACTAAAGTTTGTCTGTTGTCTTGCCTCTACGCAAAATATCATTATAGTATGACTAATCTTCTGTTTGGGGATTTAAAGAAACAGAAAACGTAACTTATTAATTCCACGGGAATTAAATCATGACCAAGTAGATGAACAATAAGACGTGGTTGTGACTGTTGTAAATTTCTCAAGATCCCGTGTTAGTGAAATCGGAATACTTGTAAGAAACGAGCAGTTGCATTGCAAGGCATCCCCTTACCTTTAACAATAAGCGTAACATGAACCTGGCCTCACAAAAGAAGATCATACGAAAAGGAAGCCCTTTATATCTGGGAGACATTGCAATATATGAAAGTAGGAGGGAGTTTCTAATGTTGTTTCAATATTCGACTTCATGCTACTTCGATTGTCCACTATATAATAAAGAGCAAGTGTACATATATATATATATATATATATATATATATATATATATATATATATATATATATATATATATATATATACATATATATATATATATATATATATATATATATATATATATATATACATATACATATATATATCCATATATATATATATATATATATATATATATATATATATATATATATATATACATACATATATATATATATATATATATATATATATATATATATATATATATATATATATATATGTATGTATATATATATATATATATATATATATATATATATATATATATATATATATATATATATATATATATATATATTATAGATATGTATATATAATATATATACATATATATATATATATATATATCTATATATATATATATATATATGTATATATATACATAAATATATATATATATATATATATATATAAAAATATATATATATATATATATATATATATATATATATATATATATATATATATATATATATATATTTATGTATATATATACATATATATATAAATATATATATATATATATATATATATATATATATATATATATATATTTATATATATATGTATATATATACATAAATATATATATATATATATATAAATATATATATATATATATATATATATATATATATATATATATATATATATATATATATATATATATATCATCATCATCATCATCATCATCATCTCCTCCTGCGCCTATTGACACAAAAGGCATCAGTTAGATTTCGCCAGTCGTCTCTATCTTTAGCTTTTAATTCAATAATTCTCCATTCATCATCTTTTACTTCGTGCTTCATAGTCCTCAGCCATGTAGGCAGGGGTCTTCCAACTTCTCTAGTGCCTTGTGGAGCCCAGCTGAACGTTTAATGAATTAATCTCTCTTGGTGGGTGCGAAGAGCATGCCAAGCCATCTCCATCTACCCCTCATCATGATCTCATCCACGTATGGCACTCGAGTAATCTCTCTCATAGTTTCATTTCTAATCCTGCCTGGCCATTTAACTCCCAAAATCATTATGAGGGCTTTGTTTTCAAATCTACTAAATCTATTGGCGATTGTTTCATTATCATACCATGACTCATGTTCATACAGAAAACACAGATCTCACTAAACTGATAAATAGTCTGATTTTTATATGTAATTTCAGACGATTTGATTTCCAAATCTTACTTAACCTAGCCATTGTCTACTCTGCTGTTTTCCATCTTTCACTAAACTCTCATTCTAAAGACCCAGTATTGGAGATCATTGTTCCCAAATACTTAAATGATTCTACCTCATTACTCCATTCTCCTTCCAATTATATTTCATCTTCCATTGCATACTCTGTTCTCATCATCTCTGTCTTTTTTCTATTTATCTTCTGTGCAACCTCCTGTGATATGTTATGCATTCTGGTAAGTAAGTATTGTAGATCTAGTGGTGTTCTGCTAACAATGACAGCATCATCAGCATACTCTAGGTCTGCTAAATTCCTATCACAAATCCAGTCCAATCCTTCTCCACCATCTCCAACTGTTCTACTCATTACAAAATCCTTGAGGAGGATAAAAAAACATAGGTGACAACACATTACCTTGGAGTACTCCGCTGTTCACTGGAAATTCATTTGATAAGACTCAATTAACATTAACTTTGCGCTTGCTATGCTAATGAACAAACTTAATAAACTTTACATATTTAAGAGGAATTCTATAATAACACAGGACTCTCTACAAAATTGGTCAGTCATACTATCAAAGGCTTTTTCATAGTCCACAAAGGCCATCAAAAGTGGATTCCAATATTCTATGCATTTTTGTACATGTCTCAAAATGAAAATTTGGTCAGTGCAACTTCTACCTTTTTTAAATCCTAATTGTTCATCTCTCAGCTTTTCATCAATCTTTCTTTCCAGTCTCTTTTAAATAAGAATACTATTTATTTTCATAACAATTGACATAGGTGTGATGTCTCTGTAATTATTGCAATTAGTCAAGTATCCTATTGTGCCATTTGCACCAACACTCCTAACTTCCATTCATCAGGTTTTGCCTCTTCATGCCACATTCTACAAAATAATTTTGTAAGTAGTCTAGGAGTCACTTCATTTTCGGCCAGAATCATCTCGGCAATTATTCCATCGTATCCTTGGGTTTCCATCTCTTTAGTGTTTTGCGGATAGCTTTGACATCAAACACAGTGAATTCATTCATGGGCACATCAAGGTCTTCATCAGCTTCAGGTATATCAATCAAATTATTCCCTCCATGTATCCTAATCATGACCTCACTAAAGTGTTCCATCCAACGTTGTCTTTCCTCATCTTCTGTAGTTATAATAGATCCATCTCTCTTTTTGATGTGTATATGCTTCTTCTTCTTTGCCCAAATCGAGATTTCATTGAAAATTCTATGAGCAATTCTTACCTATCTTACACCTGAATTCATAGCCTTTGTCAGCATCATCTGCTTTACTGTCTAAATATTATCTCCAGTCATTCCTGGCCTTGTAATTTTCATTAATTCCTCGAAAACCTTCAACACTCCATTTCTAGCTTTGTCTCTTTTCTATAGTATCCCAAGTATCATTTGATATCCATTGCTTTCTCCTGGTAACTGTGTGCCCCTAGACTTCACTACCAATTGACTGATATATGTTCTGGATATCACACCATTCTTCATTAATTGTCTGCTCTCCGTCTCTTAGAGTCTCTAAAACCGCAAAACGATTCCTACATTCAATGGCAAACTTTTCTCTGTGCTGTTCTTCTAAAAGCTCAATTGTATCAAACCTAGGTATTCTATCCTATCTATATTTCTCTTGGGTGCTTTCAGTTTTATTTTCAGTTTGGCAATGAAGAGCTGGTGATCACTACCAATATCTGCACCTCTATAGCTTCTGACATTTTTCAGAGTCCTCCTTCTCTCTTTATTAAAGACAATTTGATCTATTTGAATTTTGTAATTGCCACATGGTGAAGTCGATGTTTACATGTGGATATTTTTGTGTTGAAAAAGAATACCTTACAATGACAAGATTGTTTGCTGAACAGAAACTTTGGAAATGTGCCACATTGTCTTTTGCAACTTCGCCAAGACCCTCGACACCCATCACATGCTCTATCACTTGATTATTCCTTCCAACTTTAGCATTGGAATCACCAATCAGAATTTTCCTTTTTCTCTGGGATATATATATATATATATATATATATATATATATATATATATATATATATATATATACATATATATATATATATATATATATATATATATATATATATATATATATATATTTATATATATATATATATATATATATATATATATATATATTATATATATATATATATATATATATATATATCTTTTCAGTCACGCTTAGCTCTCCCTGTCCCTTGGGTAGGCGAGAGAGGGGTAGTCATACCCAGAAGAGATAAGGCGCGTGTTCGGGGTGTGCATATCTATCTAAATATGTAGGTGTCATTTTTGACAGGTTGTATATATTAGTATACATTAGAAACATTCAAAACGTTCCTCCATCCCAAGAGCCTCACCTATCTTATACCTTTATGTCCCCCATAAGAGGGGTAACGGTAAGAGGAAAAATGACCAGAAGGCCTTTTGGAGAGAGAGAGAGAGAGAGGAGAGAGAGAGAGAGAGAGAGAGAGAGATAAATAATCGCAGTAAATTTACTGACAAAACTTGATAAATTGTAACATATGTGTAGTAATTTAAGAAGACCTCTCTCTCTCTCCTCTCTCGTCTCTCCTCTTCTCTCTCCTCTCCCTCTCTCTCCTCTCCCTCCCTCTCTCTCTCTCCCTCCCTCTCTCTCTCTCTCTCCCTCCTCCTCTCTCTCTCTCTCTCCCTCTCCTCTCTCTCTCTCTCTCCTCTCTCTCTCTCTCTCCTCTCCCTCCTCTCTCTCTCTCTCTCTCCTCTCTCTCTCTCTCTCTCTCTCCGAAACTGTATGGAGATACTTTTTCCCTTTTTCACATAATAGATGTTCTAAAACTTCCAAGAATTCTCTTTTTGATCCTTATGATTAAACATATTGTTTATCTATTTTATGAAGCAATTCCAGATGAGAATTATCTAATATTCATTTCCAACTATCTCTCGGGGAACCTTTTGCTGCAGGAATCACATCAGTGAAATGCAATCATTCATCTACATTCAGATTAGGCTTTCTTGAATAGTTTGTCTCTTAAGCCTTTAAGTGAATATACTTGGCAAAAAAAAAGTAAAGTTTCTCCATAAAGTCTTCATGGGCATTAGGTCTATGGGAATATTTCATCTTTTACTTTTGCAGATATACTGCTTGTATTCCTCTCATTTTCTATTTAAAGTGCATTTCCTTATCTCATTATTCATTTATAGAAGACTTGATGATACGAAATTCAAAAATTTCTATCAAAGTATAAAACCTCACTTCTTATTGAAGTGCATTCCATCGTAAGCATTAATACCTAATTTCATTGCTGCCTTCCAATCTTTTATAAATATTTTGCTAATAGATTTCATTTTATATATTCAAATGATCCTCCAGTTAATAATCCTTATTTCCCTAATGATATTTTTTTCTTATTTAACATCCATAAATCTTTGTTTGAAAATAATTCGTTAGTGTCTCACTATCAATCTTACGGCAACATTCCTCAATCCTCCCTCTTATGCTAAACTTAAATTTTCAAGTTAATCTTTTATAATCTTATCTCTATGTAAATGGCCTCTATTGTACTGCGTAATTGGATTATATCATCAGAAGTCCAATTAAGACCTCAGACGTTGCCACTTCTACCAATACTAATGTTCTGGGATAGTTAGAACAACAGCTAATTATGTCCAAATGCTATCCCTTGTTTCGTTTCTAATTAAGAGAGAGAGAGAGAGAGAGAAGAGAGAGAGAGAGAGAGAGAGAGAGAGAGAGAGAGAGAGAAAGAGCTAGGTTTCTTTAGTATTCAAACTTTTTTCTTAAAGCAATTGTCAGTGCATAGATATTTAACTATGTGACGCAACCGAAAAATAATATAATTCGTCTTTATCTATGCGTAATAGTTAAATGAGTTTTTTTTTTCTCTCTCTCTCTTTTGAATGGTCATGGTTATAAAGAAATATGCCCTATTCTGTACAGATAATACTAATTACAGTCGTTGATTACATAATTGTAGGATGACTAATTTAATGATACCTGGTGAAATGTTTTATGAATATATTTAGGCAAAGCTTGATCAAGGGGAAATGAAACCTGTGTCCTTAGAGCATCGTGATGAAAAATCATACGATTTAGCCGTACCCTCTGATATGAGAAGCAATGTGGCAATCACGTACCGTATCGCGGGTTATTTTAGCGGGTGTAAATCTTAGCGAATTGAGGGTGAAATATATGTAAAAAAAAAGTTTGACGGTTTTAATTTTGGCGGTAGAGCTGTGTTCAAAAATCTTAGCGGGAATAAGAGTGTAGACTAACATTTCCATCCCAACATGTATGACATGAATTAGTGGAACAATGATTACATTTCAGTGTTTAATATATAACTGGAGCCAGCAGACAACAGACGTGTACATACCTGAATTTTATTTAATTAAGTACAAATTCACATTTAAAATCCTTTATTGATTTAAAAAGTCACAGATAAACAATAAAACGTAAAATGTTAAACATTCTACTGCATGATTTTAGCCGACGGAAGTTCGTCTTCTAAAATATCCTTCTGGGACGCACTAAAACCAACCTCACGAAACCCACCTCGGACAATATCCGGATTGTTCTTTGTGTAAAGAAACATTTGTAATAGACATTTTGCTGTCAATGGCTTCAGTTTTGGTAATGTAAGATCCTCGAGTTTAACCAAATCAGATTTATTGCCCGACTTTTCATTTGCCTTCAATCGTTTCACAATTTCATTTGAATACCATCCCTCAAAGGACTGACCCAAGTGGTTTTTAACGGCCTTTGAGCACAAACCTCAAGTGGCTGAAGTCTGTCTGTGCAACAAGCAGGAACAAACACAGGTTTAATGTGTTTTTCAGACAAAAAGTCAACAAACTCTCCACCCACATGATCTTTGAACACATCAAAAATACATAATGACATTTGATCAAACGGTAATCCAGCATGTCTTTTAACTTGACGAATGTAAGGAAGTATAATTGTTTTCACATAATCCATTTGCGTTTCAGTGTTTGCTCAGTGGTTTACAGATTGAGTAATATGCGTCAGAAGGCAATGTGAAATTTGGATGGCACTTATCGGCTTTACCTACGTATATAATCTCTGGCATGGTTGAAACTCACCTGAAAAAAGTAACATAATGCTAATTTTAACTCGAAACAAATAAGAGAGATTTTTTTTTTATTGAATCACTATAAATTTTGTAAATTTTATATTTCATTTATTAATTTTATTATTAATATTTAATTGGAGTATATTCTTGTTTGGTTGTTTTTCTTATGAAAATATTAATTTAATAGCCACTTACCATAGATTAATACACCTGACCCAATCAATTTTATAAGTGATCATGACACACCGGATTATTCTTTTCCATTGATCTTTCAAAACACTAGAAAAGGGACATAGGTGATAATTAATTTACAGTTGCAATTAAGATGAACATACCCGAGAGAGTCCCTGCGAACAGAGCAGTTATCTTTCGTTTGTCACCAAGCCCAATGATTTCATCTCGTTTTGATGCTATACTGCCATGGTCCAATTTCATCTTTTTTCATCAAAAATACTACTTGTATGAAGCGATCCACTTACGTAATACAGCTCCAAATCTTTAATGGGTGTTGAGTTGACTGTGCGACAGAATCCTCAGACTGAATAGGTCATTTCTAATTACCTACCAAAGCATCTGTACTTACGTCTGAACTACTATGGGTTTCACAGTCAGTGCAAGTGCGATTTTTTGCAATTATTCTGTAACGAACAGTCTTATCAATACGAGATGTTGCTATAGGGTATTACACCCAGTGAGGAAATTTATAGGAGTATCATGAATCATTTATTGTAAATAATAAAGACTTTTGTACCTATACCAAGAGGCAAAACTCATTAGGCAGGCAAGAAAACGAACACCAGGTTGGAAGAGCTCCGCCTGCCTACAAGCCCCTTCACCTCCAACCCCCATTTTCTTCCTCCCCTCTCCTTTCTTCCCTCACCTGCCCTACGTCTTTCCTTCTCTCTTTCTCTCTCTCTCTGAATGTTGCTTTAATTTAAACATATCTTTTTACGATTTTTTTTTCTATCAATCTAATAATTATTTACATAACCAATACCATAGAGAGAGAGAGAGAGAGAGAGAGAGAGAGAGAGAGAGAGAGAGAGAGAGAGAGAGAGAGATGAGCAAACCAGTGAATAAAGCAGTCAGTCATCTGATAGGTAACAACCGATTGAATTGTTCCATATCTACAACAATAAATATTATAATTAGATAAGATAGATAGATAGATAGAGTGCTTGATATAAAAAAAAAAATCATACAAAATAAGTTGCAATTTAAGCTACCTTCTCAGAAAGAGAGCATGAAGGGAAAGGAAAGAACGGAGAGGGATGGATGGCGTGGAGGTGGAGAGAGATAGCTTGAAGCAGGGGGAGAGCAGGTGAGGGATGAAAGGAGAGGGAGGGAGGGGATGGAGGTAAAGGTTCTGTATATTATTGTTCGGTTTTGTGACTGGATGATTGAGATTTTGCCCTTTGGCATAGGGGCAAGTGTCTTTATAATTAATAATTAACGATTCATTATACCCCTATAAATTTCCTCACTGGGTGTAATACCCTATAGCAACATCTCGTATTGATACGACTGTTCGTTACAGAATAATTGCAAAAAATCGCACTTGCACTGTCTGTGAAACCCATAGTAGATGCCTCGTTATTAACAATTAACATTGTTAGAACAATTGAATATAAGTTGATTGTTAAATTTGTGATCAAATCCGATCTCAGAAATATCATGGAAGCACTAAAAGGTTACACATATAAAATCCTATTGGTATTTTAAATTAAAAAGCTGCTTAATACGATTTATCCACTAGCAGTAAACATTGAAATATGTTGGATTCCTTCCATGTTGGAGTCGACAGTAATAAAAAACCAGATGTTGCTCCTAGATAAACAATTTATATATAACAACATGACATTAAACTTCTAGTTAAGGAATAGCTAACCATCGTAAAGAAAACTATGTAGAATAATGCACCAGGAAATATTAGATTTAAACATGAAAAACCGATTGTCTCCCCATGGGTATCATTAAATCCGAAAGACAACAAAAGTGAAGCAATTATAGCAAGATTGCATATTGGTTATTAGAGCCTAACCTAAGGGTTTTTAATGTACACACTACATGATGATAAGATTTTGTTTTTACATCCAGCCACAAAGTCTTTTGATTTATTGACTGTTTCTTATTAACATTAAACCCTTAGGAAAAACGAACAGTTATCATTTTAATTCAGTGAATAGTATTTTATCTAATCAACATTAACATGTTATTTAGGTTTATTTCACCTATTATTTTTTCAATTTGCAAAATTTACCTGTGCTTCAGTAAGCCTTTATCGTAGGACTCATCGCCCAGATACCATCCTGGACCGCCTACCGGTACAAAATCCTGAACCGCTCTGCTCCTCCTAAGATATCATAGGAATTACTTTGCCAGGAGTCAATATTAGTTCATCTCTCTAGATAAGAAATTACACGGCCCATTTACTCTCTTGCTGATATCCTCTAAGTACCAACGACCCGAAAATTGAAGAGACTCGATGGTTGATAAGGTTATCGGAAACGATTATTGGTATGCAAGAGCGATAATCCAAAGCTGTTCTAGAAATTCAAAATCTTCTTTAAATATCGGAATATTTTTTTTTTTCATGGATGCTCTCGCTAATGACCAGCAATATTTAAGATATTAGTCATTTCCCAAAATTGTCTATCGAGTGACTAACTAAAGGGTATCAAAATTGATAATAAAATCAAAGATTCACTTCAATTAATCTTAAAAATT
>NC_090737.1:50048758-50051258 GCF_036898095.1 Palaemon carinicauda
AGTCACTTCCTTTTCAGCCAATATCATCTCAGCAGTTATTTCATCGTATCCAGAGGCTTTCCGTCTCTTTAGTGTTTTAATGAGAGATTCCACTTCAAGCACACTGAATACATTCATGGGCACATCAAGGTCTTCTTCAGCTCCAGGTATATCAATCAAATTATTCCCTTCATATCTCCTATTCATGATCTTTTATAAAGAAAAATAGACTTTTGAAAATAGGCTATTAAGTTTTACGAGTTAAACTAATTCATCAGAAAAATTCACCGGAGAAATCGTTATATTTATTCAGAAATGCCTCTCACTCGCAAACACATGAAATAGAAAACAGAGAGAGAGAGAGAGAGAGAGAGAGAGAGAGAGAGAGAGAGAGAGAGAGAGAGAGAGAGAGAGAGAGAGAGAGAGAGAGGATGGTTTAAAAACTGGGTTGGGAAGTTTATGAAATTTCAAAAGTTGTTTATCTGCAGGGCAAATCTCACACTGGTATGATACAGAAGATGACAAAAAGGAAATCAGCCAGGATTTTCAGATGGTCATTGACTCTATTTCCTAATTCCTATCTCAAGGAAACAAGGAGAATTCCCTAAAGATAATCTTTATTGGAATATACAGGTAGGAAATCGATAATAAATAATACAAACGTATCTGTTGCATATTTATTTATCTTGATAAAAGTTAGTAAATCCTTCATACCTTATACGTCATAAAGTCCTTGATTGCATTGAAATGTTCATTTCAGAAATGTTCTCAGTAAAACAAAATAAATCTGGAAATATATTAACTTTATATAATTCTACATTCCTTATTTCGATGAGAATATTTCTAATGTAAAAAAATTTCTTTGGCTCCAGCATTCTCCTTTCCTTTTATTAAAAGTTTTTTTCTATATACATATTGTAAGTATCTAAAAAGTTGGATCTTTTTTATATATAAAACGAGCTTCATTCTAATTCTGCTTTAATATTTCTTTGTTAAGAAAAATAATATAAGCTTAAAATCCAAGCCAATATAATAAAAGAAAGTCAGCATTATTATTCTTGTTAGAAAGAGCTTCAATTACCTTAAAACGTTTTCCAATTTCCTTAAATTTTAAGCAGGTGAACCCAAAATTACCTTAGAATTACCTTGAAATCATGAAAATTACCTCAAACTAAGGTAATTACCTTAAAAGATTAAACCCTGGTTCCAGTTTCCTTGACCCAAGAGTCCAATCATGCGCGAAGGACATGTGTAACAGGACATGCTCTTTAAATGGTCCATTTATCCGACGCCCACAAACCTAAACAGAACATCTCATCCATATAGGTTGTACCGTCTTTTATTGTAGCAGTTTACAATGAATAATTATCATATGCCAAATATTTATGTTTTTACTGAACATCAACAACAGACTTATTGAATAGTATATGTTTCATTCGTCACAAGTAAAGGCCAAAACAAAATTGGTGAATTCTGCAGGAATTGTATTACTCTTCTAACACACCGCTCAGTGTTCTGATCCTTATCAACCCTTAATCATTAACCATATAATTTTGTTACACCAATACTAACCCTGGCTGTCTTAAATATATATTTAGAAAATAACTGAAACTAGAAGTGTGTGCGTGTGTTTGTTTAGATATTAGGGAGAGAAAATTATTGGGGTCTGAACTAATTCAAGAGAAATTCACTGTTGAAATTGATCTTCTCACCAAGAAAATAATGGCACATGGAGAAGACCCTATTTTGATCATTCATATTCATAATTTGACTTGGACTGTCTTTATGAGTTATTCAACTAAATATGAATCTAAGATCATGTAGAGTTATATGGAAGATTTTTATGGAATCTCGAAGAGAATGTGTTGCTCTTGGATCTAATAGGAAAATTTGTAACTTTCTCGAAATTTGAAATAATCTTAATATTAATCATTAGTTATAAATAATAAAAACATATAATCTAAATGCAATGAGACTTAGCAATAGTTTGAAGAGTTTAAAGGCCGATCATGAATAAAAGAGGCAAGGGACAGTAACATTGCCCCATCACCCAGAACAATGCGCTAGAGATTGACCATATAAAGTGGTCAGCCCCCAAGCCCCATCTCCACCCAAGCTAGGGCCAAGGAGGACCAGGCAATGACTGCTGATGACTAAGCAATTATCCTAATAGCTTCCCCAAAGCCACCTTTCTTCGCTCACAAGGATAGTGAGGTTACAGCAACTAAAGAAAACAACGAGTTTGAGCAGGACTCGTACCCAACTCGTACCCAATGTTATCACATCGGCAACCGATAAAATGAAGGGAAGAAAAATGGTAATAAGTATAAAATTGAAGGAAATATAATCAATAAATACAAAGTGCAAAACAGATACAGACATAACCTCATGGCAAATGGGAGCAACTAAATTAGTACCGAAGTTCTGCAAGATCTAAACATAATGCCATTGGTTTAGATTTGCAATGGCAAAACAAATAGTTACGGCTAGTAGAATTTTATGCAAGAGCTCTTCATCGCTG
>NC_090737.1:50063758-50068758 GCF_036898095.1 Palaemon carinicauda
AGATCTTGGCCCTGGAAGCATCTGGAAGTAGTTAAGTTTCATATAAAGGTAATCCCAGGGTTGCATAGAGAGATAGAGAATCCCAGCCTTAAGTCATCGCCATCTCTCCTCTCTCTCAGTTTAGAGTATTGTTTTAAAAGTGTTCAGTACCTATAGTGTGTCCTCTCTGAAGTGATTTTGTGCACCCGCATATATCATGTGTAGTGAGTTAAAACGTTGCTGTAAATTTGACTGGTGATTTCAAATTCATGGTGTTATGGTGAGTGTTGGCATTATGTAAAGTTTGTGTAAATTTCCTTGTAATAACGAGTAGATTTTGTATCGTGACCTGCTTATCTATCTTCATTAAGTATCAAACTTAAATATTTGTATTCAGTTTTAATTTCAAGAGAAACCAGTAATTATATAATTTTCATTGTATTATTATTTTTGTCTTAGTCTAAGGTTGTATTCAGATTTGATTTTCAAGTTGAGTGCTCATATAATTTTCCGATCGTAACATTTTTGGCTTAATCTAAGTTTTGTTCAGACTTAATATTTCGAGTGATTTATTTGTTTTATGTGAATTCTTTTCAAAGTGTTATAATTTATATGAAGTAGATTTATTTTGGTAAAGAGCGTATTATTTCAATCACCCGTGTTTACTCATATTCGCTCGTATCCTGTTATGAACCGAAGTTAGAGTTGTTTGAATATTCCTAATAATAATTACCCAGTTTGGTTTTGAGTGTACTTAAGAATTTAAGAGACCTTTTGATATTCAGTGTTTTATATATTGCTGTCTGGGAGTTGTATAATTGTCTCAGAGTTCGGTTATTTGTATTTTTTCAAGTGTAAAAGATATGATGTAAAAGCAAACAGGTGTGTTTGAAATTCGAGAGGTTGTATATCTTACCAATCGTAATATTTATATATTAAATGTTTGGTTCCCAGACACGAGACCATCATATATATATATATATATATATATATATATATATATATATATATGGGAGTGCATGTGTGTACAGAGAGATTAATAGATATGACCAACTATCAGGTGAAAACTACTCTTAAGTTTAACTTCTCAATTATCATTTAGAACCAGAAAATACTATGGAAGATTTAAGCAAACTAAAATACATTGCCTGAACTTATGCAATTCAGATCAAGTTATAGCTATAACTTTGTGTCGAAACTTAGTTTCTCGCGTCATATTTTTTTTCGAATTATAGAGTGAATGAAATATATAGTGTAAGTCAACTCTCGACTTGAGTCAATATGATCCTATTTATAATCAAGCCTCTTATACTGTCTTCTATGTCAGTGTTTTTGCAAAAACATTCAACAGCCTACGGTCGTGTTATCTGTCTCCTGAAAAAAAGAAATATTATTACAATCCATAAGGCTTAAGTTCGTTTCCTATAAAACTTATATAAAATTGGGGAACCACTACGATATCTGGAGAATAACTGGCTCAAGGTAATACAACTCAAACTTTGATAGGTAACATGAAAAAATATAGAGAGAGAGAGAGAGAGAGAGAGAGAGAGAGAGAGAGAGAGAAATAATCGCACCCAATTTATCGACAAAACTTATAAAGTGTCTTATATTCTACTCTATTTCTTTTCATATGTTAATTGTATATTTCAGTATTTACTTGGGAATTCTTTGGTGTTTACTTTAATATATGAACATCACTATGGTCTCCTCAGTTTAAATCAATACTTCTCCATTCATCATCTCCAACTTCACGCTTCATAGTCCTCATCCATGCAGGCCTGGGTCTTCCAACTCGTCTAGTGCCTTGTAGAGCCCAGTTGAAAGTTTGGTGAACTAATCTCTTGGGGGAGTGGGAAGAGCATGCCCAAACCATCTCCATCTACCCCTTACCATAATCTCATCCCCACGAGTAATCTCTTTTATAATTCTATTTCTAATCCTGTCTTGTCATTTAACTCAAAATATTCTTCTGAGGAGTTTGTTCTCAAATCTACAAAATCTGTTGAATATTGTTTCATTGTCATACCACGGCTCGTGTCCATACAGTAACACCGATCTCACTAAACTGATATGTAGCCTGATCTTTATAAGCAATTTAATTTCCAAATTTCACTTAACCTATCTCATTTACTTTTTTAATCTTTCATCAAACTCAAATTCTAAGGATCCTATATTAGAGATCATAGTTCATGAATATCTAAATGATTCCACCTCATTAATCCTTTCTCCTTCCAATGATATTTCATCAGCCATTGTATATTCCGTTCTCATCATCTGTCTTTCTTCTATTCATATTGAGCTCAACCTACTATGATATTTCAAGCATTCTGGTAACAAGCTTTGCAAGTCGGGCAATGTTTTGCTAATAAGCACAAGATCGTCACCATATTCTGAAACAGCTAATTTCTTGTTAACAATCCAGTCCAATCCTTCCCCACCACCACCAAATGTTCTATGCATTACAAAATCCATGAAGAGGATAAACAACATAGGTGACAACAAATTTCCTTTGAGTACTCATCTGTTCACTGGAAATTCACCTAATAAAACTCAACTAACATTAACTTTGCACTCGCACTTAATCAAATTTACATATATTTAAAAGGAACTCTCTAATAATGCAGGACTCTCAACAAAATTGGCCGGTGCACAATATGAAAGGCTTTTTCTTAGCCCAAAAAGGCCATCAAAAGTGGATTTCTTTATTCTACTCATTGCTGTACCACATATCGCAAAATTTAAATTTGGTCAGTATAACTTCTAACTTTTCTAAATCCTGCTTGTTCATATCTCAGCTTTTCATTAATCTTTCTTTTTAGTCACTTTAGTAGGAGCATACTATATATTTTCATGACAACTGGCATTATTCTATTGGCTCTGTAATTATTGTAATCAGTCAGATCTCCGTTTTTTTTGTTTTTTTTTTTGCCACTGTCACCAACACTCGTAGATCCCATTCATCTGGTGTTGCCTCGTCATGCCACATTCTACAAAATAATCTTGTAAGTATTCTAGGAGTCACTTCATTTTCAGCCAATATCATTTCAGTAATTATTCCATCATATCCAGGTGCTTTCCATTCTTAGTGTTTTAATGAGAGATTCGACTTCAAGCACACTGAATACATTCATGGGCACATCAAGGTCTTCCTCAGCTTCAGGTATATCCATCAAATTATTCCCTTCATATCTACTATTCATGATCTTTTATAAAGAAAAATAGATTTTAGAAAATAGGCTTTTAACTTTTCCGAGTTAAAATAATTCATCAGAAAAATTCACCTGAGAAATCGTTATATTTATTCAGAAATGCCTCTCACTCGCAAACACACAAAATATAAAACAGAGAGAGAGAGAGAGAGAGAGAGAGAGAGAGAGAGAGAGAGGGGGGGGGTTTAAAAACTGGGTTGGAGAGTTTATGGAATTTCAAAAGTTGCTTATCTGCAGGAAATCAGTCATTGACTCTATTTCCTAATTCCTATCTCAAGGAAACAAGGAGAATTCCCTAAAGATAATCTTTATTGGAATATTCAGGTAGGAAATCGATAATAAAAAATACAAACGTATTTGTTGCATATTCATTTATCTTGATAAAATTTAGTAAATCCTTCATACCATATACGTCGTAGAGTCTTTGATTGCAATGAAATGTGCCTTAATTCACAATCGTTTATAATATAAGTATTTCATATCAGAAATGTTCTCAGTAAAAGAAAAAAAATGTGGAAATATATAAACTTTATACATTTCTACATTCCTTATTTCGATGAGAATATTTCTAATGTAAAAAAATTTCTTTGGCTCCAGCATTCTCCTTTCCTTTTAATAAAAGTTTTTTCTATATACATATTGTAAGTATCTAAAAAGTTGGATCTTTTTTATATATAAAACGAGCTTCATTCTAATTCTGCTTTAATATTTCTTCGTTAAGAAAAATAATATAAGCTTAAAATCCAAGCCAATATAATAAAAGAAAGTCAGCATTATTATTCTTGTTAGAAAGAGCTTCAATTACCTTAAAACGTTTTCCAATTTCCTTAAATTTTAAGCAGGTGAACCCAAAATTACCTTAGAATTACCTTGAAATCATGAAAATTACCTCAAACTAAGGTAATTACCTTAAAAGATTAAACCCTGGTTCCAGTTCCCTTGACCCAAGAGTCCAATCATGCGCGAAGGACATGTGTAACAGGACATGCTCTTTAAATGGTCCATTTATCCGACGCCCACAAACCTAAACAGAACATCTCATCCATATAGGTTGTACCGTCTTTTATTGTAGCAGTTTACAATGAATAATTATCATATGCCAAATATTTATGTTTTTAACTGAACATCAACAACAGACTTATTGAATAGTATATGTTTCATTCGTCACAAGTAAAGGCCAAAACAAAATTGGTGAATTCTGCAGGAATTGTATTACTCTTCTAACACACCGCTCAGTGTTCTGATCCTTATCAACCCTTAATCATTAACCATATAATTTTGTTACACCAATACTAACCCTGGCTGTCTTAAATATATATTTAGAAAATAACTGAAACTAGAAGTGTGTGCGTGTGTTTGTTTAGATATTAGGGAGAGAAAATTATTGGGGTCTGAACTAATTCAAGAGAAATTCACTGTTGAAATTGATCTTCTCACCAAGAAAATAATGGCACATGGAGAAGACCCTATTTTGATCATTCATATTCATAATTTGACTTGGACTGTCTTTATGAGTTATTCAACTAAATATGAATCTAAGATCATGTAGAGTTATATGGAAGATTTTTATGGAATCTCGAAGAGAATGTGTTGCTCTTGGATCTAATAGGAAAATTTGTAACTTTCTCGAAATTTGAAATAATCTTAATATTAATCATTAGTTATAAATAATAAAAACATATAATCTAAATGCAATGAGACTTAGCAATAGTTTGAAGAGTTTAAAGGCCGATCATGAATAAAAGAGGCAAGGGACAGTAACATTGCCCCATCACCCAGAACAATGCGCTAGAGATTGACCATATAAAG
>NC_090737.1:50080242-50115242 GCF_036898095.1 Palaemon carinicauda
TGAAAGTTTGGTGAACTAATCTCTTGGGGAGTGGGAGGAGCATGCCCAAACCATCTCCATCTACCCCTTACCATAATCTCATCCACAAGAGTAATCTCTTTTATAATTTTATTATTAATCCTGTATTGTCATTTAACTCCAAATATTCTTGTGAGGAGTTTGTTCTCAAATCTACAAAATCTGTTGAATATTGTTTCATTGTCATACCACGGCTCAGGTCCATATAGTAACAGCGATCTCACTAAACCGATGTATAGCCTGATTTTTATATGTAATTTCAAGTGATTTGATTTCAGAATTTTACCTAACCTAATCATTGTCTGATTTTTTTTAATCTTTAATTAAACTTAGATTTTGAAAATCCTGCATTAGAGATCATAGTTCTTAAATATCCAAAAGATTCCACCTCATTAATTCTATCTCCTTCCAATGATATTTCATCTGCCGTTGTATATTCCGCTCTTATCCTCTCTATCTTTCTTTTATTCATATTGAGCCCACCTCCTATGATATTTCATGCATTCTTTTAGGCAAGCTTTGGAAGTCCTGTGGTGTTCTGTTAATGAGGATAGGGTCATCAGCATCTTCTAGGTCAGCTAATTTCCAGTTACCAATTACTCCAATCTTTTTCTACCACCCCCAATTGTTCTTTGTATTAAAAAATACATGAAGAGGATAAACAACATAGGTGACAACATATTTCCTTGGAGTACTCCACTGTTCGCTGGAAATTCATCTGAAAGAGCTCTGCTAACATTAACTTTGCACAGATTATGAACAGATTTAACCAAATTTACATATTTAAGAGGAATTCCATAATAACGCAGGACTCTCCACAAAATTGGCTAGTGCTCACTATCAAAAGCTTTTTCATTTTCATTGTCCACAAAGGCCATCAAAATTGGATTTCTATATTCTAAACATTGTTGTACCACATGTTGCAAAATTGAAATTCGGACAGAACAACTTCTACCGTTTCTAAATCCTGCTTGTTCATATCTTAGCTTTTCAATAATCTTTATTTTTAGTCTCTTTAGTAAGAGCATACTATATATTTTCATGACGACTAGCATTAGAGTATTGCCTCTATAATTATTGCAATCAGTCAGATCTCCTTTTTTTGCCACTGTCACCAACACTCGTAGATCCCATTCATCTGGTTTTGCCTCTTCACGCCACAATCTACAAAATAATTTTGTAAGTATTCTAGGAGTCACTTCATTTTTAGCCAATATCATCTCAGCAGTTTTTCCATTGTATCAAGGGGCTTCACATCTCTTTAGTGTTTTAATAAGAGATTCGACTTCAAGTACACTGAATTCATTCATGGGCACATCAAGGTCTTCTTCAGCTTCAGATATATCAATCAAATTATTCCCTTCATATCTCCTATTCATGATCTTTTATAAAGAAAAATAGACTTTTGAAAATAGGCTATTAAGTTTTTCGAGTTAAAATAATTTATCAGAAAAATTCACCGGAGAAATCGTTATATTTATTCAGAAATGGCTATCACTCGTAAACACGCGCATTCAAACAGAGAGAGAGAGAGAGAGAGAGAGAGAGAGAGAGAGAGAGAGAGAGAGAGAGAGAGAGAGAGAGAGAGAGAGAGAGAGAGAGAGAGAGAGAGAGAGAGAGAGAGAGAGAGAGAGAGAGAGGTGGGTTAAAAACTGGGTTAGTACGTTTATGGAATTTCAGAAGTTGCTTATCTGCAGGGCAAATCTCACACTGGTATGATACAGAAGATGACCAAAAGGAAATCAGCCAGGATTTGCAGAATGATGGTCATTGATTCTGTATCCTAATTCTCATCACAAGGAAATAAGGGGAATTCCCCAAAGATAATTTTTATTGGAATATACAGGTAGGAAATCAATAGTAAAAAATACAAACGTATTTGTTGATAGCTTCCCATTATTTCTGACTGATTGAATCCTCTTAACATTGATAACAAAAATATAGGAATTGATAGTAACCCCAAATGCAAACAATGGAATACACTCCCAGCTGACTAATACTCCGGGACATTCAAACAAAAATACGTCACTGTCTTATTATTTTATCTATATACCACATAAACACATACTTATGCACCCTAAAATATAACCACAGGTACAAATACATACACACGCATATATATATATATATATATTATATACATATATATATATATATATATATGTATATATATATATATACATATATATATATACACATATATACATATATGAATGTATATATATATATATATATATATATATATATATATATATATATATATGTATATATATATATATTGTAACATTATTGCTATATATTTCTAAATTATTTAAGTTTTTATAGATGTATAAGGTTAAATATACTGTAGACTTATTGTTTACTTTCTTTAATAGTTTGTCTTTTCACTGGTGGTTATGTTAGTGTTTATAATGGACTAACGGCTGTTTTATATTTTCAAGTGGTGTGGGTTACGTGGCTGCGCTCCTGCGTGAACGGAGTTTTGGAGGGGCTTTTTTTGAGGATGGTTCCTCAGTGTGTTTCTGAGCCTCCAACATTGAAGGGCACGACATTTGCCACTAGAACGATATTTATTCCTCATCCTTGCAGAGCTACATTTTAAAGCTATTTAGCTTTTTGGATATCCTTTCTCTGCGGCAAGGAATTATCCTGCATATTGTGTACTGCCCTTGGTTCAGTAAAAGCCAAGGGGACCTCTCTGTCCCATGGTAATAATAATTATACCTGTTTAATTATCGTGATCACGTCCTGTGATAGTCAGCTGACGTCGTTAGTGGAGCTTGTGAAAGCCTTTCAATCAAACCAGCCATCGTCAATTTGATAGGGATATTTAGTTTGTATTTGTTAGGATGTTCTCACTTTTCGTTGGCCTTCTCCTTTCTGGACCCTCTCTCCATTTAGTATGCATGTGTTGATGACCTTTCTGTAATTGTGTAATTGTTTTCTTTTCCAGGGAGTTAAGATTGAGTGTGTATCATTTATTAATGTATTATTGTGGTTCAGGTGTTATTTCTGTCTAGATATTATGTATTAAAATTAAGGAAATTTTTGTGGTATTTTCTTTGTCCCCTTGAGTTGACTTTGCACTCGTATTGATGTTTGGTTACTATTCCCCCTTTAGTGGACTTATTACTGTATGATGGTGAATACTATTTGATAAGTGTAGTGTTTTGAGTGGTGGTCAAAGCCAGCCATCACAATATATATATATATATATATATATATATATATATATATATATATATATATATATATATGGGTGTGTATGCGCGTGTGCGAATACGTGTGATTGTGTGTGCATGTGTAATTCCTGGTGTGCATCTCTATATGATTGTGTTTTATTTGTGTTTTAAATTCGCATATGTTGAATTTTGAAAGTCTATTGACCTTTTAAATAAGAGATAAAATTACGTATTAAAATGAAAGCTCGCGAAGAAAACTCCAATAAGCTGTCTTTATCATCAAGAGAAACACACTTCTATACTGATAATTCCTTATGGACAGATATTCTCATGCTGCTACTATAGAAGGAATGAATTCCTCTTCAATCATAAAAGGCATTGGTTATCATACTGTGTGTTGTAGTTATTTATTCTCTTTAATTTTGTGGGATTTTCTATGCTATTACAAAATTACTATAGATTTATCATAAAAGAACATGATCTTCAGTTATTTCCATTTTTCTTGCCTGTAAGCCAGCTAGGAACTGACGTCATAATGATCCATAACTTTAATAATGCAATGCCAGATGAAATAGTCCAATGCTGAAATTCAAGACCATCCAATCATAAAGTGTAACCCCGAAAGGAAAATCAAATATATTTTTAGAAATGTATAACAGTTATCCCTGGTTTCAAATATATAAAACACAATAAATATTCATGAAGTTATCATTTATGTAATCACTTAAAGTAATTGCTTTGCAAGATGAAGAAAACACATGATAAAATGTACAACCATTCCATAAATGTCTTAAATTATATAACAAGTTGGTTCTTCAGTATATTTCTTATATTTATTCATTGCATATTCACTTATCTTAATAAAAATTAGTAAATCTTTCATACATTAAACGTGGTAGACTGCTTGACTGCCATAATATGTAGCTTAATTTACAATCGTTTATAGTATGAATATTCTATATTAGAAATGTTCTCAGTAAAAAGACGAATGTAGATACATATAAACTTTATATATTCTTAATTACCTTATTTCACTGAGAATATTTCTTATGTAAAAACATTTCTTTGGCTCCAACATTCTCCTTTCCTTTTGATATATATTGCAAGTACCTAAAAAGTTGGATCCTTCTTTATATATGAAACGATCTTCCTTCTAATTTTGCTTTAATATTTGTTCAAAATATAACGTAATAGGCTTAAAAAAGAATTCAATACAATAAGAGAAAGTCTCCATTTCTGTTCTTTTCAGGAAGAGCTTCCCGTTCCAGTTCCCCTGAGAAAGAGACCAATCAAGCTCGAAGGACACGTGTAACAGGACGTGCTCTTTAAATGGTCCATTTATCCGACGCCCACTAACCTAAACAGAACATCTCTTCCATATAGGTTGTACCGACTTTTATTGCAGCAGTTTACGGGGAATTATTTTCATATGCAAAATATTTATATGTTTTTAACTGAGCACAACAGCAGACTTATTGAATAGCATATCTTTCATCCGTCACAAGTAAAAGCCAAAACCAAATTGGCAAATTCTGCAGGAACTGTATTACTCTTCTAACACATCGCTCAGTATTCTGACCCTTACCAAACCTATAGCATTAACCATATGGTTTTGTTACACAAAGACTAACCCTGGGTGTCTTAAATATGTATTTAGAAAATAATTGAAACTAGAAGTGTGTGTGTATGTGTGTGTGTGTCTGTATAAATATAAGTGTGAGAAAATTATTGGTTTTTTAAATAATTCAAGAGAAATTCCCTTTTGAAATTGATCGTCTCACCAAGAAAATAATGGCACATGGAGAAGACCCTATTTTGATCAATCTTAATCATAATTTGACTTACATTGTCTTTATGTGTTATTGAACTAAATATGAATCTAACATCATGTAGAGTTATATGAAAGATTTTTATGGAATCTCGAAGAGAATGTGTAGCTCTTGGATCTAATAGGAAAATGTTATCAAAATCTTCATATTCATCATTTGTTAGATTTCATAAAAACATATAATCTAAAGGCAATAAGACTTAGAGATAGTTTAAAGGGTTCAAAGGCTGGTCACGAATGGCAGAGGCTAGGGACAGTGACATTGCCCTAACAAGCAGGACAATGCGCTAGAGATTAACCATATATATGCATATGATCAGCGCCCAAGCCCCCTCTCCATCCAAGCTAGGGCCAAGAAGGACCAGGCAATTGCTGCTGATGACTCAGCAGATAGTCCTAAAGGATCCCCCAAACCCCCATCCTCAGCTCAAAAGGATGGTGAAGTTGTAGCAACCAAAGAAACTAACGAGTTTGAGCAGGACTCGTACCCAACACGTACCCAATATTACCACATCGGCAACCGATAAAATGAAGGGAAGAAAAATAATAATAATATATATAAAATTGAATGAAATACAATCAATAAATACAAAGTGCAAAACAGATACAGACATAGCCTCATGGCAAATGGGAGAAACTAAATAAGTAACGAAGTTCTGCAATATCCTAACATGATGCCATTGGTTTAGATTTGCAATGGCAAAACAAATAGTTACGGCTATTGGAATTTTATGCAAGAGCTCTTCAACACTGAGGGTCAATGATATCAAAGGCAGAGCAAAGCAATGGCTGTTTATCTAATTTGTTTGTGAATCACATCGCTTACAAACAGGTTCAAATTATCCGGGCAATACAGTCTAACAGAAACCATCTGAATAAGTTTTATATATAACTCAATATGGTAGGATGTGTCTTCTTAAGTTGGGTTACCTCATTAAAGAGATTTCCAAAGAAAAAAAATCAAGGAGTTTAGTTATTCATAAAATATCCTATATAATTATGATATAGAAAACATTCGTCTTAAAACAATTAATCAAATAAGTATTGAAGCTATGGTTTCTGGACTTCCAAACGCTAGTGTAATTTACCTCCTTAATATGAAGAAATTATTATTTAGTCAGTAATGAAGACAATAAAATTAATGTGTTAGTTTTCTGGAGAATGATAATATTATGGTGTGAGCGGTGAACAAGTATTCTCATGCGAGATATATTGAAATTGTTAGGTATTTAAATTGTGAAAATAATAAGGACGTATTCTCCATCAGCCTCTTTCACACGCCATGAGTCAAGAATTTTCCTTTTGCATGTTTGCATGGACACTATCGCTTATATTTTTTTTCCTGGGCACTACAACAAACGTTTGTGTCCTAATACTTGTATGCAAAATATGTCTTATATTGTAAGATTAATGAACTTTTTAAGAGTACTATAACTGTCACAAACTATAGGGCGTGATCACTGAACTCTGTTATTCGTGATGTGTACCAAGTCTCATAAGGTTATATGTTGAGACTCTATTGGTGATAGTATATTTCCATCACAGTGGACAACTCCACAAAGGCTAACAATTCAGCATATTGGTAGAGCAACATTGCATCTTACTTGCCGAGGGTTAGGCAATACCATTCGAGCGATCATTAGACAAGGTACTCACCTGAGAGCATTGCTGTGTACAGTTTATTCACAAATCTTTTAGTAATAATGTGAAAAAAACCCATGTTCCAATGTCTCATTATCCGTTGACATGGGATATAATTGGTGTCAGGTGTACAAATACGTCTGTTTGTGTATGCTGTGAGCGAAGTTGTTCTTAAAGCCAGCAAAATAAAAGTTCAAAATGCCTAGATACACAAGGACTATCATAGCAGACGCTGCTGCTGTGGGAGATGAAAACGAAGGAGCAATTGGTTATGGTGATGTTGATGAAGAATATAGACGAGAACAACGAATGCAGGACTTAGATAACCTAGCTGAGTTAATGAACAGATTCATAGTTGAACAAGAAGAGGAGCGGTGCGCAACCACAGCATATCCGACGTACATAAATGAAGTTCAAATGCACACAAGTGAAAGTAAACATGCACAGCCGAGTGAAGATGCGCAAAACGTTGTTGTTCGAAAATTGTCAGTACTGCAGGCAAGTGTTTGGCGTTTTGAGGATCAGCGGCCTAATGAAGTGTTTCAATCAATCGAAGAGTTTTTGAGAGACTTTGAAGTAGCCACATATGGATGGTCAGAAAGAGAAAAAGCAATTCAAGTAATTAGGTTGCTGAAAGATGCTCCTGCAGTGGAGGTAATGTGTTGGCCACAAGACAGTTTAAGAAGTTGTATTGAGAGAAAATGATGTTTAATTGAGAAATATGCCTTACCTGATGAGAGAAAATGTGACATGAAAGAAAATAACAAACTCAAAATTCGGAAAGGCGAATCCATTCTTAAAAGTTGGTCGCTATAGCAGTCAACTACATAAAATATCTATCAAAACGGAATGTCAATCGGTTATTTACAATGGTTATAATATTATGCTATTTGTTTATTAAAAGAATAATAGATCCATTCAATTCCATTACGAAAATAATCTATTGCTTTAAACAATATCAGTAACCTCAATAGTAAGACCAAATTAGATTGAAAAAAAAATATATATATTTCAAAATTTAATTAAGATATCATAAGAAATTGAATTATTTTTAATACTTTGAAATGATAGTGATCGAATTCAATAGAAAAGAAAACACAATTGTTTATTAACTGACTAATCTGACTCATAAGATCAAGTAGGTTAATTACCCTAATTGGAAATGAGAAAATATTTCAATGGCTCCATTTCCTTTCGTAAGTAGTTCAAAAGGTAAAATAAGTATGACCCTCTTAAACTTTAAACTGTGTCTGCCACCCTGTTTACTAGTCTGTGCATGTATATAAGTACACTTTTGCTTATTTCAGAAATTACAAAAGTCTAAACTATTACATATGAAATCTTATATGTATGTATTAGTACCTTTTCTGAACCATGATTTTGATTCATCTATAAGAGTCATTATGAAATAAATAGTAAACTTTCATATTCGTGCATGTATGTATACATTAAGACTAATAAAAAAAAAAACGCCAGATTTTCATTATGAAAATGACAGGTAAGAAGAGGCTTGTAAACATATTATGTGCAACAATTTCCATAAGTTTTCACTTTCATGAATTAGAATTCAAGTTTACTTTAGCAAATTTTCGGAACTAGTATACCAGAGACGGATTCATTGTTAAAATCTTATATCTTCTATAGGACTCTTCTCTCACTCGATCATAAAACAAAAACTTCTTTGTAGAATATCATTCCTTAAAATTCTATGTTCATTACAAATAGATACGAACATCTTACGAAAATAATTTTAACAAACTGGAAATACTAACCCCCTTGACAGAATTGATAATAATAATAATAATAATAATAATAATAATAATAATAATAATAATAATAATAATAATAATAATAATAATAATAATAATAATAATAATAATAATAATAATAATAAAAATAACCTTGATCATAATGATAATAATAAAAACAAAAAATAAAAATAATAAGGAAAATGTAGATAATAATAATAATAATAATAATAATAATAATAATAATAATAATAATAATAATAATAATAATAATAATGGTATGTTAACCATAAAGAAACGTGAATTGAATTGAAGTACATACTCGTATATTAGAGATGACCCCTATGTCAAAGGTTCTTAATCAGCTGATAAAGATAACTATACGTAAGATCCTTCATCATATCATATGTTGAAAGATATATATTAAGGAAAAAATAGGCTCCAGTTGTCCTCTCTAATGCGACCATTTTTAATATACTTTCATTCTGGTTTTTTTTATGTGTATATTTTGGTTGAATTGTGTAGCATATTCCGAATGCGTAACGTAAAGAAAATATATTTACATACATTTACCACCAAAAATTAAATACAATTATGGAATTTTTTTGCGATTTTATTAAATATTCAAGCATAGTTAGTATTGATAAGAAAAACTTTTTAGTGAATGAGTTATTAGAAAAATCCTGAGGGATATAACGCAACCTTTTTTTTTCTTTTACGAATGATAACAGTCAAATACAAAACGCCAATATATACATACATACATACATATATATATATATATATATATATATATATATATATATATATATATATATATATACGTAAGTATTGATTAGTTAATTGTTAACTGACATTTCACCTGTACTGCAAACTTAATCTTGATTGTAGCTTTTTCTTATTGATTCTGATGCCATCTGTCGGTTTTGAATTTTCAACCATTTTTCTTTTTTTTACTTACAATCTAAACTGGTGACTTTAAAAAAATAATATAAAAATTCATAATTCTTCAATCAAGGGATTGAGACTACATTTTGTATTCGCATCTAAATTTTGGGTCATAGAAAATTATTCTTTGGACTTGAATCATTAGAAATCCTAGGGAATAAAGACTAGATATCGTTTTTATATGAAATATATATCGTAAAATATAAGCTTATATATTAATCCTAAATACTGCTTTTTAACCTTTTAAAAATGTTTATTCGGATATAAATACAAGAAAAACATCATTGATTTGAGTTATGTTGAAGTCTTGCTTTTCACTGTTTTGGAGGAGGGGGTGGGATTAAAGAGTATGTAAATGGTGGAAAGTGCATAGGACTGCTGGGAACTGTTAACAATTAGGCCGTAGGGAGATATTCAGTGTTTAAGGATACCGTGGGTCACCGTCTTTTCTATTATGTGTAGGAAACATGAGAGACAGCCATGTTTGTCGAGTCCTTGGGTCTGTTCGTTAGTGTTTGTGTGTTGCTTCCTTTGGTAATTATTCTACCTTGATAAAAACAAAACAGGAAATCTATATTCTAGGGAGTAATTGAGCTACTCTTTAGAAATCCTCGCCTCACTGAAGAGATATAGGTCTTCTATTTTGTTTAGGACTGATTAAAAAGAAGGGAAATGTGGTACATGTATGCGTATAATTACATATCAATTCGCAAAAGGCAATACATTTCATTATATGAACTAAACAGTTTCAAAAAGATTTTAAAATTACTACGAAAGACGCGGAGGACTTTGAAACTTTATATACGTAATAAGAAAAATGTTTTAATGTCAAGTGACTATAAATCGTAAAAGAGTGACTATAATTCCTCTTCCTGTCCTCGAGAGAGAAGTGGTTCCATTAAGGATTTTTCCCAGGCCGACCTTGTTCTCTCTCCAATTATTATGCAAAGTCATTCATTCATTAAAACTATACGAAACTTTCTCTACTGATTCAAAATTAGGCTTTACATTATATTATAATACTTATTCCTTTTCGAAAAATTCATATTAACCATTTCTATTCTGTTGTATTCTTCAAATATCATCCTTTCTTTTATCAATCTTGTGAATTCTAGCTACACAATCCTGGACATTATCCGGTCAACATTTTACCATCCTTTCCTATGCTATCATAAAAAGTTTATTAGAATAAGTTTCATGTTTTCCTGATTACAGGTACTTATTTATCTTCTATTATTTTCTAACTATAAAATTTTCAAGCAATGTCATAGATTGTAAAATCAGCTCCATGCCATGAATGTTCTTTATGCTAAACAGATAAATTTAATCCAGCTTCTTAGTGCAAAATTGATAGTATTTGAATTTTCTCAATGGCATAGGCAAACTTCCTTTTTATCGATCTTCTAACTTCAACTAATAAAGGCATTTTTTAGTTTTATTCGTTTTATGAAGGCTTCATCTATTTGTGATTTTGTTGATGATGCAACTCTGCACAATCCTCCTATTTTCACCTTTAAATTTCTCCTCTTTTTCCCAATGGAATGAAATTCCACAGCTTGTATAAAAGTGCCATTGTTCCATTGTAATATCCCTAATATCAATGATAATATTTGGAAGGGGAATAATCAGAATTTCCCGTTTTGTAGTACAAATTTCATAGCCAATTGAAATCTAATTATTAGGTAATTTAATCATGATGCATATTTTTATACATATTGAATCTATACCATATACTCGTTCATTAATTATGGAAAAGTATTGAAAATAGGTACGGTAGTCGAAAATATAAATTAAATGGTGTTTACAAATGTATTATAAAAATCAGCTGATAAAATGTTAAAAGTAAGACAAACTAATTTATAATTGCGTCACGGATTCTCTGTACAGAGGATTTTTTAAATAAATATGCTTACTTAAGCTACTAAAATCATCATTATATTTATACACTTTCTGATAGTAAATTCAATCTTTGATTTGTAGAATATAAAAGATTCAAAATGCAACGTACACATATATCTCGAAGCGAAGCGAAGCTGTTGGTGTTCGCTCCTATGTATTTTATATAGCCAACACAGATATCCCATTAAAATGCTGCCATAACATACACAAAAAAGGGAAGCTCCTTTTTCTCTAGCAAGAATGTTAAGCAGCTTCGCAGAGGAAAGCGTTAGCTATACGTAGCAACATTGTTTTCTTACCCGTGGGCTAAAAATCGTTCACTTTTCTTCATATCTCATCAGTTATTTGTTCCTTTTATGATGCTACGTTCATATTTAAGAGGAAATACAATTGTTTTGGTTATTTTAAGAAAATTTATATATATATATATATATATATATATATATATATATATATATGTGTGTGTGTGTGTGTATATATATACATATATATATATATGTATATATATATATATATATATATATATATGTGTGTGTGTGTATATATATATATATATATATATATATATATATATATATATATATATTTTATTTATTTATACACATAAATAAATATAGATACATATACATATATATAAGTATATACATACATATATATATATATATATATATATATATATATACATATATATATGTATATATACTGTATATATCTATATTCATTTACATATATGTATACATATACATACATATATATATATATATATATATATATATATATATATATATATATATATATATATATAAATATATATATATATATATATATATATATATATGAATATATATATACATATATACATGTATATATACTGTATATATCTATATTCATTTACATATATGTATACATATATATATATATATATATATATAAATATATATATATATATATATATATATATATATATATATATTTATATGTATATATATCCACACACACACACACATATATATATATATATATATATATATATATATATATATATATATATATATATGTATATATGTATATATATATATATATATATATATATATATATATATATATATATATATATAAATGTGCGTGTATGTGTGTGTATATATATATTACGTATTGTCAAAGGGCATTCATTAGACCACATTGTCATTGATAAAGAGAGAAGAGGACTCTAAGAAATGTAAGTAGTTATAGAGGGGCAGATATTAGTAGTGATCACCAGCTCCTCATTACCACACTGAAATTAAAGGTAAAGACGCCCGACAGAAAGGTAGATAGAATACCTAGGTTTTATACAACTAAGTTTTTAGAAGAACAGCAGAGAATCATTTGTAATTGGATGTAAGAATTGATTTGCAGCTTTAGAGACTCCAAGAGACCAAGAACAGATAATTAATGAAGAATGGTGGAAATTAAAAACATATATCAGTCAGCTGGTAGAGAATTCTTGAGAAAGTTGAAATATGAAAGACATGGATATCAAATTATACTTAGAATACTAAACAAAGGAGACAAAGATAGAAATTGAATGTTGAACGTTTTTGAGAAAGTAATAGAAATTACAAGGAAAAGCATGTTAAGTATTCCAGTATTGATAATGAGGTCAAAAGAAAAGCCGGGAATGACTGAAGAGAATATTTATTCAGTAAAGCAGATAACGCTGACCAAATTATGAATTCAGGATGGGGCTAAGGTGTAAGAATTGATCATAGAATTATTAATGAAATCTCAACTGGGGCAAAGAAGAAAACTATACCCATCAAAAAGAGAGATGGGTCTATTATAACAACAGAAAATAAAGAAAGACAATGTTAGATGGAACACTTTAGTGAGGGCATGAATAAAAGATATGAAAGGAATCATTTTATTGATATACCTAAAGCGGATGATGACCTTGATGTGCCCATGAATGAATTCAGTGTGGTTGAAGTCGAAGCTATCCTCAAAACACTAAAGCCCCTGGATACTATGAAATAACCACCGAGATGATACTGGCCGAAAAAGAAGTGACACCCACACTATTTGCTAGATTATTTTGCAGAATGTGGCATGAAAAGACTAAACCTGATGAATTGGAGTTATGAGTATTGGTGAAAATGAGAAAAAAAAGGGACCTGACTGATTACAATTATTAGAGAGGCATCACATGTACGTCAGTTGTTAAGAAAATATATAGTATGCTTATTCTAGAGGGACTACAGAGAAAGATTGATGAAAAGCTGAGAGATGAACAAGCAGGATTTAGAAAAGGTAGAAGATGCATTGACCAAATTTTCATTTAGAGACATGTTGTACAGCGATGCGTAGAATATAGAAATCCACTTTTGATGGCCATTGTGAACTATGAACAAGCCTTTGATAGTGTGCACCTACCAATTTTGTGGAGAGTTATGCATTATTATGGATGTCCTCTAAAATATGTAAATTTGATTAAAGCTGTTCATGAGCATAGCAAATGTAAAGTTAATGTTCATATAGTCTTATCAAATAAATTTCCAGTGAACAGTGGATTACTCCAGGGGAATGTGTTGTCATCTATGTTGTTTATCCTCCTCCTGGATTTTGTAATGAGTAGAACAGTTGGAGATGGTGGGAAAGGACTGGATTGAATTGGTGATAAGAATTTAGCAGACCTAGAGTATGCTGATGATGCTGTCCTTGTTAACAAAACACCACAGGATTTACAAGGCTCACTTACCAGAATGCATAAAATATCACACGGGGTTGGGATGAAGATAAAAAGAAGAAAGACAGAGATAATAAGAACATAATATGCAATGAAAGATGGAATATCATTGGAAGGAGAAAGGATTAATAAGGTAGAATCATTTAAATATTTAGGAACTATAATCTCCAATAAAGGGGCTTTAGAATTAGAATTTAGTGAAAGATTGAAAAAAGAAAATCAGACAATAGCTAGGTTAAGTAAAATTTGGAAATCAAATTGCCTGAAGTTACATATAAAAATCAGACTATATATCAGTTTAGTGAGATCAGGGTTGCTCTATGGACATGAGTCACGGTATGACAATGAAACAATCTCCGATACATATAGTAGATTTGAGAACAAAGCCCTCAGAAGGATATTAGGAGTTAAATGGAAGGACAGGATTAGAAATTAAACCATACGAGAGATTACTCAAGTGCCATATGTGGATGACATCATTATGAGAGGTAGATGGAGATGGTTTGGGCATGCTCTTCGCGCCCCACAAGGGAGATTAGTTCACCAAACGTTCAGCTGGGCTCCACAAGGCACTAGAAGAGTTGGAAGACCAAGGCCTAAATGGCTGAGGACTATGGAGCGTGAAGTACGAGATGATGAATGGAGAAGTATTGAATTAAAAGCTCAATATAGAAACGACAGGCAAAATCTAACCAAGGCCCTTTGCGTCAATATCACCCAAAAATTGATTTTTCGCTTTACTCAAAATCCGTTTTTGGGGCTCGGCTATGTCGTCCTGATGGAAGCTTACCAGAGAATTAACTTGAAAGTACTATATCTGTAGTTTTGTACAAGTGCCTTTACTTTGAATGAGTTCCTTATATGGTCTCCTAGACCTTTATATATATAACATTACCGTTATTTGTCATATCCACTAAGTTTGGAACTAACTTAGATCTTCCTGCCCCCTCTAGGGAAATTGTCGACTTAGACTATAAGGATTCAAAGTTTGCATTTCCGTAGGAACACGAGGGAAACTTCTTCGAGATTACCTGGTTGTTCTTTGGATATCCAACTAACAAGGTATCTATTTTAAGGAAAATAGAAACGCTCTGGAAATCTTTTATTGTAATTCTGAGGATAAAGAAGACGCAGATACATTCTTTTGTTTTTATTTTTATAACCAAAACAGAAGACAGTAATGTATAGTGAGAAGGAATCTAGCCTTCATATATGAACATCCTGGTATATATATATTTTTAACCTTTAAGGGAAGAATATACATATATTAATTCATTTGTTAAATGCCACTCAATAATGTGAAATTAATTTGTTTATTTTCAGTTAGATGTTGGATATGCTTCAACATTGTGTACAAATGTTCACACGGCACTGGTGTTATTAGTTAGATTCTGCACCTATATAGAACATTCCATAAATCGCCATACTGATTTATACTAAAAGGTATTACATTCGAGGGTGCTAACACCTATTCACCCGATACACTGGTGAGTCCCAAATCAGTCCACTGTTCATCGCTGCACTAGACGACAGGTTTCATGACACTACCTGCCGCCACCACAAAGTGTTTTATCTCGTTCACTTGTTTCGCATAATGTTTATAGAAGACTCTGGATGATTTCCAGCCCGTATATGAGCGGAGCCTATCAAAGTCCATGTGTTGAAAGAAGTTCAACGAAGAAACAACTTTTCTTAGATCGTGACCTGCGAGTGTACTGTCAGGATCCGCTCTGCGAATAAAGTAGGTGAGTTTCACCCTCAGTTGTTTTAGGGATAAGTTTGATCCTGAAGTTTTGCCTCGGAAGAGCTGTACCTCCTTGAAGTCTGAAGTTCTTCGAAGATAGACCTTACGACACTCTACTGGACATAGAGAGACATCTTCCTTCAGAGGGCATATTCTCCAAGGACCCCACCTTTTGGTGGGCAGCTAGTTTTTGGCGAGAAAGGTAGGATCAGGGAAAAGGTTCAGTTCTTTTGTGAACTAAATATGACCTTCACTTCTAGATAAGACCACTATTTCACTAACTCTAGCCCCTGAAGCTATAGCAAACAGAAATATAATTTTCTGTGTTAGATCCTTTAGGGTGCAATCCTCATTCATGTTCAAAGCGCAGTGCAAGACTTTGCCCGATGACCGCTATATGGGCTTTGGAGGGGTTGCTTGTTTGAGTCTATGCATGCTTTTGGTATCTTATTGAAGATTTCACCTGAAAGGCGTAAAGAAGAGGTCTAGTCAAAGCTGACTTACACGCAGTTATTGTGGTGGAAGCCAGGCCTTGTTCGTGCAGGTGGATGAAGAAGGAGAGACAGAAATCTACTGATATTTCTGTCAGTTTCTTTGTTTTCACAAAGGAAATCCACTTCTTCCAAGACGATTCATATTGTCTCCTAGTTGAATTTTACTTGCATTCTGCTATGAAGTCGATCTTGTCTATCCCAAACCTTTTCTTGGCTGCTAAGGCGAGAAGATCATGAGATGTAGGTTGTTGGTTCTCGATGATAAAGCGTAGACAGTCGACTTCTGAACCAGTTGGGATAGAACTGGGTTCGGTAGAGGAAACAGCTTCAGTTTCAATTCTAGAACTAGAGGGAACCAATTGCTTCTGGGCCATTTGTGGGCCACTACTGCTGCTGTTCCTCTGAAGGATCTTAGCTTGTTGAGGACCTTCAGCAGGAGATTGGTTGGTGGGAACAGATAGATTTGATTCCATCTGTTCCAATCGAGAGACATGGCTTCTGTCGCTTCTGCTTGAGGGTCCTCGTATGGGGCTACATATCGAGATAGTTTCTTGTTGTCGCTCGTTGCGAAGAGGTTGATCTGCACTTCTGGGACTTTTTCCAAGAAGAAGGAGAATGAGTCTGCATCTAGGGACCATTCTGACTCTATCGGCTTTTGCCTGGATAGAGCATCCGCCGTCACATTGCGGAACCCCCTCTTCATTGCCAGGTGGAAGATGGGTAGCATCACATGATTGATGTGAGGTGATCTTGAGCCTTGTTGGTTTAGACATTTTACTATCACCTTGTTGTCCAAGACCAGTCTGATGTAGTCTGATCTGCGACGGGATAGTTTCTTCAACATTAGGAAGACTGCCATAGCCTTCAAAATATTGATTTGAAAGGTTTTGATCTGGTATGACCAATTCCCCTGCACTTTCCTTTGTTGGGAATGGCCTCCCCCATCCTTCCAGGGAGGCATCTGTGTGTATTACTACTGATGGTTAAGAGAATTGTTCGTGTTAGGCTCTTGACTGTTGACCACGGCCTTAGTAGCGTGCGCAGTCGGGTTGGTGTCAACCTTTGTTGATCTCTTTGAGCGTTTGATGCGTATCTTCTCCAGACTCCTGACGCATCCTTTAACTGTGCTTTTAACACTGGGTCTGTCACTGCTGCGAACTGGAAAGAGCCCCGTACTCTTTCCTGTTGGCGTCTTGAAATCTTCTTGAGTTTCAGTAGTCTCTTGACAGATCCTGCTATCTCTCTCCTCTTCTTCGGTGGAATGGAGAAACGGTGTGACTGTAAGTTCCAGTGGATTCCTAACCATTGAAACTCCTGAGCTGGAGAAAGGTGAGACTTCTTGCTGTTGATCTTGAAGCCTAGGTGTTCCAGGAACTGGATCACCTTTGTGGCTACTTGTAGACAGGCTGTCTTATTTGCTGCCCACACCAGCCAATCGTCCAGGAATGCCTCTATCTGAATTCCTTCTAAGCGTAGTTGTTGGACGATTGTATCCGCAAGTTTCGTGAATATCCTTGAGGCTATGTTTAGCCCAAAGGGCATGGCTGTGAAGACATACTTCGTCTTCTGTAGCCTGAATCCTAGGTAGGAGGAGAGGGGGCGGCTGACCGGTAGGTGCCAGTAAGCATCTGCCAGGTCTCTTTAGACTGTGTACGCCCCTTTTGGTAGAAGGGTCCTTATGTGCTGTAAGGTAAGCATCCGGAACTTGTTCTCAATGAACTTGCTGAGTGGAGACAAGTCTAGAATGACCCTGAGTTTGCCCGAGTCCTTCTTGGGAACACAAAACAGCCTTCCCTGGAATTTGATGGACTTCGTTTTCCTTATTACCTTTTTACTCAAGAGTTCTGAGGTATATTCTTCCAATAAGAGGGTGGAGTGTTGGAAGAATTGAGGAAAAGGGGGTGGAATTTTTTCCCATTTCCAACCGAGTCCATTCTTGATTAGGCTGTGGGCCCAGGGATCGAAGGTCCAACGATCCCGAAAGTGGAAGAGTCCCTCTCCTACCTGGAGCTTCTCATTGCTGAAATGTTCCTGAGGATCTATTTCCGTGACCACGTCCTCCTCTACACCTTGAGGGGTTTCTTCAGGAACATCTTTTTGAGTCTCTACCTTTGTGGGGGTGAAAGGTAATAGTGTGCCTCTCAAAGCCTGGATTAAATGCAGGCGATTTAGCTACTAGCTGTTGGGGTACCATCTGGAAGGTGGTTTGCAGCTGAGCTACCATTTGGGGCACTGTGGCCATGGTCACGGTCGGAAGTTGTGCAGGTCTGCGTGGTTTCTTTGTCTTCTTGTTCTTAGGTTGGCGACCAGCATCTGAGGATGATTTCCTCTTGGAAGACATGCCCCACTTTTGGAGAACGTTCCTATTCTCTGTGGTGGCTTTGTTGATAACCTCCTGAACCACATTTTGCGGAAAGAAGTCCTTGCCTCAGATATATGAAGTGATCAGCTTCCTGGGTTCCTGTTTGACTGTTGCTGCGGCAAGCACATGCTCTCTACATGTCCTCCTAGACATGACGAAGGCATACAGTTCCTTCACTAGGGTAGCCATGTGAGACTTGGCTAAGACCATGTACATGTCTGGGGCATTGGTAAGTCCTGCACATATTTCCATGCAGTTCTGAAGAGACAGAGAAGCAGCTAGTCTCTCTTTTGTCTTCTGTTCCCTTCTCAAAAGATGCCCTGGCAGTAATGGAAGGTTCTCATTGAACTACTGATCTGCTATCTCCGGATCCAGTTTAGAGACGGAGAAGGTTAGATGAACCTAGTTCTACTTCTCCTCGCAGGTAGGCATGGGTAGAGATAATGATCTACATTCTTCTAGCACTGGGCATGGTTTGCCCGCATCGACTGCTCTCATGACACAGTCAAGAGCTTTCACCGAGATGGGGAAAGCTCTGGAGGAATGAGCAATGAAGGTAGGATGCCTCTTTCTCAATGCTGAGACTTTGGAGTTGGTATACCCGGCTCCCTTTAGGGTCTTGGACAGAATAGCCTGTGCCTGGTCATGCTCAAAGACGATGACTTCCTTCGGTTCCATCTCCTCATGGGATGCTGGTACATCCCTCAGTCTCACGTAACAATCTGGGTATGCCGAAGGGCTAGGGGTTTGGCCCCCAACTTCTCAGATATATAGAGCTTCCCATTCATCATAGGCATATGCTCCGGGTACCTCCAGGGGTTGGTTTTGGAGCAGTGTGGTAAATCAGAAACTCCAAGAGGCTTAGTAAAGCCTCTGAAAACGCCAGAGCGTTTCCCTTCTCTTACCTCTTTCTTCGTCTCTTTGATATCTTGCTTAATCTCCTGCTGTTCCTTGCGGAACACTGCCATCATCTGCTGAATCGACTCTAGGTTCTTCGCTCCTGCCAATCAGCGCATCCGGATGGGGAGTTGGGGCTGAAGAGGTTGACGGCACAAGTTGATATGCCGTTACGGGAAATTGAGGGTCCTCAGTTACCGTTGACACGGATCCATCTTCCTCCGTAAGTGGTTGAACCACATCTTCTTCGGGGTCTTCTTGTAGAAGGTCTTTTTCGGTGTCGGTAGAAACCTATCACATCCGTTCCTGGAGGATGTCCATGCCTTCTAGTGCCTTATTAATATCTGCATCCACTGTCAGTTGGATGAAGGGAGGCTTGACCTGTACTTGGGGCACAACCACGCTGGATTGGGCCTTAGGAAACAGAAGGCACCTCAAAGCTTCATTAGGTAGGTAAGGTTCTGGAGAGTTCTTCTGGAACCCTCTTACCCACCTCCAATGAGTTTCTCTTGCTGTATTCGTTAACTCTGTAGTGTCAGGGATATCTTCTCCAAATCCTTCGGTCATCAGAGCCGAGCAGATGGAGCAACCATTCAGGTCCCAATACCTTAGGGATCCAGATACGATGCAGCAGGGGGCATGAGACCTGCACATCGTATGCCCACAAAAGTCCTTGCTCTTGTGGTTGCAGAACATGACTGCACACTTCACCGTTGGCTCCTGCGGTACGGAAAGAAAAGGTGAAATGAGTTTAGGGTTATTTATATCATCGATATAAATGCTTATTTAAAAATAGTATTGCTTACTATTATATTTAATAGCTTAGGATAGCAAGCTGGAAAGGAAATAAGAAAGACACATATCTGTGTTTCCTCTCCAGGCAATTGCTTTGACGTCCGTCATTATTGATATTTCAATTTCCCTATAAGGGAAAATACAGAGAGGAATATCTCCCGTACGTAGAGCTGGAGTCAGTGAATATTTACACTAACTCCTCCACTTGTAGAATATTGATACTGAAGGGTGATTTATAAGTGTTCCGATGATCCAAGGATTCATCAGAGTGTTGAAGGAATACTTCACATCAACATTTTATATGGTCCCAACAATAGACTGTGAAAGGATACACAAAGTATGTTAGAATTACTTGTACTACTGTATCATTGTATACTGTAGTTTTCTACCTACTTTATTATTAAACTGCAGATATACTGGCTACTGTATTGTCATATACTGTAGTTTTACCGATATACTACTGGGGTTAGGCTAGTGCCTGGCGGCACTAACTGATAGGAAGAGAGAAAGAATGGAAAGAAGGATTCCGTATTATTATAGTTTAGCACAAAAATTGGAAGTGTGGGGGGGCTACTGCTGCCTACTGCCTCTTTCCCAGAAGGAGAGTTCTAATGGAAGGATAGGAATGCATTTGATTCTAGCTTCCTTCCAGCCACAATTTTTGCTGCCGGCTGTACTGCCGGTTGCAAAGTTTGTGGATGGCAGTCCAAGAGAGGACTGAAGAATTCTCAACAGTATAATGGGTTTCCCACCGGCAGCCGTCAGGGCCACCTCAGCCTTTCCCCCCGAGGCATTCGCTTCCGTTAGGAAAGAACATAAGGAGGAGCTTGTCGAGGCGGTAACCTAACCGCCACTTGTAGGAACCCTGCCGGTAACTCAGTCACCCCGGCAAGTGGGGATGATTGTAGAATACCGGCCAAAAGAATATTGTGACGACTAGGCCGACACTAAAGGACAGAAGGGGGAGGGAAAAGAGTGTTATAGTTTACAGGGGAGAAAGGGGACCGCAAGTATGCCGTCAACTTTCAGCTGTAAATCAAGGAAGCATGGCTTCCTGTGCCGACGCCGTCGTGTGTGGCAGGGAAATAAGAATTCCCCTGTCGGTGACATTGTCGATTATAAGACATGTCTTACAGTCTACAAGGGAGAAAGGCGGCGGTAAGTATGCCACCTACTTTCAGTTGTAAACTAAGGAAGCATAGCTTCCTTTGCCGAGAACGTCATGGGCAGCAGAGGAATCACGATTCCCCTGTTGGTGACATTGTTGGCTGCAAGACAATACACCCTGAGTTACTGTCATACTTCAAAGCCGGGATACTCGGCGGAAAAGAAGATCGACGGTAAAAAACTACCAAAGTCAAGCCGGAGTTAACTACTCGTTGGCGATGACGAAAGATAGGGTTGCCGCTTGGGATGGCGGCGTTCAGGGGGGGGAAGAAGGGCTTATCCTCTTTTCTCTAGAAGAGAAGCGTATCGAATTATACCAATAGTTTTAGGGGACATATATATCCCAACCCGAATTAATAGAAACGACACAAGAGGTTAAACAATGAGATTAACATTACTAATGTATACAAAACGGGTTAGGCTAGCCTAACTCGAGTGGGGACCGCGACTACAAGTGATACCACCGGGGTCCTATCGTATACGAAAGAAACGTTATAATTTGGAAAATGAAATATTATATATATATATATATATATATATATATATATATATATATATATATATATATGCAATCTTCACTAGTATAATTTTGCCTAACTAGCTAGAAAAGTTCTGTATAAGTGAATACCTGGAGCGTCGCACTACTAACAAAATAATTGCATTAATGAGTGTGACAGCGGTCTCAAAATGGCCGCCTCCAGAGATGGCTGTGCTCCACTTAACATATCTAAATTATGTTAATTTAACTGCGAGAAAGGAGCTGTAAATTATACACAGGAAAGATTAAATGTTCAACTTTCCAGAGGCTGAAGATGCTTGAGATTGCATGATAATACTCCAAAAAATAGTAACAACACCGAGAGAAACGTGGGAGCGCACTTAGCTTAAATGCTACAGTTCAAAGGAATGAAGGGCCGCAGTAGTACAGGGAGGGGGTCCACCGGGTACCTTGATAACGGCTCCCCTTCGTTTGCCACTCTTCCCTCTCAAAGAGTTAAATCTATTCGGGGTGAAGATTGCTATGTGTCGTATCAAAAAATACGTCCCCTGATATTATGCGATATCCTTAAAGATATATTAAGGATACTCGTGCCAAGAGTTAGAATTCTGTAGACCTATGGTTAATTCTCTGGTAGTATCACTGTAGCAAAATATCCCTTAGAAAGCTACATAAAGGAACCTTGTATTAGGACGACATGGCGGAGCCCAAAAATATATAATTATTATTATTATTATTACTATTATTATTATTATTATTATTATTATTATTACATAGAAGTGTAACAACATTAAAAGTTCAGCAACACTTAATGCACTATTTACAAAAAGTATAGCATCGAAGTCCATTTTTTTTTACATTTGAATGGAGTGTATTTTTAATGCTTTTTATTAACTTTGAATAACATTGGTTTAGTTTATAATACCCAACCATTTCTCTCCTACTCTGTCATTTAAATTGGATGCAAATGAATTAGTTTCGGTATTTAGCAATCATGTCATTATAAGAATTACAAAAATACACACACGCACATCTGCCTACACAAAGGATAATAATTTATATATTTTGTTAAGCCTAAGATTTGAAGATGAAGTCAGTCTCATTTTCAAAAGGACAATCGTAGTAGCAAATATTCAATACAAATAGCTCTGTAAGATTCCAAATTTCATGAATATTACTCTCTTTTACTGTTATATTTGGCAGGATTTTGAAATAGCTTGGTCTATTGTCTCAATAGGGATGAGAGAGAGAGAGAGAGAGAGAGAGAGAGAGAGAGAGAGAGAGAGAGAGAGAGAGAGAGAGAGAGAGAGAGAGAGAGAGAGAGAGAGAGTTTATCAAAATCGATAAAATACCATTTTCTGTCTAACATAACCTAACTGGTAACATAGCCTAACTGTCGGTCTATTTTTTTTTTTTTAAATAGTCTCTATATGTAGGTTCTTACTTGGAAATCAAGTCCTGTGTTATTTTAATTTCACAACAATTTAAGTGAATGTTAACATTATCAAGCAGCCCAAAACCCTGAAGTGGGGCATATATTCAGTGCTAAATGCAAACATTAATCAACCGACAACTTAAACGTTTAAGATAAGTTTTAATTTGTAATAACTGTAATAGTTCCCCATGATATTTATTCAAAGAAAACGTTAGATTTTCTTTTAACTCGCGAAGTGAGTTTTAGATACTCTCCTCCGTAACAGTTCATTCCGATTTAAAAAGACACAAATTGCCTCATTCGGATTCGATGACTACCATATTAGAAACAAATAGGAAAGACATAATTTTGATTGAATTGAAAAACGTATTCAGAAAAAAAATAACTTCAACCAATATATTTTAGTATTAAACATTAGCTTGTGTGGTGAGAGGCAGGCCCTTTTTACTTTGCTGGAATTTTAAAACCATACCAAATGAGATCAGTGTCTATATGATATTGTAAATTGAATCTGGATCAAACTTATCATAAATATCGATCTAAGAAGTGGCTATTGACTTACAAAAGTAGTGATCTTAAGTAAGTAAATTGATGCTTAGACTTTTCATAGATATCATTTATGATAAATTTGGATATACATTCAAAATGAAATCTAAAGATACATACAATAACATTTGGCATAACTGAGGTATACTTATCACTACAGGTTATATCTGTTTTGGCAAAATTCTGCTTATGAAAAACACCTCCTATGAAATAAACCATTCACATGCTAGGCTGGAAAAGAGTGACGGTCGCATTTCACTTTTGGCAATAAATTAAATGTAAACCATTTTCAACCAATATTCAAAAGTATCCAATTACGAATGTATTTTAGTAGCTACGCATACAAAATCATACGCACATACAGAGAGAGAGAGAGAGAGAGAGAGAGAGAGAGAGAGAGAGAGAGAGAGAGAGAGAGAGAGAGAGAGAGAAAAATAAAATATTATAATCCCTTCCCTCGCGTAAGAGTATAGAAAATAACCTAGAAGTATTAGCGGAGGCAGACAATGTTTTCGTTAATCCATGTGAATATCACCCATAATGTAACCCTTTTCCATTTCCCATTCAGAGAAGCTCACCTGATTTTCTTTCGCCAAATTTCAATCTCCAATTTCCATCCTCTCTTCAGCCTTGGAAACACTTTTTCCTATAATCAGGGGTCCAGGCCCTTAATTTTTTGGACGACATGAACTGGACTCCTGGACTTTGCAGGTCATATTATATATATATATATATATATATATATATATATATATATATATATATATATATATATATATATATATATATATATAATATATATATATATATATATATATATATATATATATATATATATATATATATATGTGTGTGTATATATATGCATATATATATATATATATATATATATATATATATACATATATATATACATATATGTATATATATATATATATATATATATATATATATATATATATATATATATATATATATATATATATATATATATATATATATATATATAAGATGTCGCCTATAGATCTTGAATCAAGAGGTCTGCAAACAGTTTGGATTCTAAAACCATAAAAGTCGTACTCTAATTATGTACTCTACTACAAAATCCCAAAAGTTCCAGAATATAAAAAAACGATCCAAGAACAATCAATTTCATACATATTTGCACATAGCCTATGTGCTGTTATTGTGTCGGGTTTGGTGAGACTAATGATATAAAATAATGTAAAGATGAATACTAAATATATTTGGATGCTAGAAGTTACGAAAGTTTTGAAATATATGAAAAACATTGGATTTATTTTTAGCTACAAGCATAAGTACATGATTACTTGGTCACTACAGCAAATTGTGTCTCAAATTTTATCAAAAATTAATCCTGTAATATCAATTAATGTAACATTGTAAAAAATATAATAAAATAACTACCACGTTGGCAAAATATTCAGTATTTAGTACGTACCTTATACATTGAATATTTTTTGATAACGAAACTAGTAGTCTACTACCAATGTTCAACTGGTAAAGTAAACATCAATATATATGTATATATATATATATATATATATATATATATATATATATATATATATATATATATATACATATATATATATATATATATATATATATATATATATATATATATATATATATATATATATATATATATATATAGTACATTAGCAGGTTACAGTCACATCAGCCACATGCAAATGTGCAAGATCTATATGTGAGGCCTTTTCTAGTTCAAATATGCAAAAAAGAGGCCATTTATTCAGTGCATCATACACAAAACAGATAACAGGAACTAGACTGCAAGGTCTTAGAACAGCAACATACCGACAGTCAGTAATACACTTCCCCTTTGCTCTTGCACAAATGCAGCCATGTTGACAGTGATTCTTGCGGCACCCACAGTACTTGGCTTGTTTTGTGTTTGGTGTTGGGTCCTTGTCTATCATGACCTGTACTAGCATCCCATCAAGAATCTTGTGGCCATGGTTTAAGGGATCTGACATGTCAGGGTTATACTCTTGAACTCTCTTGCTCAAAGCCATTTGATGAAGGGATCAAAACACAAATAAAATGCCTTTTCAGAGAGAGACGGGATTCTAACATTTGTGCCCTTTATGCATTAAAGTCACATTTGAAGTCATAAGAGGTGTACAAAAGACTGAGATAGAACCTAGCAACATCAAGGATATTGGAATCAAGGGAGAGAACACTTTCAGAAACACCGTAATCACCAAGGGGTTTCATCTGCTCTTTGCATTGCATTAAAGGTCAGTTTCAAAAGTATTTTTCGTTTTTTCGACGATAAGTATAGTTCATCATATCACATCCAGTAAGAATATGAAGGTTTATTGAGATTGGTGTTATTAATGATATATCCATGTTGGTTTTGATAGTAAGGTTTTGTTTTATTTCGTGGGAAAGCAGAAATTTTTGTGCTTCTGAATCTAGAGTTTTTGGAGTCTGACAATACGCACAGTATCGTAAAGTGCCATGAGTATGATGTTCGAGTCTGCAGCCTGGATCATTGCTCTCTGATATCAATGATGTTAATCGGTATACTGTAGATGACAAAAGATCCTCGTATCTGCTACCTCATGGTTTGTGCAGCACAGTTTTTGTAAATCAACAACTGCAGTGTATAACAATAATACAGACTTTCCCAATTCTTTCAATATCCCACTCGGGATCAATCTGAATCCTTGAGAGAGTGAGTGAGCATTGTTTGTCCTTGTTTGAGTTATTTTCGGTAAAACTTTTCCATTGTTGAATTGGTACTCTGTCCTGGATGTTGTACCAACCGTGTGTCGCACGTTCGTACATAGTTCATTTTGTGCTTGTATCTTCGCATTAAAAAGAACCTGAAAAAACATGTCTTGTTTCTCCTCTGTAACATTGTCTGTTTTTTTAACATGAAAATTCTTGTTGCCTTGAACTTTTGTATACAAAGGAGAGTGTTCTATAATAAAGTCACTCAGTTGTTTTCAACTTGCCTTTGAGTCACAACCTTCTCTCGGCCCGTCACATTGGTGACCCCGGAAGTCGACTCGCTCCTCCTGCCTTCAACCCCCCCCCCCCTCGCCCCTCCATCGTTGGTACCATGGAGGACTCTACGGAAGTTATTGCTGCGACTCCCCCATTGAAACTTTCATCGTTCGCCAGCGGAGAGGCGTTAGCTTGGTTTCAGCGCGCAGAAGTCCAGTTTCGCATCAAGGGCGTGACTCGCTCAACCACCAAAGCAGATAATGTTCTCGCGGCGATACCTGAGGACACCTTCCCGGAAATATCCGACTGGCAATGTGAACAAGGAGACACCCCAATAGCGTATGACACCCTCAAAACATACCTTCTGCAGCAGTACTCGCCGTCGCCAGCCGCCCGTATAGCAAAGCTTTTTCAGCTCTCGCAACAACCGTTGGGGGACCAAAGGGCTTCGCTCGCCCTCAGGGAAATGACCAGTATCGCTCGCCTGCAACCTGCCGCAGACGGCTCTCCTCGTGAGGTGAACCTACTTCGTGCCCTTTGGATACGCCATTTACCGTGCTTGTATCGTCGCTCTCCCCTCGCACTAAAAAGAACCTGAAAAAACATGTCTTGTTTCTCCTCTGTAACATTGTCTGTTTTTTCAGGTTCTTTTTAGTGCGAGAGGAGAGCGAAGATACAAGCACAAAATGAACTATGTACGAACGTGCGACACACGGTTGGTACAATGTCATAAACTTTACTCAGATTTGCTGACTTATCGTATTTTGTATGTTCATCGAGTTTTGAGTGATTTGAAGGGATCAATGTCATACCAGTCACCAACTACACTGGTACTGTAACAATTCACTAGTCTTGCGGTAAGCATGATTGCAAGATATTTTTTTTGCAATTCCTAGAATGTCGTGCAATCAAGATCATGATAAATGAAAAACGAGGAGTTCTCTGAGTAGGGAAGCTGATATGCTTCCATCCAGAACTCTCAGAGTTCTTTTCGGAGACCAACTACAAATTCAGCCTTATTTTCTTTCCGCATGACATAACCATGTAGCAAGGTAGCCTTTTATTCAAAGAGAGATGAAGAATAAGGAGTCCACTCATGGCTGAAAATTTTTTTATTTTCTGGCAGCTATCCAGATTTTCATGGAAGTAAATGTGCTGGATCACAATACTTTCATCCTTATAAACTTGCTTCAATTTTTCAGCAATTCATGAAGCTATTCCCAGTTTTCGTACAAATATCTCTTTCACAGCACCAATCGCATGCTACTTTCTTGTGCTTTGGATAAAGCTGACAATTTAATTTGGATGGTGTTTGGTAGGTCCATTGCATATGATTTCTTCCCATTCGTAATATTAACAGGACCATATATGTCAGGTTTGAATGGATTGATCATCTTGGTCTTAATTACTTTTATGTTTTCATTGATGATGGTAGAATATTTGGAGTTTGTTTTGTTTGATTTGCTAGTGGTGTTATCATTCATATGAAAAATGTTTTTCCACTGCTTGGAGACGGTTGTCATCACCGGAGGAGCTATCAAGCATTTGTTGATTGTGCTATGCTGTTGAGTGATACCATGAAAGACCTGGTTATTGGATTCACATTTGTACATCTGCTTCTGACCCATATCCAACCAAACATCATTGAAGGTTCCAGGCGTCAGACACACAGTAAATTTCCCATATTTGAAATCCACATCAATATACAGTGCGGTTTCTGGATTATTTTTTGTTTCATGGCGTCCAAGTAGTAAATCAAATACAAGACATACCTGTGATATCCTTCAGAAACTACATAGGGAAGCATATTTTGTTTTTCAGTCAAATATGCTTCCCATTTTCCCGCATGCTCAGCATGTATATATTGCTTCAAAGTTTTCACCATGTCTATGTAAATCAACCAGCGCTTGGTAGATATAAAAGAACAAGTTTTGTGATAGTTGGTGAGCAAATTGCTGACTCAGCTTTCAAAATGTAACATTTCTCTTCATTTTGTGCTTTAGCCAATTCTTAATCAGACATTACAACGGCTGTAGCTAAATCAACAGAGCTCCTGGACAAAGGCAATAAATTCCTGTTAACTTTTGACTTACTTTCATCGATCACCCATTGTTTGAACCCATACCAGCATAAGTGAAATATGGTTGCCAGTAGCAGACAGTGTGCTCTCAGCATCCCATTGGAGTCATTTCCTGCCATATATTTGCTTGCTGTTCCAGAGCCACAGACACCAGACTCGACAAGGAAATCTTCTAAACCAGAAAATTTCACCCATTAACCAATTGCACCCAAGAAATTGGTAGCAATGTGGAATCCCCCGTATGTAGTACAAGAGTTCCATATTATTTAGCCCAAGGGCAATCTTGTAGATTGCTTGATCACATATTAAAAACAATGTTGTTGTCCTAGTTTTTGTGACACTTTCTTGTGATACTGAAAAAAAAAAATACACACCCGATTATTGCTGTATGACCTTTTTGAGTGTCATCCTCATTCAAGACTTAGTGAAAAGGGGTCCACGTCAAAGTTTTACTTGAATCTTGCTGGCTGTCACCATTAGTTGATTCCATTCCTATCAAATGCCATAGTGTATTGGTATAGAAGTCCAATGACTTCACAGAAGGTTCAAATCTAAACGGAATTCCAGACAAAGATCAAGTTTTTTCTTTCTTTCAAAGTAGGACCACAATCTGTAATAGTGAACTTTTCCACATTTCCCTGGATAGGTATCGTTATTTGACCACCTTAATTAGGTATCGATGGGTCGACCTCTACCCGAGGTCACAAAAAAATTCATAAAAAATCCATTAGAAGCAATTCACAATCTTTTACCATTAAAAAAAACTAAAAACTGAAAGCTAAATCTAAAATAAATAATAATTACAAAAAAAAATTGAAAAAAATAAGTATAAAGAAAAATAACTTTGCAAAAAAATTCACCTAGAATCTAAATATGGAAATAAGCTAAAACTATTCTAAGTACTTATTCTACGATAATTGAGCACAATTTGCTGAGATCTAGGTGGGGAGGAACCATAAGGGAACGTTTCCATAGATGAGAAAAAATCTGTATGTTTTTTGGATAAAAAAAAAATCTATCCTCTTTTCAACATTTTTCTGTGGTAGGTGACTTAGTGACTGAAACTTTTTCAGGATATTGTATTATTATCGTAAAACAAAAATGTGGAAAATAATCTGCACTTGGATATTATCTAGTGGTTTAAAAATGAGAATCTTAATATTTTTTTGTTTTTTGTTTCTTTGGATTTCTATTTTGATTTTCTTCATAAATAAAATCCTTTTATCCATTGCCGAGCATGTTATTTATGCATGAAAATATCAGAAATTTTATAAAAAAGAGGAATACATAGAGCTATGCCAGCTGGTTTAAAATATGCTCACAAAATGGCCGCCAACCACACCACCTTGGAAGGTCAAATCTCCTACCTGAAATGGATAAAGATATGTCAATATCAGCAAGTCATTTACGTATAAAATTCTTCGAGGATTTGCAGAAAATTATTAAGGCAGCTAGAATGAAGTTTATAGATTTTTTGTAATTAAATATAATAAAATAATGATCATAATTAAGATATCATAAAGGTACAACCTTACAAAAACTGGAGCTATTTTATAAAAATATATGGGGTAGAAGATATTCTCAAACACTTTACAACAATCCTTTTTCACATAAGCCTAAACACTACTGCACATTCGATAATTATATAAAAAATTGATATGACACAACTTACCTTAATTGGGTATTGATGGGTCAAGCTCGACCCAAGGGTATCTCATAAATACCACAAGGAAAAGAGCTGGGAGGAAATGCGTCCTCACCTGACTGCTGCGCACACTGAACTGAGGTCTCACAGGTCGATATCACTCAACTAATACGGAGGAAAAATTATGGCAAAAAAACTGTTTTTTTTTTAAACCTCGGGTCGTGTACGACCCACCACACATATCTAGGGTTGAAGTTCTGGATTTAACCAGAGGTACTGAGATAGTGATAGTTGTGTGTTACTTATTAGGGTTCGGATATTGGTAAATATCATGCATCGTTCCATGCATGGTTTAACCATCATTATCATTTTCTTGGAAGTCCACGTTATCAATATGTATTTCTTTATTTTGAACTATTGTTATTTCGATTTATATCTAAGAATTTTTATATGAAAACTCAAGTTTATTGACAAATGCTTTGACTTGAAATTTTATGTTGTGGATAATACTGCAAATGATATCTACATTGATATAAATAATTCCTAATATATTACATTATCCGGTAACCCATTTAGCTAAACTGTTTGTAGTATCATCAGAGCACAAATAATGACCCAAAAATAAGAAAAAGATATAGTTTCAAAGATATTATTACAATTTACAAATTATTTTGAGAAGGAATAATTTTCAAACTGTGACAATGTTCTTCTAACCTAGATATTGTGCATGGAATTTAACTATTCTTGAACATTTACCATTCATTCTTAATATTATTTCACAGGTGTTCTTTTTTCCTTACATATTCATTGCACGCTTTTAACAATGTAAATTAATTATACTGGCTTTCACATATTCAACGAACCCGAGTGCTGAAAGGAAAGAACACAATTTTGCCATTTTCACTTAAATTTGGCATTTTTTTACTTTATGGATAATGTCAAAACATTTTAAATCAGGTTTTTTTTTTTAAACTCCCAATAACATTCAACCACTATTCTCAGAAAATGATTGAAATATCCTTCATAAGCTACACATTTTCGCTGTTTTCTGTTTTGTCCATTTTTTTACAAAGGACATGAAAGAATCGACCAAAAATCCTATTTTGCAATTTGAACTGCCAAGTAGGCTCTTGACTATGTAAGGGGAGGTGATACTCTTGCCAAAAATAGGGGCTGAAAAGTACGAAACAGATTCTTTAAATTATTTGATTTTGTTTTAACTTCTGGATTCTTGCTAATCCTCTCACTTTCCTGTCCCTACTTTGTTCTCCTTGGTGTTTTAGTCAAAAGTGGCTAACTTTTGTTCTTAAAACTTTTGACCCAGGTGTCTCGCCTAAGCTCCTGCCTAATTAACACCAATGGAGAACCCTCATCTAGCTTTTGTAAGTCGCTATTTATATTATGATACATTTTAAGTGGATATGCAGTTTACTATATTTTCTAATAAATCAATGTTTTTTCACTGTTAAGTTTATATTCAATTATAAGTATTAAATTCCTTGGTTTAACAATTTCACCTTATCACATACTTAGCTCTGGGAGCAGTTCAGAGGCTGCTGTGCCTTCCAATTCTCCTTAGTGCTGCGAGCCATGAGGGTGGCCTTAAGTGAGCGATGGATTCTTTCCACCATGCCATTAGCTGCAGAGTTGTACGCCCACAGTTCGGACAGGACTGCCGAGCTGCGGTCGGTTGTGATGTCGTTGGGTACACCAGCTTGTCATTAGGGCTTCCGCAAAGGCGTTGGTTGTGGCCTCCGTCATGGGGGTAGCCTTGGGCCACCTAGTTGAACGGTCAATGGGTGTCAGGAGGTACATGGCATCTCCGGTTTGCGGGAGGGGACCCATGATGTCGACATGGATGTGTCTGAATCGTCACCTTGGTTGAGGGACGTCCCTGACGCTGGATTCCCTTTGCCGACTGACCTTGCTGTTCTGGCTCGCCATACACGTTCAGGCCCATTCGCGTGTGTCCATCTTGATGCTATGCCAGACGAATATCTCCATCATCAGCAGTGCCATGGTCCTTCCTGAGAGATGGGACAGTCTGTGGATGACGTCGAACACTTGCTTCTTCAGGGATGCGGGAACCCATGGATGATGACGCCCCGTGCTTGTGTCGCAGAGAAATGTCGTGCCGTGCGGGCCCAGTGGGATGTCTTCCAACCTCAGTGAGGTTGGCGTCTAGTGGTATGTTGGTGTTTCTGGTTGGGTAACTTGTTCCAGGGTGAGGTATGCATAGTCCACTCCCAGGTGGACGGAGTTGATCTCTATCCATGACAGAGCATTGGCCATGGTGTTCTTCTTTCCCGGGAGTTATCGTATGGTACACCTAAACTCCGCGATGTCTGCCAGGTGTTGTTACTGTCTTGCCAACCATGCATCGCCCACCTTCATAATAGCGTTGACCAGCGTCTGATAGTCCATCAGGATAGTGAAAGCAGTGCTCTCCAGGAGGTACCTGAAGTGTCGGACGACCTGGTAAATGGCCAGCAGTTCCCAGTCGAACGCTCTGTAGCAGGTCTCAGCTGGCTTGAGCTTGCGGCTGCAGAACGCCAGTGGCTGAGGCGATCCGTTCATGATCTGCTCTAGCACTGCCCCACAGGCATTGTCAGTCATCAGGGGTTAATCTGAGGAGTCTTCCTGGTCCTGGTAGATAATTGTGACAGCCTTGGTGAGGGCAGTCTTTGTCTTCACGAATGCCTGCTACTGTGGTGTCTCCCATCACAACTTCTTGGCCTTCCCCTTCAGGATGTCATTCAAGGGAGTCATGATGACGGTGATGCTCAGGACAAATGGCATGTTCCCATATCGAGGAAGTGCTTTCAGGCAGCATTCAACAGCAATCTGTGGTGAGCCAGGAAATCTGCTCCAAGCAGGGGACGTCTGAAATTAGCAATGACAAAGGACCAGGTGTAGGAGCATCCCATGAGGGATTTCTCCAGGGTCTTGGGCAGAGCAGCAGATGGGGCTGTCACTCGTGGCCACCAGTGGGGCAGTAGCATCGGTGGGGTGATTGTGGTCCTCCTTCGAAGGTGGGAATGTTGAGTGCAGGCCGCCGGAGTCTACTATCATCCTCCGACCCAACATGCCGTTGTGGAGGGAGAACTGGACCTGATGGGAATCTGTGATGTTAGCAGCCACGGTCGATGTTGGGGGTGGCCGCAGTCCAAGTTTTTTTTTATACTTGCATGGAGGCCCACATCTAATGGCTTCCTTCCTGAATGTCTGGTGATAGTAACAGTAGGCCGGGTTAGGCTTCTCCTCTGATGTACGCCATCTGTCCGTTTCGTCCAAATCGTCTGCTTTGCTAAGTTCTTCTTTTACCACGTTGATGAACACCAGTTATGTCGCATGTTATGTGGCATGTCTGGAGGCCCTGGAGTTGTGTGAAGTTTCTTGGCCTTGTGTCCCAGAGTGTCCAGTGACAGTGTGTCCATATTGACGAGCTGGGTCCTTATGTCTCGGGGTAGGGGCTGCAGAAAGATCTGCTGAGACAAGCTGATCTTCTTTCGTCATCCATCTCCGTCAACTTCAGGGAACATCAAGAGACCAACCATTTCATCCAAGGAATCAACGGTCGAGTTGTCCCCCAGGGATCAATTGACTAGAACGAGGACTCGCTGTGCCCTCAGGGAGACAGAAAGGGAGTATATGCTAACAAACTTCTTCCCAGGGTCATCGTAATGTACCTGCCCTGACTGTGCGTCCAGCCAGAGTGGAGATACGGTTGAAGATATCCTTCGGTATGGATGCCAGGACGATATCGGCTTTGGCTCCACTGTCCGTCATCCGTACCACCCTTAAGAGAACGTCGGCCCACAGAAACCAGGAGGCCGTATTCTGCTTCAAGAACGGCGGCAGCCAACAACCTCATACTCTGGCCAAGTGATGCCTGTATCGTGATGAGGGTGTTGGGCAGAAATTGCGTCTCGGAAATCACAGCCGTGGAGTTGGTCTCGGGGTCGGAGGAGGTGTTTATCTGGTTGCATTGTGCTACCTCATGCACCAAAACGTGACATGCACTGTCGTTAGTCCGTTAATGGTACCGGGTTCCTGTTTGGTCATGGACACGTAAATTGTGCAAGAAGTGAGGATATAAATGTTATTCATCACAGACGTAATATTCAAATTCTGTCATATCAAAACAGCAAAAACATTTTCCCGTAATCAATATGGATGTTTATTTTACAAGTTGTTTGGCTAATACCAAGTAACACCAGAATTTACAATTTTGAGGACGTTTCCCATAATATAAAATTTTTATTTGCTTGGAATTTTTATCACTTTTTGCTATTATTGTACATTTTCATTTAGAGGAAGAAATGAAGAACTTTATATTTTTATGAA
>NC_090737.1:50120242-50130242 GCF_036898095.1 Palaemon carinicauda
TCACCCTTTCTATATGTCTGCCACCTACAATCCTGACTGTTCAACCTCCATTTTCTTTATTAATATATACTGCATAAGTCTATATTCCGTAGAATCTACTGCGCCATTCTTTCTTCTGTAGCGCAAAGGTGCTTCGTTAAACACAATCCCTTTTTCATGCATAATTTACACCTTTTGCTGACATCAATACACACACACTCGCACACACACACACACACACACACACACATATATATATATATATATATATATATATATATATATATATATATATATATATTTATATATATATATATATATATATATATATATATATATATATATATATATATATATATATATATATTGCTGACATCTAAAAATGTGAAGCTTCATTTGATAGAATGTGGTTTCTGTTGATTTCTTGAGTAAAATATCTTTTTTTCCTGATCATTGACTATGATGAACTTTAGTCACCAGGAATCAAAATAATTGGGTCACGAATAACGGCGTTGACATCGTTATCAAGAAATTAGTTTACAATTAGGTTAGAAATTTCGTTTCCCTCGAAATGGGGAAGGGAATTGTCTATCTCACACATTTCATGATGTAGAAGATTCAGTTTTTAACATTGTTTGATGCTAATAACGTTTTTTTACATGAACAATAATAGGTTTAGAGCTCTAGTCTATCCATATTTTCAAGTTATGAGTTATTTACATTAATATCATGAAATCAGAAGCTCGGTTCTCCTTAAGTGAATATAGTTGATTATAATGAATTCACCTTATTCCATTAAAAGTTATTAATTTTCTGTCCTGATTTTATGAAATAAAACTGTTTCTTTCATACAAATCAGAAATTTAGGATCGTAATTTTCATTGATACTATGAAGTTAGGAGTTTTGCTTCGGTTAAATGGTTATGAAGTGTCTTGCTTATAGCATTTACCATGGCTCTGGATACCGGCTTTTTCCATTAACACAAAAAAAAAACTAAAGGCTTTGTTACTTTTAAATAACAAATGTGTTTTTTTTTTATCATTATCAAAAAGTGCGATAACTTGTTACATAGATTTACGCAGGATAGATGGTAGGGTTCATTAATGCTATTATTTTTTTCCCATAAATATGATGAGTCCGGTTTCATCGATTTCATAGGGCCAAATTTTATTTTAATAACTTTGGGAAACGTGTTAATTTTCTTTGATCCATGTCAGGAAGTTAGTGATATTTCAGTCAACATACAGAAGCTGGCGAGATTTTCTCATCATTATCAAGAAATTCTAATCATCGTTTTATTGCTATAATGATTCATCATCAAGTACGGGGTGTTCGATGTCGAACGGCCGTGGCCCTCTGCACAAAACTTCTCTATTCATTCCGGTCTTGAGCCTTCCTTTCCAACTCCACCATCGTTATCCCGCACATCTCCATGATATTGTCACTCAATCTAGTTTTAGGCCTTCCTCTCGTTCTTGTACCATAGACTGATCCAATTAGTAGCGTTCATTCCAGAGTATTGTGTTTCCGAACCTGGTGTCCAATAAAAGTTAGTTTTCTTTCATCCAAAATGTCAAGTAATCTTTTTTCGATATTGATCTTTTGTAAAACTTCCACGTTAGTCTTTTTCTCAATCCAGCTTATCATAAGGACTCTTCTGTAACACCATAGTTCAAAACTTTCTAATCTTTTCCGATCTGTAGCTTTTAAAACCCAACATTCTGAGCCGTATGATGCGATGGGGAAAACAAGTGATTTGAGAAGCCGCTTCTTTGTGTTTAGAGTGATATGTCTGTCTTTCCACACATTGCTTAGTGCGATGGTTGCATTCTTTGCAATACCAATTCTTCTTTTGATCTCTTGGGAGTCATCTCCATTATTGGTGAAAGTTGCTCCGAGGTAAGTAAATTCAGTGATATTATCTAGGGCAACTCCGTCTAATAGGATTTCTTGATCAGACGGGGCTTTTTGACACTTCATGACCTTTGTTTTCTTAGCATTTAGGTAGTCCCACTTTTTCACTCTCAGCTTTTACTTTTGATACTAATGTTTGGAGGTCCTCCATACTTCCAGCGATTAAAACCACATCGTCGGCATATCTGAGATTAGTGATCTTTTGTCCTCCAACAGTTATACCTCCTTTGTAGTCTTCAAGCGCATTTCTCATTATGGTTTCCGAGTAGATGTTAAAGAGGTAGGGAGAAACAATGCATCCTTGTCTGACACCTTGTCCGATGTTAAACCAATCCGTTAGGCCATAAGATGTTCGCACTGCTGCTTTCTGTTGATTGTACAGTGCTTTCAGAAGTGAGATGACATGAGGTGGAAAACCCATAGAGTACATGTCGTTCCATAAGATGTCATGTGCAACTGTATCAAAGGCTTTAGTGTAGTCAATAAAACAAAGGAATACGTCGATTCCTCGTTCTCTGTTTTTTTTCAAGGATCATCTTGAGATTCATGATTTGGTCTCTGGTGCCTTTCCCAGGACAGAATCCTGCTTGTTCGTCAGCGATTTCTTCGTTCAGTTTGTTTGCCATTCTCTTACTCATGATTTTCAAAAGAATTTTGCTACTGTGACTAATGAGGGAGATTGTCCTATTATTGCTGCATTTGAGGGTATCACCTTTCTTAGGGATGGGGACAAAGACTGACTCCCCCCAATCGTCTGGCCATTTGTTTTCGATCCAGATTTTTTTGCATAGCCTGTGGTAGAATATCTCGACGTTCTCACCTCCATTCTTTATCATTTCGGCTGTGACCTGATCGTTTCCTGGACTCTTTCCAAGTTTGAGTTCTTTGATAGCTTCTCTAATCTCATCAATCAGAGGAGGTGGTTCTGGTTCTGAAGACACTTGCCCGTATGGGACTGGTGTTACAGTGGATTCATTTCTTTTGTAGAGATTTGTGCAGTATTCTTTCCATCTGTCTTTGACTTCCTCTCTGTCACAAAGGATTAGGTCATCTTCATCTTTGATGGTGTCAACAGATGGTTTGAATTTCTTGGTGAGGTTTTTCACACCATTGCACATTTCTTTGGTAGAGTTGTTAATGGAATATACTTCAATCCTTTTGCATTGTTCTTGTATTAACTTTTCCTTGTCTTTCCGCATCATCCGTTGAATTTTGGAGTTCTGTTGTCTGTAAATTGTTTCCTCAACAGGATCATTGATCCCTTTTGCTTTGAGTTGCCTTCTAAGCTCAACTTCTTATATGGTTTCTTCCGATATCCATTGATTCCTTTTGTTGGTTTTCTTGGTAAAGGTTTCTTCTGCAACTTTTAGAAAGATATCCTTTCCTTCGTTCCACAGTTCGTTTGGGGTTTTTTCGTCTTCACATTGTAAAAGAGCCTCAAAGCTATTTGAAATTTTGACAGAATAATTGTTTCAAAGGTTTTGTAGTCAAAGCGAATTGGTTGAGGTGGTTGTGTCAATTTCTCAAGTTGTAGTTTGATCTCGGCAGCCAGGAGTTGGTGGTCGCTATTACAGTCTGCTCCAGGTCTAGTTTTAACATTTTTTATACAACTTTTCCATTTTTGGTTCAAGATGATATAGTCAATTTGGTTGCGGGTTTTCATGTCTGGAGACGTCCAAGTGTAGAGATGGCGAGGATGGTGTTCAAACATTGTTTGTAATCAGCATGTTGTTGGCACTACAAAATTCTGAGTCTCTCTCCGCGTTCGTTTTGCTCTCCTAGTCCAAAGCGGCCACAAGTTTTGTTAGGTGTCGAGTTCTTGCCTACTTTGGCATTCATATCTCCCATAATTACCTGCAAATCATGATTTGGTATGGAGTCTATAGTTTCTTGGAGGCTGTCATAGAAGCTATTTATTTCGTCCTCATTCGCTGTGCTAGTTGGAGCGTAGCACTGAACAATAGTAATGTTATGTGGTTTTGCTTGGATTCTTAGTTTTAGAATTCGGTCGCTGATTGGGCTGTAGCCAATTAGAGCTTTAGATGCTTCTTTTCCTAGGATTACAGCAACTCCATGGCTGTATCCATCTTCTTTACCAGAAAAGATGACATGATGATTTCCATCTGTTCTGAAGCTACCGAGTCCGTTCCAGTTAGGAAAGTAATATTTCCCCGACGTAATGAATTCTGACTTCGTCAATTATTATAATTAAGTAATGTGCATTGTTTTTTAAATCTATACTGGAAAGCTACAAGATATGTTCTATCAATACAACTAAATTGAAAAGCTTTGCTTTGATAGATTGATTATGATTGGCTGTGACTATTTGGTGTTTTAACTAATGCTGTTTCCAAGTAAAGCAAGAAGTCAGACAATTGTGTTTCCATATCTATCAAGAGATTAGAACCTTTAACCATCGCGCACATGATAACCTAACCTCCGATTAATTAACATTGCAATGTTTATCGCGACCTTAGATTTACTTTCTTATCTAAATATTGATCTCAACGATTTCACAAAGTAAATCATAACATCATAAAGTAAATACTTATTGCTTTTATATAAATTAAATGTTCAATTACATTTATATGAATAGATGGTCTAACATTTATATGATTGGCTATTGACTAAATATGCAACATTGAAGCATTATTTCATAAGTGGAAATAACCAGATTATTTGGTACTGTCTATGAGGCTTTTAAATATATGCGAAATCGGTCTCCATGGAAACATTACCTTTCTGACGTTATTTGAAAATATGCTTAGAAATATATCGGACAAGACTGCATATCTATACAAACTTCAAATAAGACTATAATAGAAATAATTATATATAGCTAGCCATACAAACACGATTTTGTGATTTATGGTCGTATATAGGATAGTAAACTTCTTTTATAGTTTTTTGGTTTTACTTCAAATTATTCAAAATCACTGAATTTTTCACCAATGTCAAATTTGTGCGTCATTCTGTTTTCTGAAGAAGGAAGTAAACAAAACTGACGCTAACACATTAGACCAGGTGAATGAAGAAGTTGGCTTCTTCGCGACTGAAAAATGTATAGACTGCAAAAGTGTTAGGATTCAAGCTATCTTTTCCCCTTCATCTCTGTTTTGTGAAAGTGCTAATACTAGCAAAAGATTAGTTTGTTCGAGTAGATCAATTAAAACGGACCGCATTTGGAGGGGAATCTCTGCGCTAATTAAAGTTCGCATCTCAGTATGGCAGTTAAAAAGAGGCAGATAATGAAAGCAAATCAATTACCACAAACAGACGTCTTTATTGCATAATCAAATACATGTATAGCAAATAAAGGTACTGACAGTTCAAAATGTATAAATTACACTAGCTGCATATTGTTCATGAGATCGGCATTGTCTCTCGTTAATGTTGCTCACTATCACGCAATTCACTGTAATGTTGCTACATTTCACGGCTTATTTAAGAAGGCTACTTAATAGCTGTGTCTTTTCAATTATAGATATTACCGTGGAATTTGGCAGGAACAGAGAAATTATATTTCCCATCAATCCCTGAAATTTTCATTTGGATATGTGAATTATTCTAGGAGCAATTTACTCCACCGCCAAAAATAACCATTCAACCTATATCGAAATAAACGTTTGCTGTGGCTTTTCTATGGCTGATATCAACATGAAAATTGGTATGGTCAAAGTAAATAACCATTCCACAAGTCCCTGAAAATTTCATTTGAATATGTAAAATATTCTACAAGTAATTTACGGCGCCGCCGAAAATCGGCCTCCGGCGGATATCGAAAAATGGCTACTGTGACTTTTCTATGACAAGTATCAAAAAGGAAATTTGCGTGAATGTAGTTCACATAACACTCGTCAAACACTGAAAATCATTTCTACATCTGTAAAACTCTAGGAGTAGTTTGCTGCTCCTCACTGATATTTTAGCTAATAATCATCACTTACGAACAAAAGTGACAGCCACGGCATGCCTATAGCAGGTATGAACAGGAAAATTGGCAAACAAAGCTTATACATATATCTAAATAATACCTTAAAATTTCATTACAATATATATGCATGAAATATCACATGAAGTTGGGCTCAAAATAACCAGAAGAAAGGCAGAGATGATGGAAACGGAATAAGCAATGGAAGATGAAACATCATTTGAAGGAGAAAGCATTATTGAGGTGGAATCAGATTAATATTTAAGAACTATGATCTCTATTACAGGATCTTTAGCATTGGAGTATAATGTAAGATGGAAAAAAGCCAATGAGACAATGGCTAGTTTAAGTAATATTTGGAAATCAAATCGTCTGAAATTACATATGAAAATCAGGCTATATATCAGTTTAGTGAGATTGGTGTTACTGTATGGACATGAATTCGTGATATGACAATGAAACTATCTCCTACAGATTTTGTAGATTTGAGAATAAAGCCCTCAGATGGATATTGGGAGCTAAATGGCAGGACAGGATTAGAAACTAAACTATAAAAGAGATTACTCGAGTGCCATTTGGTGATGATATCATGGCTAGGGGTAGATGGAGATGGTTTGAGTATGCTCTTCGCACTCCCCGAGAGATAAGTTCACCAAACTTTTAACTGGACCCCACAATGCACTAGGAGAGTTGGAAGACCAAGGCATACATGGCTTAGGACTATGAAGCATGAAGTAGGAAATGATGAGTGGAGAAGTATTAATTTTAAAGCTCAAGATAGAGACGACTGGCGAAATATATCCGAGGTCCTTTGCGTCAATAGGCCTAGGAGGAGATGATGATGATGATGATGATGATGATACACACACACACACACACACACACACATATATATATATATATATATGTGTGTGTGTGTGTGTGTGTGCGTGGGTGCGTGTGTATGTGTGTGTGCGTGGGTACGTGTGTGTGTGTACGTGCATCGAAATATTGAAAGAGGTTGCCTGTGTTGCTATTGCCTCAATATTTTGTGGTCGGTATTTTATATAATAATGAATGAAATAAGGTCTAATCTATAGATATGCGACATGACACATGACTCTTATTTACGCCCGAAAAGATTATAAGGAAGAAAATAACAAAGCAGCCCGAGAATGATAAAGAAATATTTGGTACGAAAATTTCAATATTGCAAATATATACATAAATATATCTATATATATATATATATATATATATATATATATATACCAAGGCACTTCCCCCAATTTTGGGGGGTAGCCGACATCAACAATGAAACAAAAAAAAAAAGGGGGACCTCTACTCTCTACGTTCCTCCCAGCCTAGCAAGGGACTCAACCGAGTTCAGCTGGTACTACTAGGGTGCCACAGCCCACCCTCCCACATTATCTACCATAGATGAAGCTTCATAATGCTGAATCCCCTACTGCTGCTACCTCCACGGTCATCTCAGGCATCGGAGGAAGCAGCAGGGCCTACCGGAACTGCGTCACAATCGCTCGCCATTCATTCCTATTTCTAACACGCTCTCTTGCCTCTCTCACATCTATCCTCCTATCACCCAGAGCTTCCTTCACTCCATCCATCCACCCGAACCTTGGCCTTCCTCTTGTACTTCTCCCATCAACTCTTGCATTCATCCCCTTCTTTAGCAGACAGCCATTTTCCATTCTCTCAACATGGCCAAACCACCTCAACACATTCATATCCACTCTAGCTGCTAACTCATTTCTTACACCCGTTCTCACTCTCACCACTTCGTTCCTAACCCTATCTACTCGAGATACACCAGCCATACTCCTTAGACACTTCGACTCAAACACATTCAATTTCTGTCTCTCCATCACTTTCATTCCCCACAACTTCGATCCATACATCACAGTTGGTACAATCACTTTCTCATATAGAACTCTCTTTACATTCATGCCCAACCCTCTATTTTTTACTACTCCCTTAACTGCCCCCAACACTTTGCAACCTTCAGTCACTCTCTCACGTACATCTGCTTCCACTCCACCATTTGCTGCAACAACAGACCCCAAGTACTTAAACTGATCCACCTCCTCAAGTAACTCTCCATTCAACATGACATTCAACCTTGTACCACCATCCCTTCTCTTACATCTCATAACCTTACTCTTACCCACATTAACTCTCAACTTCCTTCTCTCACACACTCTTCAAAATTCTGTCACTAATCGGCCAAGCTTCCCTTCTGTGTCTGCAACCAGTACAGTACCATCCGCAAACAACAACTGATTTATCTCCCATTCATGGTCATTCTCATCTACCAGTTTTAATCCTCGTCCAAGCACTCGAGCATTCACCTCTCTCACCACTCCATCAACATACAAGTTAAACAACCACGGCGACATCATACATCCCTGTCTCAGCCCCACTCTCACCGGAAACCAATCACTCACTACATTTCCTATCCTAACACATGCTTTACTACCTTTGTAGAAACTTTTCACTGCTTGCAACAACCTTCCACCAACTCCATATAACCTCATCACATTCCACATTGCTTCCCTATCAACTCTATCATACGCTTTCTCCAGATCCATAAACGCAACATACACCTCCTTACCTTTTGCTAAATATTTCTCGCATATCTGCCTTACTGTAAAAATCTGATTCATACAACCCCTACCTCTTCTAAAACCACCCTGTACTTCTAAGATTGCATTCTCTGTTTTATCCGTGATCCTATTAATCATTACTCTACCAAACACTTTTCCAACTACGTTTAACAAACTAATACCTCTTGAATTACAACACTCATGCACATCTCCCTTACCCTTATATAGTGGTACAATACATGCACAAACCCAATCTACTGGTACCATTGACAACATAAAACACATATTAAACAATCTCGCCAACCATTCAAGTACAGTCACACCCCCTTCCTTCAACATCTCAGCTCTCACACCATCCATACCAGACGCTTTTCCTACTCTCGTTTCATCTAGTGCTCTCCTCACTTCATCTATTGTAATCTCTCTCATTCTCATCTCCCATCACTGGCACCTCAACATCTGCATCAGAAATTATATCTGCCTCCCTATTATCCTCAACATTCAGTAAACTTTCAAAATATTTCGCCCCTCTTTTCCTTGCCTCCTCTCCTTTTTAACAACCTTCCATTTCCTTCTTTCACTGTCTCTTCAATTCTTGAGCCAGCCTTCCTTACTCTCTTCACTTCTTTCCAAAACTTCTTCTTATTCTCTTATTTTCTTCAAAAGCCCTCTTTTTCTCTTCCACTTTTACCTTCACTCCTTCATTCCACCATTCACTGCCCTTCCTCGTGCTGCCTCCAACAACCTTCTTACTACACACATCACTTGCAATCCCAACAAAATTTTCTTTTACTAACTTCCACTCCTCCTCTAAATTGCCAGTTTCTCTTACTTTCACTTCGTCATATGTCATTTTCAACCTTTCCTGATATTTACTTTTTACTCCCGGTTTTATTAGCTCTTCAACCCTCACTAGCTCCCTTTTACATCCACCTACTCTATTCCCCCACTCTTTTGCTAAAACTAATTTTCCTTCCACCAAAAAATGATCAGACATACCGTTAGCCATACCCCTAAACACGTGCACGTCTTTCAATATTCCAAACATTCTTTTAGTTATCAACACATAATACATTAATGCCCTTTCTACTACTCTTCCATTTGCCACTCTTACCCATGTATACTTATTTTTATCTTTCTTTTTGAAAAAGCTATTACTTATCACCATCTCTTGCTCAACACACATATCTACCAGTCTCTCACCACTCTCATTTTCACCTGGTACGCCATACTTCCCAATGACACCTTCTACCTCTCCAGCACCCACTCTAGCATTTAAGTCACCCATGACAACTACATAATTCCTTCTACCCAGTCCTTCTACACACCTAGTTAATTCATTCCAGAACTCATTCCGCTCTTCTTCACTTTTTCACTACCTGGTCCATACGCACTGACAAACGCCCAACATTCCCTACCCAACCTAACCCTTACCCACATTAACCTAGATGATATCTCCTTCCATTCCACTACTTTACCTATCATCCATTCACTCAGCAATAAAGCCACACCCTCTCTCGCTCTTCCCCTTTCAATCCCAGACACTCTACCAGACATTTCACCAAACATCAT
>NC_090737.1:50145099-50147599 GCF_036898095.1 Palaemon carinicauda
CATATAAGCCAAAAATACCTCTTCATATAGAATTCGCTCTGTTTCGGGATCAAAGACCCAAAAGAGAATTAACTTTATGATAACAGCTTTTGGTTGACCGTAAATTAGAAATTCGGACCAAGGAAATACCATCACACCACCGGTGGTAAGTCACTGGACCCTCAGTTTCCTTTTTCCGAGTTTGGGTCCACTGCCTACAGGAAGGTATCATAGAGTTCATTCCCCCTGGATCTCGATCCCGCATACACTGCCAAATAAGTATATATATATATATATATATATATAAAGAGAGAGAGAGAGAGAGAGAGAGAGAGAGAGAGAGAGACATAGAAAAAAAAATTCTCACGAAAGCGGGTGACCAAAAACCTTACAAACCTAATTTGAAAGTAATAAGCCTAACACTCCTATTCGTTCTTTCATACATTGGAAAATATTCCTTTTACGAGTTAATTGGCGAGAAAGATAACATGAAAGCTGAATTACCCCATCAAAAGTCCCTAAAACTTAAAATTCTTTATTTTGAAGATTAGAGATTTATCGTCTTCCCAATTCTTAAAGAAGAAACATTTTCCTTTCCTCGAAGTAGCACTTTGCATAAATCTTGAAGAGGGATTCTAAAGTTTCATATATTTTGGTTAAGTCCTTTTTTTCAATTGTCTTCCATCACTGGTATTATTATAAGAACATTAGTTAATTCATGAAAATAGTTTTTAACTTCTAAAATTCTTAGGTAAAATCATGTTGTTTGTCTGACTTTAGAGTATGGCCCTAATTAAAGAGGTTTATACAATTTACAAAGCAAAGCTTTTCTATTTAGTTGTATTGATAGATTAATCTTTGTGGCTTCCCGGCATAGATTAAAAAAAATTAATTCACATTAATTAATTATAATAATTGAGGAAGTCTGAATTCATTAGGTCGGGGAAATATTACTTTCCTAATCATTATAGCAAATAAAACGATGATTAAATTTCCTAATAATAATGATAAGATCTCGCCAGCTTCTGTATGTTGATTGAAATATCACCAACTTCCTGACATTGATTAAAAAGAACATTAACTCGTTCGCGAAGTTATTGAATGAAATTGGCCTGATGAAATCGATGAAACACGGACTCATCATATATATGGGAAAAAATAATAGCATTAATGAAACCTTCCATCTATCCTGCGTAAATCTATATAACAAGTTATCGCACTTTTTTGATAATGAAAAAAAAAAAACACATTTGTTATTTAAAAGTAACAAAGCCTTCAGTTTTTTTGTGTTAATGGAAAAAGCCGGTATCCAGAGGCATGGTAAATGCTATAAGCAAGACCCTTCATAACCATTCATCCGAAACAAAACTTCTAACTTCATAATATCAATGAAAATTTCGATCCTAAATTTCTGATTCGTATGAAAGAAACAGTTTCATTTCATGAAATCAGGACAGACAATAAATTACTTTTAATGGTAATCAAGGAATAAGATGAATGCATTATAATCGACTATATTCACATAAGGAGAACCAAGCTTCTGATTTCATATATTAATGTAAATAAACTCATAACTTGAAAATATGGATAGAGTAGAGCTCTAAACCTATTATTGTTCATGTAAAAAATCGTTATTAACATCAAACGATATTAAAACTGAATCTTCTACATCATGAAATGTGTGAGATAGACAATTCCCTTCCCCATTTCGAGGGAAACGAAATTTCTAACCTAATTGTAAACTAATTTCTTGATAACGATGTCAACGCCGTTATTCGTGACCCAATTATTTTGATTCCTGGTGACTAGTCAATCATAGTCACTGATCATGATCAGGAAAAAGCGTATTTTACTCAAGAAATCAACAGAAACCGCATTTCTATCAAATGAAGCTTCACCGTTTTAGATGGTAGCAATATATATATATATATATACATATATATATATATATATATACATATATATATATATATATTATATGTATGTATGTATGTGTATTGATGTCAGTAAAAAAGGAAAATTATGCGTGAAAAAGGGATTGTGTTTAACGAAGCAATATATATATATATATATATATGTGTGTGTGTGTGTGTGTGTGTGTGTGTGTATTGATGTCCAAGAAAAAAAATGAAAAATATGCATGAAAAAAGGGATTGTGTTTAACGAAGCACCTTTGTGCTACAGAAGAAAGAATGGCGCAGTAGATTCTACGGAATATAGACTCGTGCTGTATATATTAATAAAGAAAAAGGGAGGTGGAACGGTCAGGATTGTGGGTGGCAGACATATAGAAAGGGTGAGGAAATACGAGTATGTTTACATTACCCGACAATTATTTTATACGGAAAACTAAGGAACTTCTGACGAAAAGAAAATTAAATATCACTATAGTGACTCAAAGGCAAATATTTGAAGCAGGTACCAATAAGTAAATATTGAATTGGATGTTCAAATAATACAACAATCATGGAGAGTTGAAAGTAAAGAAAACTAATGGTATTGTAATTGAAAACCGAGAGAT
>NC_090737.1:50152599-50197599 GCF_036898095.1 Palaemon carinicauda
TAGAAATGCCGAATGGATTCCTGACAAGGCTTTGAAACATCCTTCGTCTCTGCGAAGACAGTAAAAGCTCTGACGGGAAAGAGAACTTGACGCTGAAGCAGGCAGAGAGAGAGAGAGAGAGAGAGAGAGAGAGAGAGAGAGAGAGAGAGAGAGAGAGAGAGAGAGAGCCACTAGAATAGGAAAGAATTATCATAAATCGAGTCAAAATAAACGGAGGATGAAAAAATGAAATCTTGGAAGAGAACAGTCTGCTTCAGCGTCAAAGGTCTCTTTCCCGTCAGAGCCACTTTGAAGATTCCTAGCGAAGCTTTTACTGTCTTTGCAGAAAGACGGAGGATCATTCAGAGCCTTGTCAGGAATGCATTCAGCATTTCTACTGACGATGAGTGACACCTTGGAGTCGAACCCGGATCCGAGTGTGTTTGAACACTATTTCGAATCGTGAAGTCTGTTATGGAATTCTCTTCTTCTTCTTCTTCGTCTTCGTATTCTTATTATTCCTAGCGAAGCTTTTACTGTCTTTGCAGAAAGACGGAGGATTCTTTCAGAGCCTTGTCAGGAATTCATTCAGCATTTCTGCGGATGAGTTTCACCTTGGAGTCGAATCCGGATCTGAGAGTGCTTTGAAGTCTTTTTCAGATCATGAAGTCTGTTGTGGAATTCTGATGACAGAATTGAATTAATTCAAAATAAGGGTAACTGAATGCACTACTCTATACCGTTAAGAATGGTGATTATAAGTTACAATGCATTTTTATTAAGAGAGTGGCCGAGAGAATTCTCGGAAAATATTTGTTATATCTTTGACGTCGCTTCTATCAATACGATGAACGCTCTAGGTCCTAATGCTTACGAGCAAAACATACGACGCTTAATGAGTTATATGATATGGAATCTCCACAGCGAAGAGCAAATAAAGGAGAAAGTAGTTGGAGATTTTAATGGCTATGAATACACCCAATGTCGGTGTGAAGAGAGAAACGACAAAGTCGAAGTAAGGAGAAAGAAGGAGAAGAAGACAAAACATAATGAAAAAAAATCAGAGGCAAGAGGAGGAAAAGAAGATAATTATCCCTAATATTGAAGAAGAACTAGACGAGGAAATAAAAGAATTGAAGAGAAAAAAGAACCGTTTAAAGGAGTGTATAAGGAGACTTGAAAACCAGGTCAAAGAAAATATAGGTAATAAAAAGAAAATCGAAAGACTTGAAAAGGAGCTTCTACATCATCATAATCAGAAAGAGAAGGAGAATGGAAGGGAGGAGAAGGAGAAGAAGAAGGAGGATGGAATGGAGAAGCAGGAGAAGGAAAGTGAAAAGGGGGAGAAGAAGAAGAAAAAGAAAATCAAAAGGCTTGAAAAAGAGCTTCTACATCATCATAATCAGAAAGAGAAGGAGAATGGAAGGGAGGAGAAGGAGAAGAAGAAGGAGGATGGAATGGAGAAGCAGGAGAAGGAAAGTGAAAAGGAGGAGAAGAAGAAGAAAAAGAAAATCGAAAGGCTTTAAAAAGAGCTTCTACATCGTCATAATCAGAAAGAGAAGGAGAATGGAAGGGAGGAGAAGGAGAAGAAGAAGGAAGATGGAATGGAGAAGCAGGAGAAGGAAAGTGAAAAGGAGGAGAAGAAGAAGAAGAAGAAAGAGAAAATCGAAAGGCTTGAAAAAGAGCTTCTACATCGTCATAATCAGAAAGAGAAGGAGAATGGAAGGGAGGAGAAGGAGAAGAAGAAGGAGGATGGAATGGAGAAGCAGGAGAAGGAAAGTGAAAAGGAGGAGAAGAAGAAAAAGAAGAAAGAGAAAATCGAAAGGCTTGAAAAAGAGCTTCTACATCATCATAATCAGAAAGAGAAGGAGAATGGAAGGGAGGAGAAGGAGAAGAAGAAGGAGGATGGAATGGAGAAGCAGGAGAAGGAAAGTGAAAAGGAGGAGAAGAAGAAGAAGAAGAAAGAGAAAATCGAAAGGCTTGAAAAAGAGATTCTACATCATCATAATCAGAAAGAGAAGGAGAATGGAAGGGAGGAGAAGGAGAAGAAGAAGGAGGATGGAATGGAGAAGCAGGAGAACGAAAGTGAAAAAGAAGAGAAGAAGAAGAAGAAAAAAAAGAAAATCGAAAGGCTTGAAAAAGAGCTTCTACATCATCATAATCAGAAAGAGAAGGAGAATGGAAGGGAGGAGAAGGAGAAGAAGAAGGAGGATGGAATGGAGAAGCAGGAGAAGGAAAGTGAAAAGGAGGAGAAGAAGAAGAAGAAGAAAGAGAAAATCGAAAGGCTTGAAAAAGAGCTTCTACATCATCATAATCAGAAAGAGAAGGAGAATGGAAGGGAGGAGAAGGAGAAGAAGAAGAAGGATGGAATGGAGAAGCAGGAGAAGGAAAGTGAAAAGGAGGAGAAGGAGGAGAAGAGAAAGAAGAATAAAAAGAAAATCGAAAGACTTGAAAAGGAGCTTCTACATCTTAATAATCAGAAAGAGAAGGAGAATGGAAGGGAGGAGAAGAAGAAAAAGAAGGAGGCTGGAAAGAAAAAGAAGGAGGCTGGAAAGAAGAAGCAGGAGAAGTAAACTGAAAAGGAGGAGAAGAAGAAGAAAAAATATAATGAAAAAAATCAGAGGCAAGAGGAGGAAAAGAAGATAATTACCCCCAATCGTGAAGAAGAACTAAACAAGAAAATAGAAGAATTGAAGAGAGAAAAGATGCATTTAAAGGACTGCATAAGGAGATTTATAAACAAGATCGTCAGAAGAAATATAGAGAATAAAAAGAAAATCGACAGACTTGAAAAGGAGCTTCTACGAAAACAAGAAATCAACGCTAGTTTGATGGGACTTTATGGAAAGAAGGAAAATAAGATAACCAAGAATAGCAAGGATCAGAAGGAGAAGAAGAATGGAAAGGAGGAAAAACAGAATACCAATAATCAGAGGAATAAGGGGGAGAAGGGGAAGAAAAAAAAATAAAGAAAAATTAAACAAGGAGAAGGAAGAGAATAGAAAAAGCGAGAGGCTAAAAAAGGATAGACAACAATTGATGGAAAACATAAACAATTCGGAGAGTATTGACAGAACAAAAATCTCTCCAAAAAAGGAGATCAGAACAGGGCAACCACTCAATGGAACCTTCATTGAACAAGAAATCGTTGATCATATAAACAATGGCACTCCCCCATGGGATAGAGAAAATTACACAATTCCTAGGCAACGTAAATGTGACTCGGTTATGGTGGTCCATCACAATAACCCAAAAATGCCCATCCAAGTCTTCCGTTTAAAGTTTGATTGTGGCAAGTGCTACTTGGGCCACTTTCTCAATCAAATTCTTAGACCCTTGGTTGGATTTGATCCAATTAGATATTTCATGTGCCCTGTAGGTATTAGAATAAGTTTTGATACACAAAGGTGGGAAGAGTTTCTGAAAGATAGGAAGGAAAGGGAGGAGGAGTATCACAAGAAGAATGAAAGGAGTCAGGAGGAAGAGCAGGCGAAGAAGACAACTGACCCTAATCGTCAAAAGGAACAAGAGGAGATAATAGCAAGATTGAATATAGAAATTAAGCGTTTAGGTTTTCGTATAGAGATTCTTCACGAAAGGGTGGTCAAAGGCTTTAGAAACATTAGCAAAGAAGTCAAAAGGCTTCAAAAGGAGCTCCGACGAGAAGATAAAATCAACGCTCGTTTGGTGGGGCTTTATGGAAAGGATGAGGAGACCTCCTTACATTCATCACTTGATTCTTCCTCCTCACATTCATCACCTGGTTCTTCCTCCTCACAGTCACCACTTTATTCTTCCTCCTCACGTTCATCACTAGATTTTTCCTTCTCAAATTCATCACTATTCTTCTTCCTCACATTCATCACTTGGTTGTTCTTCCTCACATTCATCACTTGAATTCCCCCTCTTCTTAAATCCACCAGAATCATCCCCTTTCTTAAATCTACACTTCTCACAACCACCACCAGAATCCTCCCCTTTCTTAAAGGCACTCTTCTCAAAAGCAACACCAAAATCCTCCCCTTTCTTAAATCTACCCTTCTCGCAACCACCACTAGATATTCAAGATATGCTTCGGAAGAATTAAGAAGAATGGGATGAAACGGACGACAACCCGGGATTCTGCAAAATTGTCGTGCTAGAGAGGTATCTTGACAGGGAATCACTGTACCCGTTTCGCCATATGTGCCGTCTGTTGCATATAATGCATACCACCGTGAAATTCCATTGGGAGTCCAGGGAGCGATACATTGAAGGGTTACCAAAAGAAGACTCTGAAGAAAATGAATGGTTGATGCCCTCTTACAGATTAACACCTCCTAAATTTGAGTTTTTTGTAAAGGATGAATACCAGATAGAAAACCTGGCACCACGGCAGGTCTATGAGGCAATGACTAAACTCTATAAACCGTGGAATTTGAAAAGGTACCATCGTATGACAAACAATTGTCAATCCATGCTTAGAGAGCTTCTAGAACGTCTAGGAGTTGAAATGCCTGAGACAAACAGGCTTTTAAGATGGCAGCATGTGTAAGGAGATTGTACTGAAAAGTCAGCATGAGGTTGCAAAAGAATCTTCAATTTGAGAGAGGATGCCCATACTAGATTGGCACGGGGAATACAGATAAAGTTAGCAGAAAGAGAAGGAGAATGGAAGGGAGGAAAATAAGGAAAAACACGAATACCAAGAATCTGGAAGAGAAGGCGAATGGATATGAGAAGAAGGAGGAGGAAAATGAAAAGGAGGAGGAAAAGAAGAAACAACATACTAACAAGAATCAGAAGGAAGAGGAGGATAAGAAGATGGGTAGATGGAAAACGCTGGCCAGAAACATCGACCCCACACAAAAGTGGGAAAAGATGCAGACAAAGTAGGAGCAGAGGAAAAAAATTACTTTATGTATCGAAATTGATATGAAACCCAAGACAGTAAATACTTTTGAGGATCAAAATGAGATTAATTTGTGCGGTGGATCGAGATGATTCGCAAAGTTCTTAGTCTCCATTACACAATATTAAAGAAAAAACTAAGAAAAAATAAACAGACATCTTAATGTTGTCTAAGTGTCACATGTACTATTCACTAACTAATATACTTAAACACAAGCTATGCAATAGCACTTGAAGGTTCTTTTAGTCTTTTAAATGTTGTAGACGAAGTGGTGATAAACAAGTATAAGAGTTTTTTTAAAGTTTTAATTATATCATTAGCAAAAAGAATACATAACATTTAATTGATAATAAAAGTGAATAATATGGAATAGTCACGTGGTTATAATAAATGTCAAACAAATATCAAAGAACGGTGATCATTTCATCAATAATAATGTACGTAACAAATATAAATGATTGCTATCTGATTTTACATTATATATATAAGCAATAGGTATCTTATTTAACAATAACCAAATACAGTGAAAAGATAAAGAGTACACTCGCGAATACTGCCGTGCGGTCGGTCACTTATCCCTGGTGCATAAGGCCACAACCCTCAAACATGCTTTCGTGTCTTCGACAGGCCAATAAACACGCTCTCTCTCTCTCGATCATAGCGACCAGTGCACACTTTACGATTACCGTAACATTTACCATTAAACACCAAGCACCAATACTTCGGTGACGGTAAACAACCAACACTGACGAAGACCACTTTCAAGTAGGGCTGATATATAAAATCCTAGGTGGCAGGGATCTCAACCTCTTCCGCACAACAGCACCACGACTGCACTACCGAGTTATTTCTGCTGATCCCCATTTCACCTCTGAAGAGAGAGAAACAGTAACTAAACAACTGTCCAAAACAAGATGTCACAACCAATCTTCACTACGGTAACTAGAATTCGTTGGTAATAGCAGTTGGGTCTTTACCTCTGCTTTAACTCTGAAATTCCTATATACATACAAACATTGCTTACTATGATTTTAAATATAGTAATAACCTAAATAATAAACAAATATATTTATAAGTACACGGTGACAATACCTCCCCCCTTAAAAAAAGAAAATAACAATTTTCTGTACTTGCAACTTATATATCAGTTTCACATCTGCTCAAATAATCAGCTCCGACATTCTCTGAGCCTTTTATAACTCTTATATTGAAGTGATATGGTTGTGGACTCAATGACCATCGCATTAATCTTGGATTTAATTCTCGAGCAGTCTGAAGATAAGCCAAGGGCTTGTGATCAGTCTCCTGAACGAAGGATCTTCCATACAAATAGACTGCAAACTTCTGAATCCCCCAGACTATGGCCAGGCACTCCTTCTCCACGGCAGCATACTTAGTTTCCCTCGGTAGCAATTTTCTACTTTCATAAGCAATCAGACGCTTCACTCCATCCACTTCTTGCAGAAGTATGGCACCCAATCCAGCGTTCGAAGCATCTGTACGTAATACGAATTCAGTCTGCAAATCTGGAAGTAAAAGAATAGGCTCGGCAGCAATTTTGTTCTTAAGAGAAACAAACGCCCGGTCATGCATTTCATTCCACAAAAGGTTATTAGGCTGATTTTTCTTGGTGAGATCTTACAGATGGTAGAGTAATTTGAATAAATTTGCGATAATAACCGCATAATCCCAAAAATGAACGCAATTCCTTCTTGGTCCTTGGATGTTTTGCACCAACAATTTTCTCCACTTTATCTTTAGTAGGCCACATTTTATTCCCGCCTACAACGTGTCCCAAATATTCAACTGAATACATGCCAAAGAAACATTTAGTAGGTTTAGCTGTTAGTCCAGATTTTTTTAGTTTACTCAAAACTTCTTCCAAAAGATACAAATGCTCTTCCCAAGTTTTTGAATGAATTATCAAATCATCTAGAAAAAAAACTCATACCCTCTAAACCTGCAAATAAACTTCTCATCATCTTATTGAAAGTGGCTGGGGCATTCACAAGTCCAAATGGAAGCACTTTAAACTGGTACAGTCCTAAATCTGTTTGAAATGCAGTATACTGTTTACTATCCTCATCCAAAGGAATTTGCCAATATCCGCGGGATATATCCATCTTAGAGAAATATATACTTCCAGTTAAACTGGCAAATATCTGCTCAGGGTCACACATAGGCTCACTTTCAAAAATAGTTAAGGCGTTCAATCTTCTAAAATCTAGACATATTCGCTTTGAGTTATCAGGTTTCGAAACCACTACCATAGGGGCTGAATATGGAGAACTTGAAGGCTCAATAATATCCAAAACTTTCATAGATTCTATTTCTGAATTCACATCTCTGCGTAAAGCATAGGGAATTTTGTAGGGTTTTACATTAACAATTTCTTCTCTTACCAACCTGATTTGATGTTTGATCATGTGAGTGCGCCCGGGAATGTCCGACATTACCTCTCTGTAGCGGCTAAGGAGAGCTTCCAGATTCTGCTTTTAATTTTCCTGCAATTCTTTATTCAGATTGGCTTGTTCCCAAGTAGGTGAAGATCCAGTATCAGGCCCTAGTAGGGGTGAGAAATCCTCCTGTGGATCCTCCTCGACCACTGAAATTGTACCTCCACTTTCTCGAACTTCTACAGAAGTTTTATTCCTAGGAATGTAAGCTTTAAGCAAGTTAGCATGATAAAGTTTCCTTTTCCCATTTATTTGAATTTCATAATCCATCTTCCCCCTCACACCAACAACAGGAAAATGACCCTTCCACTGAAGTAACAATTTTAAATGTTTTATTTTTAGCCTTTTTATCATAAAAGAATTTATATTTACCTTGCGACTTCCTCAATTCCTCTTGGGCCAACTTACAAGTTTCTTCTAATCTTTCTCGAAGGTTGAATACATAATCGTAAGTAGTTCTTACCTCTTCCTCATTTCTCTCCTTATCCCACAAATCTCTCAGAATAGCTAAAGGGCCACGCACCGTTCTCCCGTATAATAATTCAAAAGGGGAAAACCCCATGCTTGCTTGTGGAGATTCTCGGTATGCAAAAAGAACTGCCGGCAGGTATCTATCCTAAGTAGTAGGCTGTTCAGCAAACATCTTTTTAATCATAGATTTCAACGTTCCGTTGAACTTTTCGACTAGCCCATTTGCCATCGCATGATAAGGGGTTGTAGGAAGATGCTTGATTGACAAAAGACCTCTAACTTCGTCCATCATCTGCGATGTAAATTGACTGCCTCTATCAGTCACCATTTCTTCAGGAATCCCGACTCTGGAAAAGAAACTCAACAAGGCATCAGCTACACGCTCAATTTCGATAGATGGTAAGGCTATGGCTTCAGGGTATCGGGTTGCATAATCAACCATGGTCAGGATATATTTGTTACCAGAACTACTTCTTGGCAAAATAGGTCCTATCAAGTCAACAGCAACACGTTTAAAAGGAGTGTCAATGAGCGGTACTCCTCCCAAAGGTACCTTTCCAGCTTTTCCTCTAGGATAAGTTTTCTGACAAATGTCACACGACTGACAGAATCTCTTTACTGCTGCCCCAATACCTGGCCAGTAAAATTCCTGCCTTATTCTACCTAAGGTCTTCTCAGCACCCAAATGACCTCCAAGTATTCCTTCATGTGCCATGCTCATCACATCCTCTCGAAGCTTAAATGGTAATACTAGTTGCTTGTGTTCAATACCTCTGTCTGAATATATTCTGAACAATAATCCTCTCTCCAAAACTGCCTTACCTTTTTCATCTCTAGTAATAGCTTTACCATTTCTTGCATCATCTCGCAGAGATCTTAAGCTTGGATCCTCTTCTTGCTCTTTCTGGATTTCTTTTGAATCCATGTCCCAAGAAATCTTAGAATCTGACGTTTTCAGCTTTTGGAATGCAGATTTAGATGTCTTTGCCCCAGCTCTCGTTAATACAGCGCCGGATGTGGGTTCCTCCAACCTTGTTGCTCCAGGAATGTTGCCTATAATGAGATCATAAAGAGGGTCCTCCATGCACATAGCAAGGGTAGTACCCGTGAAAAATGGAGATTGAATATATATTTCAGCCAAAGGATAAGTTTCTACAAGATTCTTGTTCATATATCGAATCCTACTGTACTTACCAGTAAAACATTCAACAGGCACCAAGTCTTTTCTGGCTACGACAGTTGTACAACCAGTGTCCCTCAAAACTTTCACTGGGTTTATGTATAAAATACCCTCCTCGACAGGCATATCAGAAGCAACACTCTTCAACTCAGTATGATCATTTTTAAACACTTCATTATTTATATCCGCAACAGGATCTTTAAAATTTCCTTTACGGCCCTTTTTGGTCCAATAAACAACTTCTCCTGCTGCTGCATGACCACTTTTCTTGGATCCTTTTGCATGTTCTAGACAACTAGAAACCTTATGACCTACTTGTCCACATTTAAAACACTTAATAGAGGGTGGACATCTAATGGGTTTAGCCATCTGCTCAGGAAGCGCTTCCCCGGATAAGTCAACTCGGTCACTACGTACTGTAGAAAAATATTTAGAATTATGAAATAAACCTCCATGAGCTTAAACATAACTTTCTGCTAAATCAATCATTTTGTTAAACGATAATGGTAATCGCTCTCTCAGATGTACCTGCAACTGCCTGCCACAACTCTGCAAAAATTGCTCCATAAGAAATAAATCAGTTAAGCCTTCACAAGTCATTTCACACTTCGAGATTTCAATCCACCTCTTCAAGAGATGTCTTAATCTAGACACAAACTGTTGAACTAGCTCATTTTTCTGAGGTTTAACTGACCGAAACTTTACTCTGAAACCTTCCTCAGTACAATCAAATCTTTTCATAAGAGATTCAGAAACCTTATTATAATCCAAAGCATCCTCAGGTGAAAGTCTAACGTAAACTTCCAAAGCTGCACCCTTTAAATGTGAACTTAGAATTATAGCCCAATCCTCTTTAGGCCACTTAGCTGCACTGGCAAGAACTTCAAACCTCCTAAGATATGCATCAATATCATCTTTGTTTTCATCAAAATCAGGAATAGAAGGACCTTTAACTTTTACTCTTACCTGGTTACCTTCAGTGTCGGAGCCTCCAGTATTAACTGGCGAGTCCTTTATTTCTTTTTGCAGTTTTAATTTCTCAATCTCCTGTTTTTGCAAAGATTCTTGCATATTATACAAACTAATCTCATGAGCTCTATCTCTCTCACTTTATTCACGTTCATATTCACGCTCCTTTTCTTTCTCCAGGCGTTCCCTTTCTCTTTCCTCACGAGCAGTTTCTAGTTTTTCACGTTCTAATTCTCGTTCCTTATTACTAATATCCCTTAAAGCACTTTGTTCATCACTTACAAATCTTCTAAGGTCTTCGCTTTAATAACCAAGCTCTTTTCCGAGAGCTGTTAATTCCGCGATAGAAGACATATTTACAGACCGATTTTAAGATTACTCAATTTTAACACAATTTACATTTTAAACCACTGTCTACATCCTGTCACGGTCGCCAGAATGTCACATGTACTATTCACTAACTAATATATTTAAACACAAGCTATGCAATAGCACTTGAAGGTTCTTTTAGTCTTTTAAATGTTGTAGACGAAGTGGTGATAAACAAGTATAAGAGTTTTTTTAAAGTTTTAATTATATCATTAGCAAAAAGATTACATAACATTTAATTGATAATAAAAGTGAATAATATGGAATAGTCACGTGGTTATAATAAATGTCAAACAAATATCAAAGAACGGTGATCATTTCATCAATAATAATGTACGTAACAAATATAAATGATTGCTATCTGATTTTACATTATATATATATATAAGCAATAGGTATCTTATTTAACAATAACCAAATACAGTGAAAAGATAAAGAGTACACTCGCGAATACTGCCGTGCAGTCGGTCACTTATCCCTGGTACATAAGGCCACAACCCTCAAACATGCTTTCGTGTCTTCGACAGGCCAATAAACACTCTCTCTCTCTCGATCATAGCGACCAGTGCACATTTTACGATTACCGTAACATATACCATTAAACACCAAGCACCAATACTTCGGTGAAGGTGAACAACTAACACTGACGAAGACCACTTTCAAGTAGGGCTGATATATAAAATCCTAGGTGGCAGGAATCTCGACCTCTTCCGCACAACAGCACCACAAATGCACTACCGAGTTATTTCTGCTGATCCCCATTTCACCTCTGAAGAGAGAGAAACAGTAACTAAACAACTGTCCAAAACAAGATGTCACAACCAATCTTCACTACGGTAACTAGAATTCGTTATAGCAGTTGGGTCTTTAACTCTGCTTTACTCTGAAATCCCTATATACATACAAACATTGCTTACTATGATTTTAAATATAGTAATAACCTAAATAATAAACAGATATATGTAAGTACAAGGTGACACTAAGCAACCTGAAAACTAAGAGGACGGCAAGTGCATTCCTGCCTTCCACGTCAAAAGAAATAATCTTCAATATGGACTCAGCAGAGGGAAGAAGTCTCACTTGTTCTAGTATGCACTGTTCCTTGATAAAGATTCACCTATACTGTTTCTTTATCATGTGGATGGATGCAAAAAAACAAGTGTGATGTCTTTTAGTATTCTGTGTCCCCTGACAGAGATTCCACAGTACTGGAATAGTGGATCAGGAGTTTTTGCTATTATGGTAACTAAGGGCCTTAAGGATCAACGACATTTAAGAGATAAACTTTCAATGGCAAGTGCATTCCAGCCTTCCGAGTGAAAAGAAATAATCTACAATATGGACTCAGCAGAGGGAAGAAGTCTCACTTGTTCTAATAAGCAGTGTTCCTTGATAAAGATTCAACTGTACTGTTTCTTTATCATGTGGATGGGTGCAGAAAAAACAAGTGTGACGTATTTTGTTATGCTCTGTCCCCTGAAGGCAATTCCACAATACTGGAATAGTGGATCAGGAGTTTTTGCGATTATGGTAACTAAGGGCCATAAGGATCAAGAACATTTAAAATAAACTTTCAATGGCAAGTGCATTCCAGCCTTCCGGGTCAAAAGAAATAATCTACAATATGGACTCAGCAGAGAGAAGAAGTCTCACTTGTTCTAGTATGCAGTGTTCCTTGATAAAGATTCACCTGTACTGTTTCCTTATCATGTGGATAGATGCAGAAAAAAGCAAGTGTGATGTCTTTTAGTATGCTGTGTCCCCTGAAGGAGATTCCACAGTATTGGAATAGTGGATCAGGAGTTTTTGCGATTATGGTAACAAAGAACCTTAAGGATCAAGGACATTTAAAAGATAAACTGTCAATGGCAAGTGCATTCCAGCCTTCCGGGTCAAAAGAAATGATCTACAATATGGAGTCAGCAGAGGAATGAAGTCTCACTTGTTCTAGTATGCGGTGTTCCTTGATAAAGATTCACCTGTACTGTTTCTTTATAATGTGAAGGGATGCAGAAAAAACAAGTGTGATGTCTTTTAGTATGCTGTGTCCCCTGAAGGAGATTTCACAGTATTGGAATAGTGGATCAGGAGTTTTTGCAATTATGGTAACAAAGGACTTTAAGGATCAAGGACATTTAAGAGATAAACTGTTAATGGCAAGTGCATTCCAGCCTTCCGGGTCAAAAGAAATAATCTACAATATGGAGTCAGCAGAGGAAAGAAATCTCACTTGTTCTAGTATGCAGGGTTCCTTGATAAGGATTCACCTGTACTGTTTCTTTATCATGTGGATGAATGCAGAAAAAACAAGTGTGATGTCTTTTAGTATGCTGTGTCCCCTGAAGGAGATTCCACAGTATTGGAATAGTGGATCAGGAGTTTTTGCAATTATGGTAACTAAGGACCTTAAGGATCAAGAACATTTAAGAGATAAACTTTCAATGGCAAGTGCATTCCAGCCTTCCGCGTCAAAAGAAATAATCTACAATATGGACTCAGCAGAGGAAAGAAGTCTCACTTGTTCTAGTATGCAGTGTTCCTTGATAAAGATTCACCTGTACTGTTTCTTTATCATGTGGATGGATGCAGAAAAGACAAGTGTGATATCTTTCAGTATGCTGTGTCCCCTGAGGGAGATTACACAGTAATGAAATAGTGGATCAGGAGTTTTTGCGATTATGGTAACAAAGGACTTTAAGGATCAAGGACATTTAAGAGATAAACTGTTAATGGCAAGTGCATTCCAGCCTTCCGGGTCAAAAGAAATAATCTACAATATGGACTCGGCAGAGGAAATAAGTCTCTCTTGTTTCAGTATGCAGTGTTCCTTGATAAAGATTCACCTGTACTGTTTCTTTATCATGTGGATGGATGCAGAAAACACAAGTGTGATGTCTTTTAGTATGCTGTGTCCCCTGACGGAGATTCCACAGTACTGGAATAGTGGATCAGGAGTTTTTGCTATTATGGTAACTAAGGACCTTAAGGATCAAGGACATTTAAGAGATAAACTGTCAATGGCAAGTGCATTCCAGCCTTCTGGGTCAAAAAAAATAATCTTCAATATGGACATAGAAGAGGGAAGAAGTCTCACCTTTTTCAGTATGCAGTGTTCCTTGATAAAGATTTACCTGTACTGTTTCTTTATCATGTGGATGGGTGCAGAAAAAACAAGTGTGATGTCTTTTAGTATGCTGTGTCCCCTGAAGGAGATTCCACAGTTTTGGAATAGTGGATCAGGAGTTTTTGCGATTATGGTAACAAAGGACCTTAAGGATCAAGGACGTTTAAGAGATAAACTGTCAATGGCAAGTGCATTCCAGCCTTCCGGGTCAAAAGAAATAATCTACAATATGGACTCAGCAGAGGAAAGAAGTCTCACTTGTTCTAGTATGCAGTGTTCCTTGATAAAGATTCACCTGTACTGTTTCTTTATCATGTGGATGGGTGCAGAAAAAGAAAGTGTGACGTATTTTATCATGCTGTGTCCCCTGAAAGAAATTCCACAATACTGGAATAGTGGATAAGGATTTTTTGCTATTATGGTAACTAAGGGTCTTAAGGATCAAGAACATTTAAGAGATTAACTGTCAATAGTGCATTCCAGCCTTCCGGGTCAAAGAAATCTACACTATGGACTCAGCAGAGGGAAGAAGTCACACTTGTTCTAATATGCAGTCTTAATTGATAAAAACTCATCTGTACTGTTTTTTTTATCATGTGGATGGATGCAGAAAAAACATGTGTGATATCTTTTAGTATGCTGTGTCCCCTGAAGGAGATTCCATATTAATGGAATAGTGGATCAGGAGTTTTTGCTATTATGGTAACTAAGGGTCTTAAGGATCAAGAAAATTTAAGAGATAAACTGTCAATAGTGCATTCCAGCCTTCAATAATCTACAATATGGACTCAGCAGAGGGAAGAAGTCTCACTTGTTCTAATATTCAGTGTTTCTTGATAAAAACTCATCTGTACTCTTTCTTTATCATTTGGATGGATGCAGAAAAAACAAGTGTGATATCTTCCAGTATGCTGTGTCCCCTGAAGGAGATTACACAGTAATGGAATAGTGGATCAGGAGTTTTTGCGATTATGGTAATAAAGGACTTTAAGGATCAAGGACATTTAAGAGATAAACTGTTAATGGCAAGTGCATTCCAGCCTTCCGGGTCAAAAGAAATAATTTACAATATGGACTCGGCAGAGGAAAGAAGTCTCCCTTGTTTCAGTATGCAGTGTTCCTTGATAAAGATTCACCTGTACTGTTTCTTTATCATGTGGATGAATGCAGAAAAAACAAGTGTGATGTCTTTTAGTATGCTGTGTCCCCTGACGGAGATTCCACAGTACTGGAATAGTGGATCAGGAGTTTTTGCTATTATGGTAACTAAGGGCCTTAAGGATCAAGGACATTTAAGAGATAAACTTTCAATGGCAAGTGCATTCCAGCCTTCCGCGTCAAAAGAAATAATCTACAATATGGACTCAGCAGAGGGAAGAAGTCTCACTTGTTCTAGTAAGCAGTGTTCCTTGATAAAGATTCACCTGTACTGTTTCTTTATCATGTGGATAGGTGCAGAAAAAACAAGTATGACGTAAGGATCAAGGACATTTAAAAGATAAACTGTCAATGGCAAGTGCATTCCAGCCTTCCGGGTCAAAAGAAATTATCTACAATATGGAGTCAGCGGAGGAATGAAGTCTCACTTGTTCTAATATGCAGTGTTCCTTGATAAAGATTCACCTGTACTGTTTCTTTATCATGTGAATAGATGCAGAAAAAACAAGTGTGATGTCTTTTAGTATGCTGTGTCCCCGGAAGGAGATTCCACAGTATTGGAATAGTGGATCAGGAGTTTTTGCGATTATGGTAACCAAAGGGCCTTAAGGATCAAGGACATTTAAGAGATAAACTATTAATGGCAAGTGCATTCCTGCCTTCCGGGTCAAAAGAAATAATCTACAATATGGAGTCAGCAGAGGAAAGAAATCTCACTTGTTCTAGTATGCAGTGTTCCTTGATAAAGATTTACCGGTACTGTTTCTTTATCATGTGAATGAATGCAGAAAAAACAAGAGGGACGTATTTCATTATGCTGTGTCCCCTGACGGAAATTCCACAGTAAAGGAATAGTGGATCAGGAGTTTTTGTGATTATGATTATGAAGGACCCTTAGCATCAAGGACATTTAAGAGATAAACTTTCAATGGCAAGTGCATTCCTGCCTTCTGGGTCAAAAAAAATAATCTTCAATATGGACTTGGCAGAGGGAAGAAGTCTCACTTGTTTCAGTATGCAGTGTTCCTTGATAAAGATTCACCTGTACTGTTTCTTCATCATGTGGATGGGTGCAGAAAAAAAAAATTGATGTCTTTTAGTATGCTGTGTCCCCTGACGGAGATTCCACAGTATTGGAAGAGTTGATCAGAAGTTTTTGCAATTATGGTAACTAAGGACCTTAAGGATCAAGGACATTTAAGAGATAAACTGTCAATGGCAAGTGCATTCCAGCCTTCCAGGTCAAAAGAAATAATTTACAATATGGACTCGGCAAAGGGATGAAGTCTCCCTTGTTTCAGTATGCAGTGTTCCTTGATAAAGATTCACCTGTACTGTTTCTTTATCATGTGGATGGATGCAGAAAAAACAAGTGTGATGTCTTTTAGTATCCTGTGTCCCCTGAAGGAGATTCCACAGTATTGGAATAGTGGATCAGGAGTTTTTGCGATTATGGTAATGAAGGACCTTAAGGATCAAGGACATTTAAGAGATAAACTTTCAATGGCAAGTGTGTTATGTATTATTGTAATAATGTACTATATTATTTCAAGTGTTGCAGGTATCGCGCAACATTGCATCATATTGCATGAATAAAACATGTTATGCTTTGTACATAAGTGTAATGATTTGCTTTGGTATTAGGATTCAAACATTTGTTGGTTACCTCAAAGATAGGATGTGATTCTTTGTAGTTTTGTACTGGAGTAGGATTTAAGTCTTTTCAGAGCGATGCTCTTTTGTTCAGAAATGTTTTGGTTTTGTCAGATTGTGTATAACGCTCCACACACACTTAGGAGTCAGCTGTCAAAGAGCCATGTAGTCACATATATCATTAAACGTGTATTTTAAGAATACCAACGTCTCATTAAATCCCACCAAGAAAAATTGACGACAAAAGATGGGATCAGCTGAGAAATAATTACTAACAATTCTTCATATATGTTCCAGGTAATTATTATGGTTAATAGAACTTCCAATAAAGTCATACATAAAAATTGACGACAAAAGATGGGATCAGCTGAGAAATAATTACTAACAATTCTTCATCTATGTTCCAGGTAATTATTATGGTTAATAGAACTTCCAATGAAGTCATACATAAAAATTGGTGACGCCCAGGACGACGGACACACGCAGAAGAAACATTGGGCCTTATGTAGAAGGACGACCAGCACATGAGAAGGTCCTTATATACATTAAGGACCAGAGGAAAATCGCCCAATGAAGATTGTACAAGCAGCAGAACAGGAATTTCATCAAATAAACAAAACAAGAAAGGGTGAAATTTAAAGTTGGGTAGGCTACAAAACAGGTAGGAAGTAAACTTGTGACTGCAGAACAGTAGCTTAACCTACTGTAGGTAGGAAGGTAAGACTCAAAATGCCTTTTGATATAGAACGCCCCGAACGTTTCAGCATTACTGCTGAGCCCAATTCTGTTGCAACACGATGGTAACAGTGGTGTGAGGAATTTAAGATTTATTTAGAAGCATTGGGGAACATGAAGGATGCCCAAAAGAAGGCATTATTACTTCACACAGCAGGTAGGGAAGTTCGGGAAGTGTTTAAGACTTTGCAGCCTACAGATGACACAAGTGAAGCTGCAATTAAGGCTCTTACCACATATTTTGCTCCTCAGGTCAATATATTTTTTGAAAGATACCAGTTTTCAGCACAGGCTTATCAGAAAGAAAATGAAAGTTTAGATGCATTTGTGACTAGACTAAAGAATTTAGCCGTTTCATGTGAATTCCTAGAGTTAGAAAATGTTATCATAGATCAAGTGATTGCACATTGCACATCACAAGAGCTAAGAAAGAAATTATTGCAAGATAAAGATTTAACATTAGAAAAGGTATTGATAACAGGCAGAGCTTTAGAAACATCAAATAGGCAAAGTAACATAATAGGTAGTTCTACAAGCAATAAAATGGAAAATTCAAAAATTAATACAGTAGGTTCTAAGTGGAAAACCAATGAGAATCAGAGAAGGAATATGTCAAAGCCTAGTCATAGAAAAGTGCCTAACACTAATGTTCATAAATATCAGAATCAGGCATATACACAGAAACAACAGGAAAAACCCAAGTGTTATAGGTGTGGTAAAACTGATCATCTTGCATACAAAGCAAAGAAATGCCCTGCTACTGGACAGACATGCCAGAATTGCAGAAAGATGGGTCATTTTGCAACTGCTTGTAGATTCCCTAAACAGTACACAAAGAAAATAAATGCTACAGTTGATAATATTGGTCAAGAGAATAATGCGGAAAATGTTCATGATAATCAGGTTAGGTCAGAAACTGATTTTGCGTTTCGCATTAATTCCGTCAACAAAGGTGCAAAGAAACATATCATGGTAGAAGTAATCATAAATGGTAAACCAATTTTGATGCAAGTTGACACAGCAGCCGATGTATCAATTATGTCTGAGAAAACGGCTAAAAGCATTCCTAATTTGTTATTAGAAGGTACAAATAGAGTTTTGAAAGGTTATAATGGATTTGATATTCAGGTGATAGGTGTTTCGAACGTAGAAGTACAGTACAAAGAACAGAAATTAGAGAGAATGCCATTAACAGTAGTAAAAGGTAATGGACAAACTTTGCTAGGTTTAGATTGGCTACAGTATTTGAAGTTAGATTGGCCTAGTATTTTGAAGGTTACAGGTAGACATGATGAAAACAAAAATGAAATATCTATGGATAATATCATATCAGAGTTTCAAGACGTATTTGAAGATAAAATAGGTACAGTAAAGAATGCAAAGGCAATTTTAGTTTTGAAACCTGACAGTTCTCCTAGATTTTTTGCTCCCTGACCAGTACCGTATGCATTGAAAAATGCAGTTAAAACAGAAATCAGGAGATTAGAAAATGAAGGTTCCTGGGAAAGGGTTACATATTCAGATTGGGCTATGCCATTAGTTCCTATTGTGAAGGAAAGTGGACAGGTTAGGTTATGTGGAGATTACAAGGTAACGTTAAATCCACAACTGCAAGTAGCTCAACATCCCTTACCAACAATGTCAGGGTGCAGTGTTTTTTCTAAATTAGATTTAAGACAAGCATTTCAACAGCTTCCCGTGGATGAAACTTCGCAAGAATTATGTACAGTAAATACATCCTTAGGTTTGTTTAGACCAAAGAGATTACCTTATGGAGTTGCAAGTAGTCCAGCTATATGGCAACAAACTATGGATAAGATTTTTTCAGGAATGCAATGAGTATTCATTTTTATAGATGATATTTTAATTGCTGGTAAAGACACAAGAGAACATAGAGAAAGATTGCGAACAGTTCTGAAGAAGTTGAAGGAACATAATATTAGAGTAAATAAGAACAAATGTATTTTAGAAGTTGATTCAGTGGAATACTTAGGTTTTGTAATAAATGGCAAGGGTATTCACAAAACTAAAGAGAAGATTAAAGCTGCACAATCATCAAAAGTGCCATAAAATGTTAAGGAATTACAATCATTTCTAGGTTTAGTAACATTTTATGGGAATTTCATTCAGAATTTGTCTACAATTGCACATCCATTGTATAATCTGTTGAATAAGGGTGTAGAATGGAAGTGGACAAAAGAGTGTCAGGAATCTTTTGAAAGAATCAAGCAGGAAATAACATCACCTAAATTCTTTGTACATTTGCAAATGGATTTACCAGTGAAATTAGTATGTGATGCATCAAACATAGGTTTAGGTGCAGTATTATCTCATGTAAGGCCAGATGGAACAGAAAAACCAATTGCATTCACTTCTAGAGTATTGAACAAGGCAGAAAGGAATTACTCTCAAATAGAAAAGGAAGGTTTAGCATTAGTTTATGGAGTTAAAAAATTTCATATGTATCTTTATGGTAGGGAAAAAGTTCACACTTGTTACAGATCATAAACCTTTATTAGCAATATTGGGTCCAAAAGCAAGTTTACCTACGTTGGTAGCTGCAAGATTACAACGTTGGGCAGTTACGTTAGCAGCGTACCACTATGATATAGAATACCGTCCAACATCAAAGATGGGTAATGCAGATGCTTTATCCAGATTACCCGTAGACAAAGCTCCAGAGGAGTATGATGACAGTGTTCTCTTGATTTCTGTATATGATGTACCAATAACTGCAAAAGATGTAGCACACAGTACCAAGAGAGACCCAGTACTTAGTAAGGTTTTGGAGAGTTTAATGACAGGTAGGGACTTATGTGGAAAAGAGGAAAATTGTAAACCGTATAAGGATATATGGTATGAACTGAGTGTAACACAAGGAATAGTGATGAGAGGTTCAAGGGTAGTTATTCCTAATTCACTGAGAAATAAGGTTTTGTCTGAAATACATGCTGATCACCAAGGTATTGTAAGATCAAAGTCAATTGCGAGAACTTTTGTATGGTGGCCAGGTGTAGATAAAGATGTGGAATCTTATATAAAGAATTATATGAATTGTGTTATGCAACAGAACAATCCTCAATTTGCTAGAATGCACCCGTGGGAGTTACCCAGGTATCCATGGCAAAGAGTGCATATAGATTTTGCAGGTCCTTTTTTAAATTACTTGTTTTTGATAGTAGTAGATGCTTACAGTAAATGGCCAGAAATTATCCCAATGAAGACAACAACGTCTTACGCCACAATAAAAGAGTTAATGCAAATTTTTTCAACGCACGGTATTCCAGAAAGAATTGTTACAGATAATGGTCCACAATTTACCTCACAAGAGTTTAAAGAACTTTGTAGTGTCAATGGTATAAAGCATACATTTTCAGCAACATATCATCCATCTACTAATGGAGAGGCTGAAAGATTTGTCCAAACGTTTAAACACAATATGAAATGTAGAAAAGCAAATTCAGGTAATATATTTTTGCATGTATTAAAGTTTTTATTGTCTTATAGAACAACGCCGCACAGCACAACAGGCATGACACCCTCAAATTTGTTTATGGGGAGGAGGATAAGGTGTAAGTTAGATTTGTTGTATCCAAGTTTGCAAAGTGATTTAGAAGATAAAGGGTATGAACAAGTAGTAAAGCTTCCTAATGTAAGACATTTTTTACCTTTGTCTGATGTCATGGTAAGATCGTACAACACTCCAGAGAAGTGGGTACCAGGAGAGATTGTAAGAGAGATAGGAAATTTACATTACGATGTTCGTGTTGGTGATAACGTTGTAAAACGTCATGCTGATCAATTACAGCCGTTAAACAGAAAGACAGTAGAGCATGTGAATGTTAGAAATGAGAAACTTAAAGAAGTAGTTAGATCAAATGAGTCAAATATTAACCAAGATGCTCCAACATCCAATGTAGATTCAGAACCAATTCATGTACCAGTACAAGATGAGGTTAAAGTTCTTCCTAATAGGATTAACAGAGGAAAGCCCCCTGAGAGATAAGATTTATGAAGATTTTTACAATGTCAAGTTAAGGGGGAGGAGACTGTTATGTATTATTGTAATAATGTACTATATTATTTCAAGTGTTGCAGGTATTGCGCAGCATTGCATCATATTGCATGAATAAAAAATGTTATGCTTTGTAAATAAGTGTAATGATTTGTTTTGGTATTAGGATTCAAACATTTGTTGGTTACCTCAAAGATAGGGTGTGATTCTTTGTAGTTTTGTACTGGAGTAGGATTTAAGTCTTTTCAGAGCGATGCTCTTTTGTTTAGAAATGTTTTGGTTTTGTCAGATTGTGTATAACGCTCCACACACACTTAGGAGTCAGCTGTCAAAGAGCCATGTAGTCACATATATCATTAAACGTGTATTTTAAGAATACCAACGTCTCATTAAATCCCACCAAGAAAAATTGACGACAAAAGATGGGATCAGCTGAGAAATAATTACTAACAATTCTTCATCTATGTTCCAGGTAATTATTATGGTTAATAGAACTTCCAATGAAGTCATACATAAAAAAGTGCATTCCAGCCTTCCAGGTCAAAAGAAATAATTTACAATATGGACTCAGCAAAGGGATGAAGTCTCCCTTGTTGCAGTATGCAGTGTTCCTTGATAAACATTTACCTGTACTGTTTCTTTATCATGTGGATGGATGCAGAAAAAACAAGTGTGATGTCTTTTAGTATGCTGTGTCCCCTGAAGGAGATTCCACAGTATTGGAATAGTGGATCAGGAGTTTTTGCGATTATGGTAATGAAGGACCTTAAGGATCAAGAACATTTAAGAGATAAACCTTCAATGGCAAGTGCATTCCAGCCTTCCGGGTCAAAAGAAATAATTTACAATATGGACTCGGCAAAGGGATGAAGTCTCCCTTGTTGCAGTATGCAGTGTTCCTTGATAAAGATTCACCTGTACTGTTTCTTTATCATGTGGATGGATGCAGAAAAAACAAGTGTGATGTCTTTTAGTATCCTGTGTCCCCTGAAGGAGATTCCACAGTATTGGAATAGTGGATCAGGAGTTTTTGCGATTATGGTAATGAAAGACCTTAAGGATCAAGGACATTTAAGAGATAAGCTTACAATGGCAAGTGCATTCCAGCCTTCCAGGTCAAAAGAAATAATCTACAATATGGACTCAGCAGAGGGAAGAAGTCTCACTTGTTCTAGTAAGCAGTGTTCCTTGATAAAGATTCACCTGTACTGTTTCTTTATCATGTGGATGGGTGCAAAAAAAATAGGTGTGACCTATTTTATTATGCTGTGTCCCCTGATAGAAATTCCACAATACTGGAATAGTGGATCAGGAGTTTTTGCTATTATGGTAACTAGGGGTCTTAAGGATCAAGAACATTTAAGAGATTAACTGTCAATAGTGCATTCCAGCCTTCCGGGTCAAAAGAAATCTACAATATGGACTCAGCAGAGGGAAAAAGTCACACTTGTTCTAATATGCAGTGTTAATTGATAAAAACTCATCTGTACTGTTTCTTTGTCATGTGGATGGATTCAGAAAAAACAAGTGTGATATCTTTTAGTATGCTGTGTCCCCTGAAGGAGATTCCATAATAATGGAATACTGGATCAGGAGTTTTTGCGATTATGATAACAAAGGACCTTAAGGATCAAGGACATTTAAGAGATGAACTGTTAATGGCAAGTGCATTCCAGCCTTCCGGGTCAAAAGAAATAATCTACAATATGGACTCGGTAGAGGAATTAGTCTCCCTTGTTTCAGTATGCAGTGTTCCTTCATAAAGATTCACCTGAACTGTTTCTTTAGCATGTGGATGGATGCAGAAAAACAAGTGTGATGTCTTTTAGTATGCTGTGTCCCCTGACGGAGATTCCACAGTACTGGAATAGTGGATCAGGAGTTTTTGCTATTATGGTAACTAAGGGCCTTAAGGATCAAGGACATTTAAGAGATAAACTTTCAATGGAAAGTGCATTCCAGCCTTCCGGGTCAAAAGAAATAATCTATAATATGGAATCAGCAGAGGGAAGAAGTACCACTTGTTCTAGTATGCAATGTTCCTTGATGAAGATTCACCTGAACTGTTTCTTTATCAGGTGGAGGGGTGCAGAAAAAACAAGTGTGATGTCTTTTAGTGTGTCCCCTGACGGAGATTCCACAGTACTGGAATAGTGGATCAGGAGTTTTTGCGATTATGGTAACGAAGGGCCTTAAGGATCAACGACATTTAAGAGATAAACTTTCAATGGCAAGTGCATTCCAGCCTTCCAGGTCAAAAGAAATAATCTACAATATGGACTCAGCAGAGGGAAGAAGTCTTACTTGTTCTAGTATGCAGTGTTCCTTGATAAAGATTCACCTGTAGTGTTTCCTTATCATGTGGATGGATGCAAAAAAAAACAAGTGTGATGTCTGTTAGTATGCTGTGTCCCCTGAAGGAGATTCCAGAGTATTGGAATAGTGGATCAGGAGTTTTTGCGATTATGGTAACTAAGGGCCGTAAGGATCAAGAAAATTTAAGATGAACTTTCAATGGCAAGTGCATTCCAGCCTTCCAGGTCAAAAGAAATGATCTACAATATGGAGTCAGCGGAGGATTGAAGTCTCACTTGTTCTAGTATGCAGTGTTCCTTGATAAAGATTCACCTGTACTGTTTCTTTATCATGTGGATGGGTGCAGAAAAAATAAGTGTGACGTATTTTATTATGCTGTGTCCCCTGAAAGAAATTCCACAATACTGGAATAGTGGATCAGGAGTTTTTGCTATTATGGTAACTAAGGGTCTTAAGGATCAAGAACATTTAAGAGATTAACTGTCAATAGTGTATTCCAGCCTTCCGGGTCTAAAGAAATCTACAATATGGACTCAGCAGAGGAAAGAAGTCTCACTTGTTCTAGTATGCAGTGTTCCTTGATAAAGATTCCCCTGTAGTGTTTCCTTATCATGTGGATGGATGCAAAAAAAAAACAAGTGTGATGTCTTTTAATGTGCTGTGTCCCCTGAAGGAAATTCCACAGTATTGGAATAGTGGATCAGGAGTTTTTGCGATTATGGTAACAAAGAACCTTAAGGATCAAGGACATTTAAGAGATAAACTGTTAATGGCAAGTGCATTCCAGCCTTCCGGGTCAAAAGAAATGATCTACAATATGGAGCCAGCAGAGGATTGAAGTCTCACTTGTTCTAGTATACAGTGTTCCTTGATAAACATTCCCCTGTACTGTTTCTTTATCATGTGAATGGATGCAGAAAAAACAAGTGTGATGTCTTTTAGCATGCTGTGTCCCCTGAAGGAGATTCCACAATATTGGAATAGTGGATCAGGAGTTTTTGTGATTATGGTAACAAAGGACCTTAAGGATCAAGGACATTTAAGAGATAAACTGTTAATGGCAAGTGCATTCCAGCCTTCCGGGTCAAAAGAAATAATCTGCAATATGGAGTCAGCAGAGGAAAGAAATCTCACTTGTTCTAAAATGCAGTGTTCCTTGATAAATATTAACCTGTACTGTTTCTTTATCATGTGAATGGATGCAGAAAAAACAAGTGGGACGTATTTCATTATGCTGTGTCCCCTGATGGAAATACCACAGTACTGGAATAGTGGATCAGGAGTTTTTGTGATTATGGTAACTAAGGACCTTAAGGATCAAGGACATTTAAGAGGTAAACTGTCAATGGCAAGTGCATTTCTGACTTCCGGGTCAAAAGAAATAATCTACAATATGGAGTCAGCAGAGGAAAGAAGTTTCACTTGTTCTAGTATGCAGTGTTCCTTGATAAAGATTCACCTGTACTGTTTCTTTATCATGTGGATGAACGCAGAAAAAACAAGTGTGATGTTTTTTTAGTATGCTGTGTCCCCTGACGGAGATTCCACAATATTGGAATAGTGGATCAGGAGTTTTTGCAATTATGGTAACTAAGGACCTTAAGGATCAAGAACATTTAAGAGATAAACTGTCAATGGCAAGTGCATTCCAGCCTTCCAGGTCAAAAGAAATAATTTACAATATGGACTCGGCAAAGGGATGAAGTCTCCCTTGTTTCAGTATGCAGTGTTCCTTGATAAATATTCACCTGTACTGTTTATTTATCATGTGGATGGATGCAGTAAAAACAAGTATGATGTCTTTTAGTATCCTCTGTCCCCTGAAGGAGATTCCACAATATTGGAATAGTGGATCAGGAGTTTTTGCGATTATGGTAATAAAGGACCTTAAGGATCAAGGACATTTAAGAGATAAACTTTCAATGGCAAATGCATTCCAGCCATCCAGGTCAAAAGAAATAATCTACAATATGGACTCGGCAGAGGGAAGAAGTCTCACTTGTTCTTGTAAGCAGTGTTCCTTAATAAAGATTCACCTGTACTGTTTCTTTATCATGTGGATGGGTGCAGAAAAACTAAGCGTGACGTATTTTATTATGCTCTGTCCCTTGAAAGAAATTCCACAATACTGGAATAGTGGATCAGGAGTTTTTGCTATTATGGTAACTAAGGGTCTTAAGGATCAAGAACATTTAAGAGATTAACTGTCAATAGTGCATTCCAGGCTTCCGGGTCAAAATAAATCTACAATATGGACTCAGCAGAGGGAAAAAGTCACACTTGTTCTTATATATAGTGTTAATTGATAAAAACTCATCTCTACTGTTTCTTTATCATTGGATGGATGCAGAAAAAACAAGTGTGATATCTTTTAGTATGCTGTGTCCCTTGAAGGAGATTCCACAGTATTGGAATAGTTGATTAGGAGTTTTTGCAATTATGGTAACTAAGGACCTTAAGGATCAAGAACATTTAAGAGATAAACTGTCAATGGCAAGTGCATTCCAGCCTTCCAGGTCAAAAGAAATAATTTACAATATGGACTCGGCAAATGGATGAAGTCTCCCTTGTTTCAGTATGCAGTGTTCCTTGATAAAGATTCACCTGTACTGTTTCTTTATCATGTGAATTGATGCAGAAAACACAATTGTGATGTCTTTCAGTATCCTGTGTCCCCTGACGGAGATTCCACAGTACTGGAATAGTGGATCAGGAGTTTTTGCTATTAATGTAACTAAGGACCTTAAGGATCGAGGACATTTAAGAGATAAACTTTCAATGGCAAGTGCATTCCAGCTATCCAGGTCAAAAGAAATAATCTACAATATGGACTCAGCAGAGGGAAGAAGTCTCACTTGTTCTGGTATGCAGTGTTCCTTGATAAAGATTCACCTGTACTGTTTATTTATCATGTGGATGAATGCAGAAAAAAACAAGTGTGATGTCTTTTCGTATGCTGTGTCCCCTGTCAGAGATTCCACAGTACCGGAATAGTGGATCAGGAACATTCAAGAGATTAACTGTCAATGGCAAGTCAATTCCAGCCTTCCGGGTCAAAAGAAATAATCTACAATATGGACTCAGCAGAGGAAAGAAGTTTCACTTGTTTTAGTATGCAGTGATCCTTAGTAAAGATTCACCTGTACTGTTTCTTTATCATGTGGATGAATGCAGAAAAAACAAGTGTGATGTCTTTTAGTATCCTGTGTCCCCTGAAGGAGATTCCAAAATACTGGAATAGTGGATCAGGAGTTTTTGCAATTATGGTAATGAAGGACCTTAAGGATCAAGGATATTTAAGAGATAAACTTTCAATGGCAAGTGCATTCCAGCCATCCAGGTCAAAAGAAATAATCTACAATATGGACTCAGCAGAGGAAAGAAGTCTCACTTGTTCTAGTATGCAGTGATCCTTGGTAAAGATTCACCTGTACTGTTTCTTTATCATGTGGATGAATGCAGAAAAAACAAGTGTGATGTCTTTTAGTATGATGTGTCCCCTGAAGGAGATTCCATAGTATTGGAATAGTGGATCAGGAGTTTTTGCGATTATGGTAACAAAGGACCTTAAGGATCAAGGACATTTAAGAGATAAACTGTCAATGGCAAGTGCATTCCAGCCTTCCGGGTCAAAAGAAATAATCTACAATATGGACTCAGCAGAGGAAAGAAGTTTCACTTGTTTTAGTATGCAGTGATCCTTGGTAAAGATTCACCTGTACTGTTTCTTTATCATGTGGATGAATGCAGAAAAAACAAGTGTGATGTCTTTTAGTATGATGTGTCCCCTGAAGGAGATTCCATAGTATTGGAATAGTGGATCAGGAGTTTTTGCGATTATGGTAACAAAGGACCTTAAGGATCAAGAATATTTAAGAGATAAACTGTCAATCGCAAGTGCATTCCAGCCTTCCAGGTCAAAAGAAATAATTTACAATATGGACTCAGCAGAGGAAAGAAGTCTCCCTTTTTTCAGTATGCAGTGTTCCTTGATAAAGATTCACCTGTACTGTTTCTTTATCATGTGGATGGATGCAGAAAAAGCAAGTGTGGTGTCTTTTAGTATGCTGTGTCCCCTGACGGAGATTCCACAGTATTGGAATAGTGGATCAGGAGATTTTGCGATTATGGTAATGAAGGACCTTAAGGATCAAGGACATTTAAGAGATAAACTGTTAATGGCAAGTGCATTCCAGCCTTCTGGGTCTAAAGAAATAATCTACAATATGGACTCAGCAGAGGGAAGAAGTCACACTTGTTCTAATATGCAGTGTTAATTGATAAAAACTCATCTCTACTGTTTCTTTATCATGTGGATGGATGCAGAAAAAACAAGTGTGATATCTTTCAGTATGCTGTGTCCCCTAAAGGAGATTCCACAGTAATGGAATAGTGGATCAGAAGTTTTTGAGATTATGGTAACAAAGGACCTTAAGGATCAAGGACATTTAAGAGATAAACTGTTAATGGCAAGTGCATTCCAGACTTCCGGGTCAAAAGAAATAATCTACAATATGGACTCAGCAGATGAAAGAAGTCTCACTTGTTCTAGTATGCAGTGATCCTTGGTAAAGATTCACCTGTACTGTTTCTTTATCATGTGGATGGATGCAGAAAAAAACAAGTGTGATGTCATTTAGTATGCTGTGTCCCCTGACGGAGATTCCACAGTACTGGAATAGTGGATCAGGAGTTTTTGCTATTATGGTAACTAAGGGCCTTAAGGATCAACGACATTTAAGAAATAAACTGTCAATGGCAAGTGCATTCCAGCCTTCCAGGTCAAAAGAAATAATTTACAATATGGACTCGGCAGAGGGATGAAGTCTCACTTGTTTCAGTATGCAGTGTTCCTTGATAAAGATTCACCTGTACTGTTTCTTTATCATGTGGATAGATGCAGAAAAAACAAGTGTGATGTCTTTTAGTATCCTGTGTCCCCTGAAGGAGATTCCACGGTATTGGAATAGTGGATCAGGAGATTTTGCGATTATGGTAATGAAGGACCTTAAGGATCAAGGACATTTAAGAGATAAACTGTCAATGTCAAGTGCATTCCAGCCTTCCAGGTCAAAAGAAATAATCTACAATATGTACTCAGCAGAGTGAAAAAGTCTCACTTGTTCTAGTATGCAGTGTTCCTTAATAAAGATTCACCTGTACTGTTTCTTAATCATGTGGATGGATGCAGAAAAAACAAGTGTGACGTATTTTATTATGCTGTGTCCCCTGAAGGAAGTTCCACAATACTCGAATAGTGGATCAGGAGTTTTTGCGATTACGGTAACTAAGGGCCTTAAGGACCAAGAACATTTAAGATAAACTGTCAATGGCAAGTGCATTCCAGCCTTCCCGGTTATAAGATATAATCTACAATATGAACTCGGCAGAGGGAAGAAGTCTCACTTGTTTGGATATGCAGTGTTCCTTGGTAAAGATTCACTTATACTGTTTCTTTATCATGTGGATGAACGCAGAAAAAACAAGTGTGATGTCTTTTAGTATGCTCTGTCCCATGGAGGAGAATCCACAGTATTGGAATAGTGGATCAGGAGTTTTTGCAATTATGGTAACAAAGGACCTTAAGGATCTAGGACATTTAAGAGATAAACTGTCAATGGTAAGTGCATTCCAGCCTTCTAGGTCCCAAAGAAATAATCTACGAGGGGCAAGTAAAAAATAAGGTTCCCAAAATTTTTGCAGGTATAAGACATTTTTTATTGACATAAATAACTATACAATGTGAAAGCTTATACTTTAAACTATTTTTCTACATAGTCGCCAGATTTTTCTACGCATTTTTCCTGACGAGTTATCCACTTCTGAAAACCCTCTTTGAAGAGCTCCGCCGCTAGGCCGTCGATGAACTTGCTGACCGCTTCCTTCACCTCTTCATCTGTATTGAAGCGTTGTCCACCCAAGTGTTGCTTCAATTTCAAGTGTTGCTTCAATTTTGGAAACAAGTGGAGCGACTTCCACTTGTTTCCGAAATTGAAGCAACACTTGGGTGGACAACGCTTCAATACAGATGAAGAGGTGAAGGAAGCGGTCAGGAAGTTCATCGACGGCCTAGCGGCGGAGCTCTTCGAAGAGGGTTTTCAGAAGTGGATAACTCGTCAGGAAAAATGCGTAGAAAAATCTGGCGACTATTTAGAAAAATAGTTTAAAGTATAAGCTTTCACATTGTATACTTATTTATGTCAATAAAAAATGTCTTATACCTGCAAAAATTTTGGGAACCTTATTTTTTACTTGCCCCTCGTACAATATGGACTTGGCAGAGAAAAGGCGTCTTCCTTGTTTCAGTATGCAGTGTTCCTTGATAAAGATTCACCTGTACTGTTTCTTTATCATGTGGATGGATGCAGAAAAAACAAGTGTGATGTTGATCAGTATGCTGTGTCCCCTGAAGATTTCACAGTACTGGAATAGTGGATCAGGAGTTTTTGCGATTATGGTAACTAAGACTCTCTTCTCATGACATGACCATACCACCTCAGTCTACTTTCTTGGATCTTATCTGATAGTTCTCTAACTCTTGTGGTACCCTTATTTTATCTCTTCATGTCATCCGCTCCATACACCATTGCTGGTGTCACAACTGTCCTGTGTACTTTACCTTTCAACTTTACCCCTATTTTCCTGTCACATAGTACTCATTTTTTTTTCTTTATACCTCACTTAGTTTGCTTAATATCTACCTGGTTCTTTGGTCACACACAGATTAAAGGTAGATGATGAGTATTACCTTGAAAAAAATATCCATATCTTAAAATAATACACGAAGAAATACGAGTTGAAGTGAAAAGAGCGCTGATAGAACTTTATACAAGTTTTTTATATTCTGTTTTTTACCTACAAATTTTATCCAAACGTAGATGAAAATACTGTAATTGGATATTGTAGAAAAAAATCCTCTTGAAAGTCATGAAACTAAAATCAAAGCAAGGAAGGAAAATATTGGTGAAATATTTGTCTTTGTAACAAACTCGATACCATTGCAAATTTAGGTGACGTTTTGTCGATGCATCCCGCCCACCGACGATTACTCGTCATCAAAATATTCCAATACTCATCATGAGACGTTTTTATTTTTTCCTTCGTAGCTCACCTATTTCCCCACTATTGGCACACGGGGACAAGCTGCTGCAATGCATTTAAGGTAATATTTTAAAACTGCTCATTGGACAAAGTAACAGTTGATCCAGATCATCAGTTACAGAACGAAGACTCGCAATCTGAAAAGGCCCGAATCTAGGATCCATTATCCCTGAATTTTGAGTCATGGCAATAAACTCAGGGACGAAGCCGAGTGTCACCTCCCCCAATCCCTTTGAATGGGCAACGTCGTAGGATACACCATGAAATTCAATACCTTGCTTTGCAGAAGCTAAAGTGAATAGGAAAACTGTCTTTAAAGTGAAGTGGCAATCTGTTGCCTGGCATAATGGTTTAAAGGGAGTGCCCTTCAGGGATGGAAGGACGAAAACTACGTTTCAAGGAGGTCTAACTTCTGACTGGAAGCAGGTAATCTCATAGCTTTGTATGATGAGAGATAACTCCACCGAAGAGGAAAGATCGACTCCCTTCAGTCCTAAGTCCATGCTTAAGGCTTTGCGGTAAACTTTCACTGCCCAGACCGAAAGGAGCTTTTCCTCCCGAAGGTATACAAGGAACTCCTCTATTACTGGAATAGCTGCAGTGAAAGAGAGATACCCCTTCCATGACACTAACTAAGGAAGACTATCCACTTTGCTTGGTAGACGGATGCATAGGATCTTTGCAGGTATCCAGACATCCTCCTCGTAACTAGCTGCAAAAAGCCTCTCTGAGAGAAGAGATGCTGGATAGTCTCCAGGCGTGAAGACGAAGAAATGCTACTGGTTTGTGAAAGTTGTTCACGTGTGGTTGTCTGAGTAGATCTGGTCGTGGAGGGAGGTCCCTCGGGAGCTCTATCAGGAGGGGCACAAGGTACGGGAACCATACTGTGTGATGCCATAGCAGAGCTATGAGCCTCATGAATAGGATGTTGGATGCTTTCGTTTTGAGCACCCTTCTCATTTGACAGAATGGCAAAGACGTACATGTCGAAGTTGTCCCACCATTGTTGAAATGCATTTTGCCAGAGAGCCTGAGGGTCCAGGAGTGGGGAGCAGTAAAGTGGGACCCTGAAATTCAGGGATGTCACGAACAGGTCCACAGTTGGGAAAACCCCAAAAGTCAGGACTTTGCTGGCTATCAGATGATTCAAAGACCATTCGGAGCCCACTATCTGAGTCACTCTGCTCAGATTGTCTGCAAGCACATTCCTCTTGCCTAGAATGAAGTGAGCCAATAGGGACACCGAATGTTCTTCTGTCCATCTTAGAGTCTCTACTGTTAGATAGCATAGGGGCTGCTATAAGGTACTGCCTTGTTTGTTTATGTACGCCACTACTGTGGTGCTGTCACTTATCAACACCACAGAGTAACCTGCCAGGATCTATTGAAGAGCTAGAAAGGCTGCTCTCATCTCTAAGAGATTTATGTGCTGGTAACTTTCGGACTCGGATCATAGCCCAGAGGCCATATGGGGCAGCATCTGGCCCAACATCCTTCTTTCGATGCACCTGTATAGAACATCAATTCTGGGGGAGAGACGAAGTCTGTCCCTCTTCGGAGGTTCTCTCCTGTCACCCACCACTGAAGATCCGTCCTCTGCTCCTGTCTCATGGGAACAATAGTATCCGGGTAGCTAGTGTGTTGGCTCCACCTGGATTTCAGTTGCCACTAGAGAGATCGAATCTTGCTACTCAAATGGTAAATAGACCTATACAAGCTAGTATCATCTTCTACACAACAAAATGTGGTTATTAAATCATTATGAACGTTCATAGCGTCTTTGTTCTCATATACATCAACAAAATACTTAACCAAATTCTGTTTTGATACATGCGGGACAATAAGCATTGAGTCTTTCTTACATTGGTTGGCAATAAATTCTATTGCATCTCCGAAATGTTTCTTTAGCCTATTTCTGAACAGTTTCAACACATTACTAGTAGACGACACTTCTGGCAGACACTCACCAACATGAATAACGAACAGTTCACAGTACCTATTCCAAACTCCACTCAAGGAAATTATGTTTCCAGCCTTGATTTCTAGTTCTAGTTCTTTGACAACTTCTGTGAAACACGCCTGGTCAAATGTAGACCTTTCCTCATATTCTTCCGTTACCTTCTCAGTGTTCCGAACAAATAGCACATAGCATTTTAAATGATACTTGGCCTCTGCAGCGACTAGATCGGATATGCCACCAAGGCGATATGAAAGTATGGAGTCCTTTTTAGCTTCTTCCACTATTTTACTTGACGTCTCCAGGGTTAAAACTTGGCGAAGGGTTTCACCATCAGCTTGACAAAATATACACCCAGTCCATCCAATAGCTTTCCGACCGATCCTTGTTGTTGTTGTTGCTGTTTTTTTCGTGCCACTGTGAGACTCTACCGAGGCATTAACATGATGCTTTTTCAGACGTTCTAAATGTTGCTTACTAGTGAAAGTTGAGTAGCAGTCCTTATGCCAGTGAACCTTTTCTAAATCCAAACTTTCGTATTGCAACCAGTCTATTGTATCTGGATACTTACAACAGTTATGTGCGATTCGAATATTCAATGCCTGCTGTATAGATTCAACAACACGAGGGGTTGATTCACTTACAGCATCTACACTTCCTTTTTGGCATATAATACATTTGTCGAGCGAAATGTTCTCTATGCGCTGGCGTTTAAGACTTTCTATTGCAGCAACTGGCTCCATGGTCTGAAATCATATAGTTTAGCTTTAGAACTCACATTAGGGATGTGGGGATAAAGTAAAGATGACATATAACTTTTGCGATGCCCCCTCCCAAATTGCTGGGAAAAATAATTTTGAGTGCAAGAGCCATATGGTATATAAATAGGCTGTACATCAGTAGATCTATAGCAGTCACATGATGTAAGTAAGCATGACTGACGAAAGTTTTAATCCTTTAAACAAAACATGCACACAGAAACATGTTATTGATTATGAGATGGTCCCTAAGAAGCACATGTTGCAATACATTTCACTAGTTTCTAATTGCCACATGAATTAGACATGCATCACTTACATCAAGCGACCCCTACTATGCACTGTGGTTTACTATATTATGAGATCAAACTTGCCTTGCTTAATTAGTGATCGTTGAGACGGGAAAAGATGAATTTGTCACAATTGAGAGAGTGAAAGTCATCCACCATCTTAAAACAAAAGACTTCATAATGCTGCCATCTATGTGCAAACAAGACTACTAAACATTGAGCAACATGTGGTCTATAGCATTAGGCCACCAGGATTAGGCCTGACAAGATTAGGGTTAGGGTTGGGGTTAGAGTTAGAGTTAGGGTTAGGGGAGAATTTCACTAAATGTGGTGTATACCGTGAAATTATGTAATCCTTGATGAACATGACCTTTGACCCCTTTTTTTAACTGCATGTACCCTTTATTCTACATCTCTAAGACTTTATTTTTAACACAAAGCTTCTTATATAGGCCTATATAATAACAGCAATTATTATCACAACAAAGTAGTCAGAACACGATTTTCAACGATTTTAGTGATTTCCCAAAAAAGGGTCGAAATTCAATCCCTCATAAAATTTAGGTAAGAAGGAATTGAAAGACCCTTTTACTTTTAAAAACTGCCTAAGGATGTCCTCTTAAGATTAAAACCATCTTTATAGAAATATATGCGGGCAAAGTATGATATGTGAGGTCAAGAATATTGAATACCCCCCAAAATAGGTAATCACGTGATCATGTGACCTTTGACCTTATCAGGACCCTTAGTTTCCAAATCCTTCATATTTGTTTATTTCATTGTAAAGGTGTTATCATAAGCTATAAAATGAGGTATCATAATCATGTATAGCATACAAGATGGTTAAGTTACAGAGTGTTTCCTAAACGAGGCTTCAGCTTTTTCGTCGTTTTTTCAAATCGCGTATTCGCTAAAAAGGGTTAATTTTGGCCCTTTTTGGAAAAATCTCAAGTGTCATCCACCCTTAGTGAATGCAGAACATCATATTCTAACAAAATATGGTGGATGCCGGCTTGTAACAGAAAATTATTTTGAAAAAGCAATTTTCAGGTTTCGCCCCTCTACTAATAAGAAACTTGTGGGAGAAGGGTCTGGGTGTAAAGAGACTAAGAAGATTAGCGTCAAGAGTAAACATGAGCATTTCCTCTATTTTAATTTGACTAATCATATTAAACCATTTTTACAAAAGACAAATGTATATGTGTAGCTAAATGATGATAATTATACACGCGTGGCTAATTAATCTCCACAGATATCTATGATTAATCTCATAAAATGTTTTATGGTATAAAAAGAAATTGTTCCCCAGTAACATCCTATTCTGTTTTAGGACTCTGAGCCATGTCCGTCCGGTTGTCTGACAGGAAAGCGGGATTCGACAAAAAGGTAAGAAGTGCATTGATTTCGTGGTATGTTTCTGGCCCTAGTAGACAAAATTATGAACCACCTGGCTTGTTCCATTTGAAATTGAACACCGTGTGAGAAAAATATATATACGAAATCCATGAATTCCGTAAATATCTTCGCCATGAAATAAAAAAGAAAAAAAGTTTTACATTAGCTCTGGAAGTAATGGGAATCCTTTGCAACGGTCCAAGCAGCACGATTGCATGCAGCCACACATTAGTGAGGGTTATACCCGTAAACGTTTTTATATTCATTAAATTAATTACATCTAACCTATGCCAATTGAATAGCAAAAAACTGAAACAAAGTCTAATTTAAAAACATGATTTGCATGAAAAGAATTTATTAAACAATCTCTCTCTCTCTCTCTCTCTCTCTCTCTCTCTCTCTCTCTCTCTCTCTCTCTCTCTCTCTCTCTCTCTCTCTCTCTCATACAATCTGTTCTCTATTGACAAAAACGATATTGATACAGAAGTTAAAGGCAAGAGTATTGTTTATCCAGCCTAAAGTAATCACAACCAGACATCTCTGAAGAAACTGGAAACTTAAGCCTTTTGTTTTTATCCCAGCAACCCTAATAAAGAATTTAAAGATTTCTGGAAACCGATCAGTTTGGCGATCAGACCTAAAGATTACTGAACATGGAGTGTTTCTGATTAAGCCTAAAGGTTATTAAGCACAATGGATAAATACCCCCCCCCCCCCCCTCCCAATACAGAACTGATAAAAAGATTAATAAGTGTTTCTTAGCAGAGTATTCACCTAACGTGAAGGGGGGGGGGGAGAAAGATGAAGGATTGTGACTCATTGACACGAGCAACCACGTATAACTCTCTCCCAAGGCACACCTAGTAACCCCCCCCCCCCCCCCCCCCACACACACACTCACACACACACACACACACACAAACTCCACACCCCAGCAGTTGCGTGCGCTTCAAGCTTGCCTTCGCATTTTTGAAGAGAAAAAGAATGTGATTAGGTATTCTTGCATAAAATACAGATTCTGTTACCGAGAATCAATTATGCAAATTAGGCGTTACTACATGAAGACTAACACATGGGATAAAAGTAAAGGTTAAGAATTTTATTAATAATCTTGTTATGGTAGGCTACAGGTAGAAAAAGCTTAATTACATTAATACGGACAAGCTTATAATCTTCGCAACTATCTATTATATGCGATAGAGTGCTAGCATATTTATTTTGCTGAGTTAACAGTTAGGAACAAGGGTAAACGAACGTTTAAAAAAAATAATGGTTATGCGATGCATGTCATACTTTTGAAGCAAGGAACAATTGCTGCCCAATTACTTGGAAATCTGTATTGCTGTAAACATTACATAAATACCGCTGCTGTTGACCATAGCCGGATTTTGGGAGGGAAAACTCGAGTGTTTACATTCGCCGATAAAGAATTCTGACGTAGATGAGAACGACAATGTATGAATCATGCACTCTTATCTGATTGAAATATCTTTATATTTCCCTGAATATGTTGTGGTAGATCAAAATTCCAGAAATGAGAAACAATATTTTAATTATGCGTAAAATTCCATTGCAGCAAATGTAACAAGCAAAAATAAGAGTGGGAAAAGTTCGTTATACTCAGTTTGATAAACATTTTCCCCATTACTTTTTTTTTAAAGGGGGGGGGTGGTTTTAAAAGCAAGCAAATCACCTTTACCTTGTCGTCGTTCTCTGTCACCTGTCTCCTTTTAAAAGATAGTCTTGAGATGTTCGAAAAAACTGGTAGATAATAGCTGTTAAGAAAACGGAAAAAAAAGAACGTGTTAAAGAGGTGGTATTATATTGGATTAATATGAATCTTGATGACGAATCAGCATGAAGATAAAAGAAAAAGAAACATTTCGACGAGCGTTAAATGGTATTTTCTTTTTCTCAGCATCATGCTCCTATAATAAGAGGGTCTTCCATTAAAAGAACTCGGGTAAAATTAAATGGCCGCCTAGTAATGCGTGGCATTATCACCAAATACAATTAGTGCCTAAGTCATAGCTTTCTACTAAACATTAAATAAGCAGATGGTAGGAAAGATTTGAATGTGAAATCATTCTTAGTCTTCATAGCTGAAATTGGGAGCCATTGACACAATTTTATTTTAAAAATAATAGCAGAGTAAGTGGGATCCAAGTTTACTTTTTAAAATTCTAATTTATTTGGCAAATCAGTCGCATAGTAAATTACGATATTCATGTCATTTGTGGCCACATTCTGGGAGATTTGTTTTGCTACTGAAAATCAACTGTCATTTGTGGTCACATTCTGAGAGATTTGTTTTGCTACTGAAAATCAACAATGTCATTTGTGGTCACATTCTGGGAGATTTGTTTTGCTACTGAAAATCAACAATGTCATTTGTGGTCACATTCTGGGAGATTTGTTTTGCTACTGAAAATCAGCAATTACAGTATTGTAAGGCATGTAAAAATTATATTTGATTGGATTAACGGATTTTGTGTCCAGCACCAAAGCATGCCCATTCAACGCCAGTGATCAACTGAAGGAAAAATAGTTGCAATATTAATTAAAACTTGGGTGTTAAGAGGGAAATTAAGAATAAGGAAAGCGGGGAAGTGGAGGTGTGATAGCAGGCTATAAAGTGAGTGCAGCTACGCCAAAGGAACAATGCTATGAACCTTAGGAAAGCACCATCTCATATCTTTGGTTACAACAGTGTCGTTAACTTTCCTGTATTTTAACAAATCATTAATGCAATAACTATTATTGTTGTATTGAAATTTGGCCATGTTACTTTCTGTATTTAAAGGGTATTATCAGGGGAAATAACGAGTTTAATGACGGGTGCCAATCTAATGGAAACTAAGTAGCTAATTGCAATGTCCCCCGAGTACTGCAGTGTAAACTTTGGCAACATTCTTCGCAGTCTTCACAGTTAGATAGCTTTGGGCTATCCTGTGGACACGGTTCCTTGAGGATGCCTTCATTAGGATATCCTGATATTATTCCTGTTGAAGGTTTGACGCTTCAAAAACTTAGGAAATGGTGCGACTTTAGGATGTTGGGGACGCAGCTGTCCTAGGCAGGGACAATTTTTACTTTGGTGAAACTCCCATTAATTTATTTCTTTGTCGCCCATTCTGAGAAATTAAAATCTGGTCTCCCGGTTCAGGTGCCTTTGTCCGACAATGGTCAGGTACTTGAATGGGAATAACCATTATGACATCTAGAACTATTGATGTCAGATTAAAGACAGTGCCTTCAATTCATTTAAAAATAACAAAATTTAATAACCTAATACCATATTGTCATTAATGTCACCCAAGATTGCATCCTCAACACTTAAGGGACAGTATGTAATTAAAAATTGCTGATATAAAAAAAAAAAAAACTTACAATTCAAACATCAACATCTTACAATGACAAAACTTGTCAGAACAAAGTCTCCATGATGATGATATTATTATTATTACTTGCTAAGCTACAAGCTTAGCTGGAAAAGAAGTATGCTATAAGCCCAGGGGGCTCCAACAGGGAAAACAGCTCAGTGGGGAAAGGAAACAAGGAAAAATAAAAATTTAAGAACAGTAACATCAAAATAAATATTTCCTAAGTAAACTATAAAAACTTTAACAAAACAATTGGAGGAGAAATAAGATAGAATAGTGTGCAGAGTGTACCCTCAACCAAGAGAACTCTAACCCAAGACAGTGGAAGACCATGGTACAGAGGCTATGGCACTCCCCAAGACTAGAGAACAATGGTTTGGAGTGCCCTTCTCATAGAAGAGCTGCTTACCATAGCTAAAGTGTCTTTTCTACCCGTAACAAGAGAAAGGTGGCCACTGAACAATTACAGTGCAGAAGTTGACTGAGGAGAATCTGTAAAGAATAGGCTAGACTATTCGGTGTATGTGTAGGCAAAGGAAAAATGAACCGTAACCAGAAACCAGGATCCAATGCAGTACTGTCTGGCCAGTCAGTGGACCCCATAACTTTCTAGCGGTAGTACGGTATCTCAACGGATGCCCCCAAGGAACAGAGTCTTCAAGACACCCCGAACTAACCATTTGTCAGACTGTTGTCGAGGTTACATAAAGAAAGCATATGAAATAATAATTAACAACCAGGCTTACATGGGAAAAGAAGCGGTAGCCTATCAGAAATGAACACTAAAAGGGTGTAATATTAACCCAAGAGCACTCTCTCACCCACCACCACTTAATAAAAATACACCCACAAATTATCATAATTCAGTAAAAAGAAAAAAAAATACTTTTGTAATCACTTTAAAGAAAAAAAATACTTGATAAAAAACTGTATTTTTTGGATAACAATTTCAAGCCTATCTTGGCTGTCAGGAATTGTTTGTACATTTTCAGTTTTTAAATTATAACTTCCCTAAATGTGACAATATTCTTTAAAAATTACATTGTAATTCTTTTGTTCTCACGGAAAAAAGTAAATCTTCAGGGAAATTGGATGACCTATAATAAATTAAAAGCAAATAGACTTGCAGAAATGGGTATTTCACCCATTTATTATTATTATCATTATTCAAATAAACATACATTCTTATGGAACAAGCCTCCAAGGGCAGTCATTAACTAGCAAAGTAACTATTGGTAGATACTCATGTTGGTTAAGTAAGTCAATGAGAGATATGTACGTAATGAATAATATTAAATGTGCAATTCTAGTCATGAATTCTTGATGTTTAACCCCAGAGTATATTTTGTTTTGACATAATGTATATTACTAAATAATAGCAAGAAGAGTCAACTGTAGACCACACAATACATTACTGTAGACTTAGATGTGTCTCACGTTTCCACGATATAATAAATTGCACGCATTTTGTAAGAATTTTGGTCAATGTACTATTTACTCCTCTTTTCAGATTAAACATGCGGCACCATTACAAAGGAAACGTACTTTGAGGTCTTACTACTTTGAAGGAAATGTAGAAAATCCTGAGATCTGTATAGAATCTCTAAACTTCCACTGCCCCGATGACAGGGATGGTTGCAGCAGCCTTCATGCTGAGAAAAGGTGGCAGTGGCAAATTCTTCATAATAATGAATGGTACAACCTTTTACAGAGACAGTCTGACCTTTTAGAAAGGTCTTTCCAGATTGTGGATAAAGAACAAGTTGTAATACCAGCATTAGATCCTTCAAATTCAGGACAGCATGGTAAAGAACTGATGGATCTCCTTGGAGAATATAACTGGAGGGCTGACTTCCAACAAATGGTAATAACACAGGTTAATGGTGAAGCCATTTTTCATTTGCGTAGGCTCTCTATGCCTTCTTCTGGAAAATTAAAAAACAAGTATTCCAGTGATTTCAAGTGGTTTAGGCATGAAAATGAAAGCTGGGTAGTTTGGCCAGGGTGTAGACATTCACTCAGATAGTACAACGGAGTCAGGTCTGCCAGAGACCACTTCCCACGAAATTGAAAAGCAGTATCAGAAGAATCAAAGTAGATAGCCTATATGACTGTTAACGTCTTGAATTCCAAGGCAAAACTTGACTTTTCCAAAATGGAGTTGACCTATAAGAAATCGAAGAAAGTCATTTCAGTTAGGCGACGACCAAAAAAACGATGATGTGATGTATCCCGCAGTTTGGTCTCACCATATTATGGGGCATGTAGAAATACCAGAAATCTCCACTAACACCATAGAGGACAAGTGTGCCTTAGGAAACGGATGTGGCAGGCTTCACTCTGATGCTGTGTGGCAGTGGCAATTCATGCATGATGGTGTTTTGTATAATCTACCAATGGTTCAAAGAGGAGCCCTTGAGCGGTCCTTTCTGGACCTTTGGGAAGATAAAGCAGAAATTCCAGCTATTAACCCTGAAGTAATGGGTTTCACTGGTGTAAAAATGCTAAGTCTTTTAGGAAAAGGCAAGTATCTGGCAGAATTTGACAGCATGACAATGTTGGAACTAAACCGCCCAGGAACAAATCTTAAAATTCGAAGAATGTAGACACCATCAACTGTTAAATCAGTGGATGAGAGTGCTACAAATTTTGTATGGTTTTTCAAAAACAAAGGTCAGTCTTGGGAAGAGTTTGGTTGTGCTGAAGTAGTTTCCCCTTTGACATCCTCCTATGATATAGAAAAATGCTATGAACCAGGGAAGTGGGATACAATGGAGGTTTCAATAGCAGATGGCATTTTTGAATTGAGTTTTACCTCGATGATGTTGAAGAACAGCAATACACAAGAGGAAATGAAAGTAAGACGTCGGCCAGAGTGCGCAAGGTCTGGTGAAATTCATTTACGAACCCGAAACCAAGTTACACTCAGTGTCGCAAGTAGAGAGTTCTGGTATGTTAGGAAATACTTGTTCCAAAGTATTGTATCCCCAGAAATAAAAAGCATCAAGAGAGTCCAGAATCCAAGGCTGTGGAATGCATTCAATAAAAGACTGGACAGAGTTTCTTCAAATAATGGCACTTATGAAATGTTGAATATTCACACACTCTTTCAATGGGTAGACAAAAATTTCGTCGAGGACATCTGTAGAGATAAATTTAAACGGAAACATCAGTGTGAAGAAGTGAAATCACTGTGTGATCGCAGTCTTGTATTTTTTAGGAGGTGAGTAACTACACTACACCAATGCTAAATTCTAAATAGGATTCAGCTTTTGCTTATTTTCCAGCATTAATTTTAAAACAACGTAGTTTGACTCTTAACAATTGTTGCTCGTTAATCTATTGCACAATTTGATTCCATAAGTTTCTTCTTTTTTTTTTGGCATAGTAATTATTTTAATTGAAGTTTCATACAACAGAGTCTGGCTAGGGAAAGAAAAGTAATTATTTCTCTTTATTACCCTTCTGTAATACGCAGTCAATTCTTAGTTTTACCACGCATAGGATAGCTTTTTTACTGAATGTTTGCATATAGATACCAGTCATGGAACAATCAAAGATTGAGTTACAAAAAAACCTATATTTAAGATAGAGGATAAACCCTTGAAGTTTTATGGATTATATCTAATACCAACTGAAAAATGTATTAGGGTGAATCTACCTTGTTTAACTAGAAATATGTCTTCATTGCCAAAGGTAAAACAAATCATTGTAACTTTAAATGTTGCATTCGCTACAGTTCCTATCTTAAATAGCCAATGTTTTCGTTTAAAAAAAAAAAAAGATAAAAATACAAACTGAATACATTCAGTTAAACTAATTTTCATAGGAATATATATATATATATATATATATATATATATATATATATATATATATATATACATATTTATATATTTATTTATGTATATTTATTTATTCTATATATATATATATATATATATATATATATATATATATATCATCATCATCATCATCATCATCATCATCATCATCATCTACGCCTATTAACGCAAAGGGTCTTGGTTAGATTTTGCCAGTCGTCTTCTATCTTGAGCTTTAAATTCAATACTTTTACTACCTAAATAAATGAATAAATTATATATATATATATATATATATATATATATATATATATATATATATATATTTATATATATATATATATATATATATATATATATATATATATATATTTATATATATATATATATATATATATATATATATATTATTTTATTTATTTCACAATCCCCCCCTGATTTCTACAAATATAATTCCCCTAACTTTTCAGTACAACTCTAGAAATCTTAATAGATGAACTTTCTTGCCCCCAACAGTGCGGAGTTTCAACATACATCCTGCCCCTCACCCACAGTAAAAGACCATAGACTTCTGGTCTTCAAGGTCCTTGTTGGAAAGATAAGGACGTCGAAAGGCGATTCACACCCAGGAGAGTGTTGCTCCGAAGTTGACAATGCATACATACCAAACAGGTATGTGAAGAATGACAGGAGAGATTACTGTCTGGAGTACATAATCGAGATGTAAAACTGGAGTGTACGTACACGTAATTACTTCAGGAAAGTATAATCTAATTTTTTTCTGTTATTGCCATTTCATTCGTTTCTGGATTTTTTTTTTTCTGTTGCTCATAAAGTATTCTATTTTTTTCTCTTATTGCCGTTACTGGAGGCGTCATATTCCTACATTTTATAAGCATTTTAAAAGAAATAAAGATTTGAATAATTACCTTTCTTTTTTTTTTTTTTTTTGCTCAAGAAACGACACTGACTACAATTGTCGAGCTCTTCAGTAGTACTGTTCCTTCAGACTACATGGATAACAGTGTCTAAAGTTCTACACTTTAGGTCAGAAGTCTTCTGCATACAAAACTTGTATTTCACAACTTTCTAAAAATTTATTGATGAAAATACAACTTCAGGAAATAGACTAAAAAAATTAAAATAGTAGAAAAGAATATTGATTTCGATCATGTGAATATTTTGTAGATTCGATAATTTATGAACTAATTGTTTGATTTCTTAAAAAAAAAAAAAAAAAAAAAAAATTGTTCAGAACCGAAAGATATTTACCAAGATTATATCAAGTTCTGAAACATTTTGTGTATCTATGAAAAAATTACTCCATAGGAGTTTATGGAACAGATCGAGGCACAATATCTTAAGTCTGCTACATACCTCTTCCCTCTAAGGAATGTAGATTACAAAGATCATGGCCGATGCGGTAACATCCCAGACTCGGGTTCAAGTCCCGTTCAAACTCGTTAGTTCCTTTGGTCGCTGCAACCTCGCCATCCTTGTGAGCTAAGGATGGAAGCTTTGGGGGAGCCTCTATGTCTATCTGCTGAGTCATCAGCAGCCATTGTGTGACACTCCTTGGTTCTAGCTTGGGTGGAGAGGGGCTTAGACGCTGATCATATGTATATATGGTCAGTCTCTAGGGCATTGTCCTGACTGATAGGGCAATGTCACTCTGTCCCTTGCCTCTGCCATTCATGAGCGGCCTTTGAACCTCAACACTTGTATATATAAATATCCAAGTACACTACACAATGATATTTCTAAGTGTTACAACAACTGCTTACTTCATACTCTAGTTGTTAGATAAGCTATGAACGCATAAAAATTATTCATAACTTCAATATCACTTCATCTCACCACATTTACCAGCGATAGCAAGTACCACGTTACCTCTCAAAAATATCCTGCTGGCAAGCTAAGGTCTTATTCCATAACTTCTGTTAGCCCCAATTCTTTATTTTCCTATACATAATTCCTTCAAATATCCCTTTTCACAAAACTAGTTACTAATACCTTCACAACACATCTCCGACGGCACCACTTTCCCAGTATTGTTTTAAGGTTTAAAGGCCGCTCATGAATGGCAGAAGCAAGGGGCAATGACATTATCCTATCAAGCAGGACATTGCTCTAGAGACTGATCATGTACATGTGATCAGTGCCCAAGACCCCTCTCTACCGAAGGTAGGACCAAGAAGGGCCAGGCAATGGCTGCTGTTGACTCAGCAGATGGACCTATGGGCTCCCCAAAATCCCCATCCTTAGCTCACAAGGATGGTGAGGTTGCAGCGACCAAAGGAATTATTGAGCGGGACTCGAACCCCAATCTGGCAATCCAGTCAGCCATATCGGCCACCACAACCCTAAAATGCTAATATTATGATATATTTTAGCTTCACCTCGCTTAGAAAAAAGAAACTCAATACAGTCCTGACTATAAATGTCATCAAATATCGAGTAAGGGGTTATAATAAAAGAAATGAAAGAACTAGAGTTATACAGTACAAAATTGTAAAAGCGATGTCTGAACATGTTGCAACCACACCTTATTGGAGGTTAATAGCAGAAACTACAATATGACCAGTTGAAAATGGAAGAGTATAAATTTTCATAACAGCAGATGATAAACAATTGGTTAAGGAAAACCAAATATGGTAACCATATAGGAAAAAAGTTTATATATATATATATATATATATATATATATATATATATATATATATATATATGTGCGTGTGTGTGTGTGTGTGTGTGTGTGTGTGTGTGTGTGTGTTATCAAAATTGAAGAGGAAAAAGGTATGAAAAGCAAGAACTCAAGAAATGAAGAATAGAGGCAAATAAAATTAAATGTAAAATAGAAGAAAAGAAAGCAGAAATGACTAACCTTGCGTTTGTAAATAGTAATGGTAGAAGACATTACACAAGTGAACGTAACACTAAGGAAGCAGTAATAGTAATGACAAAGTTAAATATACT